>NC_034178.2:68610646-68940646 GCF_002021735.2 Oncorhynchus kisutch
AAAGAACTGAACACTGAATAACAGCGAGAATGAACGAAACCGAAACAGTTCTGTCTGGTGCAGACACACAAAAACAGAAAACAACTACCCACAAAACACAGGTAGGAAAAGGCTACTGCCTTAAACTGCCTCTGATTGAGAACCACACTCGGCCAAACACACAGAAATAGAAAACATAGAACAAAACATAGAATGCCCACCCCAACTCACGCCCTGACCAAACCAAAATAGAGACATAAAAATGATCTCTAAGGTCAGGGCGTGACAGTCAACCCCCACCAGTCCCCCTCTGTGGGTGAGATGGGGTCTGGTTGAAGTCATTTATTGCAAAGCTGATCTGACCTATTTGGATCCTCACTGGACAGTCAGGGCACCAGAAGGTGGGATTGTCTGACTGTTGCTCTCATGCCAGCTGCTCTAGGGTGTGTGTGTATCAGACAGTCCCAGTGGGTCAGAAATCCCAGGTTAATCAGAAGAGTAAGGAGAGGAGCTGACAGCCGTTTGTCTGGCGACGACGTGATATGCACACGATGACACTGAAACGTAACACACAGCCGCTCCTGCAAATCAGAGGAGAGAGAGACAAAGACAGAGAGAAAGTCAGGGAGTTTATTATATATGTTCTACATTCTACATGTGATTCAGATTATACATGTTCTACATTCTATAAATGATTCAGATTATATATGTTCTACATTCTATATGTGATTCAGATTATACATGTTCTACATTCTATAAATGATTCAGATTATACATGTTCTACATTCTACATGTGATTCAGATTATACATGTTCTACATTCTATAAATGATTCAGATTATATATGTTCTACATTCTATATGTGATTCAGATTATACATGTTCTACATTCTATAAATGATTCAGATTATACATGTTCTACATTCTATATGTGATTCAGATTATACATGTTCTACATTCTATATGTGATTCAGATTATACATGTTCTACATTCTATATGTGATTCAGATTATACATGTTCTACATTCTATATGTGATTCAGATTATACATGTTCTACATTCTACATGTGATTCAGATTATACATGTTCTACATTCTATATGTGATTCAGATTATACATGTTCTACATTCTATATGTGATTCAGATTATACATGTTCTACATTCTATATGTGATTCAGATTATACATGTTCTACATTCTATATGTGATTCAGATTATACATGTTCTACATTCTACATGTGATTCAGATTATACATGTTCTACATTCTATATGTGATTCAGATTATACATGTTCTACATTCTATATGTGATTCAGATTATACATGTTCTACATTCTATATGTGATTCAGATTATACATGTTCTACATTCTATATGTGATTCAGATTATACATGTTCTACATTCTATATGTGATTCAGATTATACATGTTCTACATTCTATATGTGATTCAGATTATACATGTTCTACATTCTATATGTGATTCAGATTATACATGTTCTACATTCTATATGTGATTCAGATTATACATGTTCTACATTCTATATGTGATTCAGATTATACATGTTCTACATTCTACATGTGATTCAGATTATACATGTTCTACATTCTATAAATGATTCAGATTATACATGTTCTACATTCTATAAATGATTCAGATTATACATGTTCTACATTCTATATGTGATTCAGATTATACATGTTCTACATTCTATATGTGATTCAGATTATACATGTTCTACATTCTATATGTGATTCAGATTATACATGTTCTACATTCTATATGTGATTCAGATTATACATGTTCTACATTCTATATGTGATTCAGATTATACATGTTCTACATTCTATATGTGATTCAGATTATACATGTTCTACATTCTATATGTGATTCAGATTATACATGTTCTACATTCTATATGTGATTCAGATTATACATGTTCTACATTCTATATGTGATTCAGATTATACATGTTCTACATTCTATATGTGATTCAGATTATACATGTTCTACATTCTATATGTGATTCAGATTATACATGTTCTACATTCTATATGTGATTCAGATTATACATGTTCTACATTCTATATGTGATTCAGATTATACATGTTCTACATTCTACATGTGATTCAGATTATACATGTTCTACATTCTACATGTGATTCAGATTATACATGTTCTACATTCTATATGTGATTCAGATTATACATGTTCTACATTCTACATGTGATTCAGATTATACATGTTCTACATTCTATATGTGATTCAGATTATACATGTTCTACATTCTACATGTGATTCAGATTATACATGTTCTACATTCTACATGTGATTCAGATTATACATGTTCTACATTCTATATGTGATTCAGATTATACATGTTCTACATTCTACATGTGATTCAGATTATACATGTTCTACATTCTATATGTGATTCAGATTATACATGTTCTACATTCTATAAATGATTCAGATTATACATGTTCTACATTCTATATGTGATTCAGATTATACATGTTCTACATTCTATATGTGATTCAGATTATACATGTTCTACATTCTATATGTGATTCAGATTATATGTGTTCTACATGTTATTCAGATTATACATGTTCTACATTCTATATGTGATTCAGATTATACATGTTCTACATTCTATATGTGATTCAGATTATACATGTTCTACATTCTATATGTGATTCAGATTATACATGTTCTACATTCTATATGTGATTCAGATTATACATGTTCTACATTCTATAAATGATTCAGATTATACATGTTCTACATTCTACATGTGATTCAGATTATACATGTTCTACATTCTATAAATGATTCAGATTATACATGTTCTACATTCTATAAATGATTCAGATTATACATGTTCTACATTCTATAAATGATTCAGATTATACATGTTCTACATTCTATATGTGATTCAGATTATACATGTTCTACATTCTATATGTGATTCAGATTATACATGTTCTACATTCTATATGTGATTCAGATTATATGTGTTCTACATGTTATTCAGATTATACATGTTCTACATTCTATATGTGATTCAGATTATACATGTTCTACATTCTATAAATGATTCAGATTATACATGTTCTACATTCTATAAATGATTCAGATTATACATGTTCTACATTCTATATGTGATTCAGATTATACATGTTCTACATTCTATATGTGATTCAGATTATACATGTTCTACATTCTATATGTGATTCAGATTATATGTGTTCTACATGTTATTCAGATTATACATGTTCTACATTCTATATGTGATTCAGATTATACATGTTCTACATTCTATAAATGATTCAGATTATACATGTTCTACATTCTATATGTGATTCAGATTATACATGTTCTACATTCTATATGTGATTCAGATTATACATGTTCTACATTCTATATGTGATTCAGATTATACATGTTCTACATTCTATATGTGATTCAGATTATACATGTTCTACATTCTATATGTGATTCAGATTATATGTGTTCTACATGTTATTCAGATTATACATGTTCTACATTCTACATGTGATTCAGATTATACATGTTCTACATTCTATATGTGATTCAGATTATACATGTTCTACATTCTACATGTGATTCAGATTATACATGTTCTACATTCTATAAATGATTCAGATTATATATGTTCTACATTCTATATGTGATTCAGATTATACATGTTCTACATTCTATATGTGATTCCGATTATACATGTTCTACATTCTATATGTGATTCAGATTATATGTGTTCTACATGTTATTCAGATTATACATGTTCTACATTCTACATGTGATTCAGATTATACATGTTCTACATTCTATATGTGATTCAGATTATACATGTTCTACATTCTACATGTGATTCAGATTATACATGTTCTACATTCTATAAATGATTCAGATTATATATGTTCTACATTCTATATGTGATTCAGATTATACATGTTCTACATTCTATATGTGATTCCGATTATACATGTTCTACATTCTATATGTGATTCAGATTATACATGTTCTACATTCTATATGTGATTCAGATTATACATGTTCTACATTCTATATGTGATTCCGATTATACATGTTCTACATTCTACATGTGATTCAGATTATACATGTTCTACATTCTATATGTGATTCAGATTATACATGTTCTACATTCTATATGTGATTCAGATTATACATGTTCTACATTCTATATGTGATTCCGATTATACATGTTCTACATTCTACATGTGATTCAGATTATACATGTTCTACATTCTATATGTGATTCAGATTATATATGTTCTACATTCTATATGTGACTCAGATTTGCCTGAGTCACAAAGTCTTGTTTGTGAACATCAAAAGTATTTTCTGATTGACTGTAGATTTACTGTGATTTTATTTATGTCAAAGCCATGATAGAGGTATTAAAAAATGTACCTGTTGATTTATCGTCAGAGAGAAACAGCTGTAGTGTTGATGGTTCCAATTGGCACCGTATTCCCCATGTAGCCCTGGTCAAAAGTAGTGCACTATTTAGGGAATAGGGTGCAGTTTTGGGATGCACACTAGGAGTCTAACTTGCCCTGCATTTGGATTCCTGTAGTTTCGACACAACACTTGTTTACCAGATATTCAGAAACTAAATAATCCACTGTGCCCGAGGCCTTGATGTACAGTAATCCCTGCTTGACATTCCTCAGACAAGAGATGAGAGAGGGAAAGAGTGATGAGAGAGAGAGGTACCAAATGTATGTGGACACCTGCTTGTCGAACATGTTGTTCCAAAATCATGGGCATTAAAATGGAGCTGCTGTAACAGCCTCTTCTCATCTGGGAAGACTTTCCACTAGATGTTGGAACATTGCTGTGGGAACTTCCTTCCATTCAACCACAAGAGCATTAGTGAGGTTGGCCACTGATGTTGGGCGATTAGACCTGGCTCGCAATCGGCGTTCCAATTCATCTCAAAGGTGTTCGATGGGGTTGAGGTCAGGGCTCTGTGCAGACCAGTCAAGTTCTTCTACACCGATCTCAACAAACCACTTCTGTTTTAAGATTTCCCTACACTGGAACTATGGGACCTAGCTCAAACCATGAAAAATAGCCCCAGACCATTATTTCTCTTCCACCAAACTTTACCGTTGTCGGTCAGGTAGCGTTCTCCTGGCATCCACCAAGCCCAGATTAATCCGTCGGACTGCCAGATGGTGAAGCGTGATTTATCACTCCAGAGAATGCGTTCCCACTGCTCCAGAGTCCAATGACGGCGAGCTTTACGCCACTCCAGCTGACGCATGGCATTGCGCATCGTGATCTTAGGCTTGTGTACAGCTGCTCGGCCATGGAAACCCAATTCATGAAGCTCCCGGCGAACTGTTCTTGTGCTGACGTTGCTTGTAAAGGCAGTTTGGAACTCGGTAGTGAATGTTGCAACCAAGGGCAGACGATTTTTATGCGCTACATGCTTCTGTACACGGCAGTTCCGTTCTGTGAGCTTGTGTGTCCTACCACTTCATGGCTGAGCCATTGTTCCTCCTAGACTTTTCCACTTCACAACAACAGCACTTACAGTTGACCGGGGCAGCTCTAGCAGGGCAGAAATTTGACAAACTGATTTGTTGGAAAGGTGGTATCCTACATGACTGTGCCACGTTGAAAGTCACTGAGGTCTTCAGTAAGACCATTCTACTGCTAATGTTTGTCTAAGGAGATTGCATGGCTGTGTGTTCTATTTTATTCACCTGTCAGTAACGGTGTGGCTGATTTTGCCGAATCCACTCATTTGAAAGGGTGTCCACATACTTTTGTATATATAGTGTATAATTCAGTACAGTGAAATCACAACAGGAAACATTTCCTTCGTATGTTTCCCTCAATGGCGGATCCAAGCCAGGAGGAAATTATCTGAAGGCAAACTACACACACATGCACACGCACGACCACAAATGATTTGCTCAACCTGAAACATCTGCTCAGTCATCTATCTGAAGATTAGAAACAGGAAATCATGCAGGCGAGGAGAGGGACAGCCTGCCATGCCAATCAATGCTCAATTGCTGTTAGATGTGGGTATTAAGTATGAAGTGGACTTGTTGGTTTTATTGAAGGTTCCTAGATGCCGTCTCCTGCTGTTGTGTCCTTGATCAAGACACTTAACCCCGAAACTGCTCCAAGGGTGCTGCACCGTGTCTTTAAGGTCTGGGTGTCTTAGGGGGTTAGGAGAAAACCAAAATACAAATAGCTGTGTCTTTAAGGTCTGAGTGTCTTAGGGGGTTAGGAGAAAACAAAAATACTAATAGCTGTGTCTTTAAGGTCTTTAAGGTTTGGGTGTCTTAGGGGGTTAGGAGAAAACTAAAATAGTAATA
Source organism: Oncorhynchus kisutch (assembly GCF_002021735.2). Classification (NCBI taxonomy): domain Eukaryota; kingdom Metazoa; phylum Chordata; class Actinopteri; order Salmoniformes; family Salmonidae; genus Oncorhynchus; species Oncorhynchus kisutch. Next base: position 68,617,007 of record NC_034178.2, read on the forward strand.
GCTGTGTCTTTAAGGTCTTTAAGTTTTGGATCTCTTAGGGGGTTAGGAGAAAACAAAAATACTAATAGCTGTGTCTTTAAGGTTTGGGTGTCTAAGGGGGTTAGGAGAAAACAAAAATACTAATAGCTGTGTCTTTAAGGTCTTTAAGGTTTGGGTGTCTTAGGGGGTTAGGAGAAAACAAAAATACTAATAGCTGTGTCATTTTAGACAATAAGTTATCTTCTTCTTCCTCTCTTCCCTCTCCTCTTGGTTGACAGTGATAACATCCTGGTTCTGGATATCTTCTTTGAGGCTCTGAACTACGAGACCATCGAGCAGACGAAAGCTTACGAGTTCGCAGGGTTGCTGGGTAAGAAAATGCTGGTCAGCAGTTGATTGGAAATTGCTGAAAAAAATAGCAAATACAGTTATTATAAGTTTTAATGAAATTGATTTTAACCACCCTGAGGTGTGTCGTTATAGCTGAGTACAACATTTTTCAATTATGTTTTAGCCTGTGAATAAAAACATGAACTCAATATTACTTCATTTACTATGGAACCTACGTTTCAGGTTTCAGACACAAAGGAGTTGCCTGAAAAATGTCTAATATTTTTCATCATGTATATTTTCATCATGCATGTTTCATCATGTATGTCATGTGTTTTCAGGTGATATTGGTGGTCAGATGGTTCTCTCCATGTGTTTTCAGGTGATATTGGTGGTCAGATGGTTCTCTTTATGTGTTTTCAGGTGATATTGGTGGTCAGATGGTTCTCTTTATGTGTTTTCAGGTGATATTGGTGGTCAGATGGGTCTGTTCATTGGAGCCAGTATCCTCACCATCTTGGAGCTCTTTGACTACCTATATGAGGTAAGCCTTTGTTTTGTAAATGTAAAATGTTTCTACGTTTCCTGTCAGATCTTTCTTCAAAATCTTATCCGGTGTGTCCTGAAACAGTTTATGTCTTGGGGTTTTGCTTGCATCTAGGTTTCTTAGAGAAAGTTTGCCTCTAGGTTATGGTAGTATATATGTCAATGTAAATGTAAATATCCTTCATTTACATGATTTCCTCAGGGCAATATGTCTAGTTAAGTGCTAGACAGACACAGGCCTTAGAACCAGTCAGCCACACGGAACTACCTGTATCCCGTTGAAACTAGCCGCCCACTTTAAATCGAACCTGCAGAGCATTCATTTCCAGGGGTCTGAAAGCAGCTCATCTCTCTCAGGCGCAGCACTGTTGACTGCATGAACATTTTTGTCATATTGTAGTTGTGATTCAGGTAGGATGCTTCTGTTGCTGTCGATTTGTATCAGAGCAGCAACCTCCCTGGGTAGAATAGCTGCCTGTTCAACAAGGATGTCTTTCTGTTTACTGTATGTTCATGTACTCATAATTAATTCTATCTATATAAAATAAAACGTACAAATAATGGAATAATTGGAATAAACGGGGATCAGTAGCTTATCTCATTATTGTTAACATTACTGACACTGGAAATCATGGCTGTGTATGTACCATCAATTGTCTTTGAATGATATAACTTTTTCTTCACTATATTCATTTGTCTCAATACGAATCCAGTAATAAAAAGGGAAACCTGTTCACCAGCAGTTTGTAAAAGATAAAGGAAAACAGATGAACAGTCAGTTGGCTGCATTCCAAAAGTCTGGTTCTCTGAGGCACTGCTTCAAAGACCAGCTACTGTGTTTGCTTGTTTGCAGGTGATCAAGTACAAGCTGTGTCGGTGCTCAAATAAGAAACACAAACGCAGCAACAGCAACGACCGGGGAGCAGCTCTGAGTCTGGAGGACGTCAAGCGCCATGTCAGTAGGCCAGCTCTATCTCTGGCTAAGTATTTGCAGTGTCTGGAAAAATTGTTGGACCGAGACAGGGTAGATAGGGGGGGGGGGGGGGGGGGGGGGGGGGGGGGGGGGGGGGGGGAAAGACAGTGAGACAAAAATAAATAAAAAAACAGAGAGAGAGTCACAGTGATAAAAGGGAAGGTGAGAGATTGTGGAAATGGTTTCAATTTAATCACGGATGGTCTGTAGGAACGGCCTAGTGGGTTTACAATAAGAGCTTTGGATGACAGCTTCTGATTTTCAAGTGTACACTCTTAGTGTTAGGTTCCAAAAGGATTATTTGGCTGTTTCCTTTATGGTTCCAGGGAGAACCCTTTTTGGTTTCACATAGAACCATGTAGAACCCTCTGTGGAAAGAGAGAGAGAGAGATGGTTGGTTCGCTGCATGGAGTTATATCATCCTCCTTTACCCTGCATTCCTCTGTTTAATCCAGCCTGTTTCATCTTTCTTACCCAAAATGGCACCCTATTCACTACTTTAGACTTAGTAGTGCACTATAAAAGAAAAGGTTTTTGGCAGTATTTTCTCTTTGGTTTCTTTCCACTACAGTATGTTCACTCCTCTCTACTACCGGAAGTCTTATTCTTGTCTGTGTTTCCTTTTCGCTCATCTCTCGGGCTCTGTGTGAGAACCTCTTATTCCTGTCTGTCCTTCCTGTTTGCTCATCCCTCGGGCTCTGTGTGAGAACCTCTAATTCCTGTCTGTCCTTCCTGTTCGCTCATCCCTCGGGCTCTGTGTGAGAACCTCTAATTCCTGTCTGTCCTTCATGTTCGCTTATCCCTCGGGCTCTGTGTGAGAACCTCTTATTCCTGTCTGTGTTTCCTGTTCGCTCATCCCTCGGGCTCTGTGTGAGAACCTCTTATTCCTGTCTGTCCTTCCTGTTCGCTCATCCCTCGGGCTCTGTGTGAGAACCTCTTATTCCTGTCTGTGTTTCCTGTTCGCTCATCCCTTGGGCTCTGTGTGAGAACCTCTAATTTCTGTCTGTCTTCCTGTTCGCTCATCCCTCTGGCTCTGTGTGAGAACCTCTTATTCCTGTCTGTGTTTCCTGTTCGCTCATCCCTCGGGCTCTGTGTGAGAACCTCTTATTCCTGTCTGTCCTTCCTGTTCGCTCATCCCTCGGGCTCTGTGTGAGAACCTCTTATTCCTGTCTGTGTTTCCTGTTCGCTCATCCCTCGGGCTCTGTGTGAGAACCTCTTATTCCTGTCTGTCCTTCCTGTTTGCTCATCCCTCGGGCTCTGTGTGAGAACCTCTTATTCCTGTCTGTGTTTCCTGTTCGCTCATCCCTCGGGCTCTGTGTGAGAACCTCTAATTTCAGTCTGTCTTCCTGTTCGCTCATCCCTCGGGCTCTGTGTGAGAACCTCTAATTCCTGTCTGTCCTTCCTGTTCGCTCATCCCTCGGGCTCTGTGTGAGAACCTCTAATTCCTGTCTGTGTTTCCTGTTCCCTAATCCCTCGGGCTCTGTGTGAGAACCTCTTATTCCTGTCTGTGTTTCCTGTTCGCTCATCCCTCGGGCTCTGTATTAGAACCTCTTATTCCTGTCTGTCCTTCCTGTTCGCTCATCCCTCGGGCTCTGTGTGAGAACCTCTAATTCCTGTCTGTCCTTCATGTTCGCTTATCCCTCGGGCTCTGTGTGAGAACCTCTTATTCCTGTCTGTGTTTCCTGTTCGCTCATCCCTCGGGCTCTGTGTGAGAACCTCTTATTCCTGTCTGTCCTTCCTGTTCGCTCATCCCTCGGGCTCTGTGTGAGAACCTCTTATTCCTGTCTGTGTTTCCTGTTCGCTCATCCCTTGGGCTCTGTGTGAGAACCTCTAATTTCTGTCTGTCTTCCTGTTCGCTCATCCCTCTGGCTCTGTGTGAGAACCTCTTATTCCTGTCTGTGTTTCCTGTTCGCTCATCCCTCGGGCTCTGTGTGAGAACCTCTTATTCCTGTCTGTCCTTCCTGTTCGCTCATCCCTCGGGCTCTGTGTGAGAACCTCTTATTCCTGTCTGTGTTTCCTGTTCGCTCATCCCTCGGGCTCTGTGTGAGAACCTCTTATTCCTGTCTGTCCTTCCTGTTTGCTCATCCCTCGGGCTCTGTGTGAGAACCTCTTATTCCTGTCTGTGTTTCCTGTTCGCTCATCCCTCGGGCTCTGTGTGAGAACCTCTAATTTCAGTCTGTCTTCCTGTTCGCTCATCCCTCGGGCTCTGTGTGAGAACCTCTAATTCCTGTCTGTCCTTCCTGTTCGCTCATCCCTCGGGCTCTGTGTGAGAACCTCTAATTCCTGTCTGTGTTTCCTGTTCCCTAATCCCTCGGGCTCTGTGTGAGAACCTCTTATTCCTGTCTGTGTTTCCTGTTCGCTCATCCCTCGAGCTCTGTGTGAGAACCTCTAATTTCTGTCTGTGTTTCCTGTTCGCTCATCCCTCGGGCTCTGTGTGAGAACCTCTTATTCCTGTCTGTGTTTCCCATTCGCTCATCCCTCGGGCTCTGTGTGAGAACCTCTTATTCCTGTCTGTGTTTCCTGTTCGCTCATCCCTCGGGCTCTGTGTGAGAACCTCTAATTTCAGTCTGTCTTCCTGTTCGCTCATCCCTCGGGCTCTGTGTGAGAACCTCTAATTCCTGTCTGTCCTTCCTGTTCGCTCATCCCTCGGGCTCTGTGTGAGAACCTCTAATTCCTGTCTGTGTTTCCTGTTCCCTAATCCCTCGGGCTCTGTGTGAGAACCTCTTATTCCTGTCTGTGTTTCCTGTTCGCTCATCCCTCGAGCTCTGTGTGAGAACCTCTAATTTCTGTCTGTGTTTCCTGTTCGCTCATCCCTCGGGCTCTGTGTGAGAACCTCTTATTCCTGTCTGTGTTTCCCATTCGCTCATCCCTCGGGCTCTGTGTGAGAACCTCTTATTCCTGTCTGTCGCCTTTCTTCTTTCCTCCATTTTTTCTGATCATTTGTTCACTTCTCTCCCCTCAGACGCCCTGTGAGAACCTGCGTACGCCGGGTTCGTATCCTGCCAACATTCTTCCTCACCATCCAGCACAGGGAAACTTCGAAGACTTCACATGCTGAGCCAATCAGGAAAAAGCAGGAAATACCTGAGCCAATCAGGACAGGAGGAAGGAGGAATAACCTGGCTGGCAGTATGCAACCAAAATCAACCATACAACAAGAATATCTGACGTGAACGGATTCTCAATATGGAAACTTTTCTTACTGTCTGAGAGGAGGGGGAAAATATCAACAATCACAGCAATTACATTAAGAGAGAAGAAGAAGATTTTTCCAAACATAAATATCTGTAAAAGTTCCAGAACATTTTTGGGAATTTGGAATCATAAAAGTAAATCCTGAATGTTCTATGTCTATGTCTGGAATAGAACCAGGAAACGAAGACTCTACTCTTCAAGATCACACTGCAAATATGGACTTCTCACTCTAAAACAGACAGATATGGGAAATGTATCTAACTAGTGTACAGACACAGCACTGTACAAAAAACATCAACAGAGCCTCATGCCTTTATAACAGCCAACACCTGGCTGTCAGTTGCTAATGGCTGGCCTATTAGGATAGTAGTATGATGGGGATCAATTCCATTTCAATTCAGACAAATAACTTCCCAAATTGACTGAATTGGAATGGAATTGACCCCAACCCTGGTCAGTGGAGAAATGTTGTGCTTCACTCAACTCCACTGTAGATATAGCACCGTAACTGCTGTGATGCTTCGTAGGGGTACAGTTCCAATAAGAGTCTCTGTCTGTCTTGAGAATGTAGCTCCACAATGGGTTACATCAATAACAACCAAGATGAGTAGTGGAAGCATTTAGGGAGAAGGTAGTAGAGAGCTCTACCATTTAGTAAAAACGTAATGGTGAACTTTTCAGGTCTCATCTTGTAAATGCATGCTTGTATATCGTCTTCTGCATGTATTACCTTTTTTTTAAATGGTTTAATTATTTTTCATTTGCATTATTGCTGCCAAGTTTGCCTCGATCATACAGGAAGAAGATGATGCTCCCCTCCTAATAGTGCGTGTGCGTGCGTGCGTGCGTGTGTTTGTGTAATGAAATGTGTTGGTTTGTGTGACCAGCCTGGTTGAATCCACCAGATAGCAGCTGAACCTCATTCCAACAACACGCCTTGTTTCATTAATCCATGTTAAATGTGTGCCCTATCCTATAATCCCAAATCATCCCCTAGCAACTATGCCGTACGTACTTGTATGGAGACAATTCCACCTGTCACAGACAGATCTTCCACATTGTGTACACCTATCCAGTCCTCTCAGTTCTACAGTGCCTAGGGAGTAGTAGGGGCTACGGTTTGACATGGGATTTAGGAATGACTTGTGAGACGTGTTATTTCCAGTCTATTCATTTACTCATGGTCTTGACTGACAATAAGGGGTGTGTGGGAAGTTTTCCAGAAATCAGTTCATTTTGGTTTCCCTTGTAATTCTGTGCGGGTTTTGAAATGTTCTGTATCTGTGTTCTAGTCGCAAATATGTCATTATCAAAGCACAATTACACCGATATGTAGAGGTGATGATGTAAAAGAAAAAGTCGATGAATTCTTATGTATATTCTCATAATACCAAGGTTTTTTATTATTACAGTGTAGCAGTTTTTTGGGTTTGTTTTCTTTGCTACAGAATAGGGTTCGAGCAACTTTCCCAACATTTCCAGGTTTTTTTCAGAAATCCTCGGAATCAGGAGGGAATCTTCCGGCTGGAAATCCTTCGCCCGGGATTTCCCGGAAAACCTGGGAATTTGGGAAAAGTTGCAGGTATTTTGTAACCGTATTACATAAACATACATATTGCCTGATAGTCCAGTCTCCATCAGGTTACCGACTGTTCTATTTATCTAACAAAGCATATTATAATAAAAATGTAAATATCATTTTGAACATGTATTATTCCATGGAGGTCTCCTTTCTTGTGTGTGTGTCAGAGCCGTGTGTGTATAGGTGGCAGGAAGTCAGGCGCAGGAGAGTAAAACGAGTGTAATGGAGTCTTTTTAATATGTCCACTAAACAATGCTCCAAAACACTAAATATACATACATAATAAACATGGGTACGAGGACCCATTGCGCACCTATACAACCACCTATACAACCACCTATACAAACACCTATACAAACACCTATACAACCACCTATACAAACACCTATACAAACACCTATACAAACACCTATACAAACACCTATACAAACACCTATACAACCACCTATACAAACACCTATACAAACACCTATACAAACACCTATACAAACACCTATACAAACACCTATACAACCACCTATACAAACACCTATACAAACACCTATACAAACACCTATACAAACATAAACAACTCTGACAAAGACATGAGGGGAAACAGAGGGTTAAATACACAACAGGTAATGAATGGGATTGAAACCAGGTGTGTTCTTAGGACTGATAGGGTTAATAAGACTGTTCATTTTTAAACCTTGCTTCATTTGAAGAGAAGGGTGGGTATTTCAGTAGTTGCACACCATTTCAGAAGTTGCAACAGTTGCACAACCCAACGTTAGTATTTGAGGAGGGTATTTCAATATAGTTGACACAACAATGTTCGTTTTTGAAGGGGGGGGGGGTATTTCAGTATAGTTGACACCACAACGTCAGTATTTGAGGGGGGGGGGGGGTATTTCAGTATAGTTGACACCACAACGTCAGTATTTGAGGGGGGGGGGGTATTTCAGTATAGTTGACACCACAACGTCAGTATTTGAGGGGGGGGGGGGGGTATTTCAGTATAGTTGACACCACAACGTCAGTATTTGAGGGGGGGGGGGGTATTTCAGTATAGTTGACACCACAACGTCAGTATTTGAGGGGGGGGGGTATTTCAGTATAGTTGACACCACAATGTCAGTATTTGAGGGGGGGGGTATTTCAGTATAGTTGACACCACAGCGTCAGTATTTGAGGGGGGGGGGGGGTATTTCAGTATAGTTGACACCACAACGTCAGTATTTGAGGGGGGGGGGGGGTATTTCAGTATAGTTGACACCACAACGTCAGTATTTGAGGGGGGGGGGGTATTTCAGTATAGTTGACACCACAACGTCAGTATTTGAGGGGGGGGGGGATATTTCAGTATAGTTGACACCACAACGTCAGTATTTGAGGGGGGGTATTTCAGCATAGTTGACACCACAACGTCAGTATTTGAGGGGGGGGGGGGGTATTTCAGTATAGTTGACACCACAACGTCAGTATTTGAGGGGGGGGGGGTATTTCAGTATAGTTGACACCACAACGACAGTATTTGAGGGGGGGGGGGTATTTCAGTATAGTTGACACCACAACGTCAGTATTTGAGGGGGGGGGGGGTATTTCAGTATAGTTGACACCACAACGTCAGTATTTGAGGGGGGGGGGGGGGTATTTCAGTATAGTTGACACCACAACGTCAGTATTTGAGGGGGGGGGGGTATTTCAATATAGTTGACGTTTACACCATAACGTTAATTTGAGGGGGATATTTCAGTATAATTGCAGTATTGTTGACACAACGTCATTGGTATTTTGCGGCTGCAGTACTGAACTGCAGTAGAAATGTAATTATACTCTCAGCTGCAGGATGACAACAGGATGGATAGGAAATATCCTGAACAGGAGTTTTATCGAGATTGTCAGTGGGCCAGCCCTGATCTCACTATGATTTTACAGTACATCCATCTGTTCTGTTCCCAGTTCCAACCAACTGTCAGCTTCAGTTTGAATTTTTGGTTCAGTGATGCAGCACCATTGGTAGGTTGGTTCATCCTTTTCCATCAGATAGGATTTTGAGTCAGAGCTTCACTAACTTTCTAAAAGGTTTATTTTTTAGCAATAAGGCCCGGGGGGGGGGGGGGTGGTATATGGCCAATATACCACGGCTAAGGGCTGTTCTTAGACTGGTTACCAATGTAATTAGAGCAGTAAAAATGTATGTTTTGTCATGCCCAAGGGATGCGGTCTGCTATACCACGGCTTTCGGCCAATCAGCTTTTAGGGCTTGAACCACCCAGTTAATATTTGCTATTAGTTGTTGTCTTACCGATGTTATTATAGTTTTTATTATCAAGGCATTACACATACTTGGGTGGTCCCCTTCCGTGCTGCTACACACACCAGAGTCAGCCTGCCTCTCAAGGTACAGAGGCTTATAGGACTTTCTCAGATGTAATGAAAACTTTCAAGGCTCAATAGATGCAATTAAACTTGGTTTAAAATTAGAAATGATAAGGACGTCCCTCACAGCCCGGCCCTGTTACAGTCATTTTCCCATAGAGCTACTTTCAGGTACCAAGGTATTGTATCCCAAATGGCACCCTATTCCCTATATAGTGCACTACTTTTGACCAAAGCCCAAAGGGCACTAGTCAAAAGCAGTGCACTTCATAGGGAATATAGTGCAATTTGGGATACAGTCAAGGTACCAAGGTACTGTAGCTATGTGATTAATAGCCTGCTATAGCCTGCTCACCACTATAATTTGCAGAGTGTGACTGATTATTATCTTGGCTATCACTCTGGATGGATGGACCCTCCCGATTGCAGCAACCACCAAGGTATAACAATAGTGATAATGAGATATAAACCTCACCTCATCATTCATCTAGTGTAACAGGTTCTTGTAACACACACATGTGCGGACACACACACACACACACGGGGCAAGCTAGGGCTCCCATATAATGACTTAGGGAAATGTCCCTTCTCAGAATCTCTGTGATAATTTTTTACCTCACAACGTTCATTTGTTTGCCCTCTATTATATTAGCCAGGCAAATAAAAAGAGTAATGAGGGATACCTGATGTGTGTCTTTGTCTGCTACTAAAAAGACTGGATGAGGGGGGAGGTCAGTAACAGAGGACTGTGAGGAGAGGATGGGTACATCCCAAAAGACACCCTATTCTTTATTTAAGTGCACTACTTTTGAACAGGGTCCATAGGGCTTTGGTCAAAAGTAGTGCACTATATAGGGGGTTAGGGTGCCGTTTGGAACTGAGACGAGGAGATGCTGCCAACAACCAAAACTCAGTGGGTGCACTGTGTTGCATTCTGATGAGGCGATGCCTGTGTCTTCGCTCTTCGGCCTACATTTCATTCCAAGAAAGATGTTCAATTTCCTTCTGCACTCGCTCATGTCCTTGACTGGATCTAAGACAACTGGGTAGGTGGAACTAAGCAATAGCTGCACCTAGTTTCCTGCCAGGTTGCTTTCACTTATCCAGTCCATTCAGATCTGTGAAGGGAGGGAAGTGAACAATGGGGAACATCTTCTTGGAATGAAGTGCAGTCCATGTTGCTACCTTAGAGTTACCTTGAATAAAGACAGTCCTACAACTGAGTCATTGTTATAGTAAGTCATGGTAGTGTAGATAAATGTGCCCATTGTACTGCAACATTTAAGTCACTGTAACCTGTAAATTACTGTTCGTATTGTTTTTACATCCATATGAGTCATCCCTGACATCTTACGAGCTCCAACCCGTAGCACGTCTGTAACCTCTAAATTACTGTTCGTATCGTTTTTTACATCCATATGAGTCATCCCTGACATCTTACGAGCTCCAACCCGACTGTAGCACGTCTGTCACCATAAATGCTTTGAAAACAACTAGGGCTGTGACGGTCATGACATTTTGTCAGCTGGTGATTTGTCTCATGGTAGTTGACCGGTAATCTACATAAGCCTAATTTAGGCTAATCTCTGGCTTCCACGGACAGCCTACAAGCCACTGATGCAGACCTTTGGAACATCTACATTTTAAAGAGTCTAATAAATCCATGTGATATAGTCTACACCTTCACAATAATATGAATTATTTATTTTAGACAGGTCTTAAGAAACATGATATGAAGAAAATGTAGCCAATTTGTGAAGAACAGAATAGCATACTCTGAGTTGTCCTTATGTTAGGTCCTGATCTGACTATGCCATATGGCTGTGGGTTACACTATTTCATTTAGCAGACAAGATTTGCTTATAATTCCTGTGGCTTTATTTTATAGTAAGAACAATACAATTGAACATAGCTGAATACAATAGAAAGGATATTTTTCTCAAACAATTTTTGAGGGAGTGATTTTTGAGGGAATGATTTTTGATTGAGTGATTTTTGAGGGGGTGATTTTTGAGGGAGTGATTTTTGAGGGAGTGAATTTTGGGGGAGTGATTTTTGAGGGAATGATTTTTTCCAGTTTCTTCACCTGCAGGAACGTCTGAGACCAACCACCTGGACAGCTGATGAAACTGAGAAGTACTTCTGTCTGTAATAAAGCCCTTTTGTGGGGAAAATCTCATTCTGATTGGCTGGGCCTGGGTCCCAAGTGTGTGGACCTATGCCCTCCAAGGCACAACCATGGCTGGGCACCTGCTCTTGATTGCATATTCACTTTACCCCTACTTACATGTACATATTACTTAAATTACGTCAACTACCTGGTACCACTGGACATTGACTCAGTACTGGTACTCCTTGTATATAGCCTCATTACTACCTGGTACCCCTGCACATTGACTCAGTACTGGTACTCCTCGTATATAGCCTCATTACTACCTGGTACCCCTGCACATTGACTCAGTACTGGTACTCCTCGTATATAGCCTCATTACTACACCGTAGCCCTGCACATTGACACACTTTACAGAACATATTGTTCTATTTATCAGTATATACTTTCTCGTCACATTGTTCAACTTAGGTTTTATTGTCACGTAGACCAGAAAGTTGCGGTGAAATGTGTTGTTTTCCAGGGTCAGCCATAGTAGCACGGCACCCCTGGAGCAAATAGGTAGGATAGAATAGAATAGATAACAACATAGGTAGGACAGAATAGAATAGATAACAACACAGATAGGATAGAATAGATAACTACATAGGTAGGACAGAATAGAATAGATAACAACATAGTAGAATAGAATAGATAACTACATAGAATAGAATTGAATAGATATCTACATAGAATAGAATAGAATAGATAACAACACAGGTAGGATAGAATAGAATAGATAACAACATCGGTAGGATAGAATAGAATAGATAACTACATAGGTAGGATAGAATAGACTAGATAACAACATGGGTAGGATAGAATAGACTAGATAACAACATAGGTAGGATAGAATAGATAACTACATAGGTAGGACAGAATAGAATAGATAACGACATAGTAGAATAGAATAGATAACTACATAGAATAGAATAGAATAGATAACTACATAGAATAGAATAGAATAGATAACAACACAGGTAGGATAGAATAGAATAGATAACAACATAGAATAGAATAGATATGTACATAGAATAGAATAGAATAGATAACTACATAGTAGAATAGAATAGATAACAACACAGGTAGGATAGAATAGAATAGATAACAACATCGGTAGGATAGAATAGAATAGATAACTACATAGGTAGGATAGAATAGACTAGATAACAACATGGGTAGGATAGAATAGACTAGATAACAACATAGGTAGGATAGAATAGAATAGATAACTACATAGGTAGTACAGAATAGAATAGATAACGACATAGTAGAATAGAATAGATAACTACATAGGTAGGATAGAATAGATAACTACATAGGTAGGACAGAATAGAATAGATAACAACATAGTAGAATAGAATAGATAACTACATAGGTAGGATAGAATAGATAACTACATAGGTAGGACAGAATAGAATAGATAACAACATAGTAGAATAGATAACTACAGTTGGCAATATTTCTCTCTTGGAATAGCCTTCATTTCTCAGAACAAGAATAGACAGACGAGTTTCAGAAGAAAGTGCTTTGTTTCTGGCCATTTTGAGCCTGTAATCGAACCCACAAATGCTGATGCTCCAGATACTCAACTAGTCTAAAGAAGGCCAGTTTTATTGCTTATTGAACCAGCACAGCAGTTTTTCAGCTGTGCAAAAGGGTTTTCTAATGATCAATTAGTATTTAAAATGATAAACTTGGATTAGCTAACACAATGTGCCATTGGAAGACAGGAGTAATGGTTGCTCATAATGGGCCTCTGTACGCCTATGTAGATATTCCAATAAAAATGGAATTGTGACTATGGAATTGTGACTATGACTATTGTAGCCGTTTCCAGCTACAATAGTCATGTACAACATTAATAATGTATACACTGTATTTCTGATCAATTTGATATTATTTTAATGGACAAAAAATGTGATTTTCTTTTTAAAAAACAAGGATATTTCTAAGTGACCCCAAACGTTTGAATGGTAGTGTACATGTAGGTACATACACACAACCAGTAGGTCACATGTCAGTACATACACACAACCAGTAGGTCACATGTAGGTACATACACACAACCAGTAGGTCACATGTCAGTACATACACACAACCAGTAGGTCACATGTCAGTACATACACACAACCAGTAGGTCACATGTCAGTACATACACACAACCAGTAGGTCACATGTCAGTACATACACACAACCAGTAGGTCACATGTCAGTACATACACACAACCAGTAGGTCACATGTCAGTACATACACACAACCAGTAGGTCACATGTCAGTACATACACACAACCAGTAGGTCACATGTCAGTACATACACACAACCAGTAGGTCACATGTCAGTACATACACACAACCAGTAGGTCACATGTCAGTACATACACACAACCAGTAGGTCACATGTCAGTACATACACACAACCAGTAGGTCACATGTCAGTACATACACACAACCAGTAGGTCACATGTCAGTACATACACACAACCAGTAGGTCACATGTCAGTACATACACACAACCAGTAGGTCACATGTCAGTACATATACACAACCAGTAGGTCACATGTCAGTACATACACACAACCAGTAGGTCACATGTCAATACATACACACAACCAGTAGGTCACATGTCAGTACATACACACAACCAGTAGGTCACATGTCAGTACATACACACAACCAGTAGGTCACATGTCAGTACATACACACAACCAGTAGGTCACATGTCAGTACATACACAACCAGTAGGTCACATGTCAGTACATACACACAACCAGTAGGTCACATGTCAGTACATACACACAACCAGTAGGTCACATGTCAGTACATACACACAACCAGTAGGTCACATGTCAGTACATACACACAACCAGTAGGTCACATGTCAGTACATACACACAACCAGTAGGTCACATGTCAGTACATACACACAACCAGTAGGTCACATGTCAGTACATACACACAACCAGTAGGTCACATGTCAGTACATACACACAACCAGTAGGTCACATGTCAGTACATACACACAACCAGTAGGTCACATGTCAGTACATATACACAACCAGTAGGTCACATGTCAGTACATACACACAACCAGTAGGTCACATGTCAATACATACACACAACCAGTAGGTCACATGTCAGTACATACACACAACCAGTAGGTCACATGTCAGTACATACACACAACCAGTAGGTCACATGTCAGTACATACACACAACCAGTAGGTCACATGTCAGTACATACACAACCAGTAGGTCACATGTCAGTACATACACACAACCAGTAGGTCACATGTCAGTACATACACACAACCAGTAGGTCACATGTCAGTACATACACACAACCAGTAGGTCACATGTCAGTACATACACACAACCAGTAGGTCACATGTCAGTACATACACACAACCAGTAGGTCACATGTCAGTACATACACACAACCAGTAGGTCACATGTCAGTACATACACACAACCAGTAGGTCACATGTCAGTACATACACACAACCAGTAGGTCACATGTCAGTACATACACACAACCAGTAGGTCACATGTCAGTACATACACACAACCAGTAGGTCACATGTCAGTACATATACACAACCAGTAGGTCACATGTCAGTACATACACACAACCAGTAGGTCACATGTCAATACATACACACAACCAGTAGGTCACATGTCAGTACATACACACAACCAGTAGGTCACATGTCAGTACATACACACAACCAGTAGGTCACATGTCAGTACATACACACAACCAGTAGGTCACATGTCAGCACATACACAACCAGTAGGTCACATGTCAGTACATACACACAACCAGTAGGTCACATGTCAGTACATACACAACCAGTAGGTCACATGTCAGTACATACACACAACCAGTAGGTCACATGTCAGTACATACACACAACCAGTAGGTCACATGGGGGATAGGCGTTGTGCCGTGAGGTGTTGCTTTATTTGTTTTTTAAAACCAGGTTAACTGTTCACTTACTGTATATGAGATGGAAGGGAGTTCCATGCAATCATGGCTCTGTATAATACTGTATGTTTCCTTGAATTTGTTCTGGACCTGGGGGAACTGTGAAATGACCCCCTGGTGACATGTCTGGTGGGGTAAGTGTGTGTATCAGTGCTGCGTGTAAGTTGACTCTGCAAACCATTTAGAATTTCCAACACATGAAAATGTTATAAAAACATGTTATAAAAACAAGAAGTAATTCAGTCAGTCTTTCCTCAACTCTTAGCCAAGAGAGACTGGCATGTATAGTAATGATATTAGCCCTCTGATTACAATGAAGAGCAAATCATACCACTCTGTTCTGGGTCAGCTGCAGCTTAACGAGGTCCTTCTTTGCAGCACTTGACCGTATGACTGGACAATAATCAAGATAAGATAAAACTAGAGCCTGCAGGACTAGCTTGTGGAGTATGGTATCAACAAAACAGAGCACATCTTTATCACAGACAGACCTCTCCTCATACCTACAACCACTGAATCTAGTTTTGACCATGACAGTTTACAATCTAAGGTAGCGCCAGGTAATTTAGTCTCCTCAACTTGTTCGACAGCTACAGCATTCATTACCAGATTCAGCGGAGATCTAGAACTTAGGGAAGGATTTGTACCAAATACAATGCTCTTAGTTTTAGAGATGTTTAGGACCAGTTTATTACTGGCCACCCATGACTGCAACTCTTTAAGGGTGTCATTGACTTCATTATCTGTGGTTGCTGACGCGTATAGGATTGAATCATCAGCATACATCGACACACAGGCTTTGTTTAATGCCAGAGGCAGGTCATTGGTAAAAATAGAAAAGAGTAGAGGACCTAGAGAGCTGCCCTGCGGTACACCACACTTTACAGGTTTGACATTAGAGAAGCTTCCATTAAAGAAATCCCTCTGAGTTCTATTAGATAGATAGCTCTGAATCCACAATATGGCAGAGGCTGAAAAGCCATAACACATAAGTTCTCAACAAAGGGTTCTGGTCAAAAATATCAAAGGCTGCACTGAAATCTAACAGTACAGCTCCCGCAATCTTCTTATTATCAATTTCTTTAAACCAATCATCAGTCGTTTGTGTCAGTGCAGTGCATGTTGAGTGCCCTTCCCTATGAGCAAGCTGAAAGGCTGTTGTTAATTTGTTTAGAGAAATAGCATTGCATTTGGACAAACACAATGTTTTCAAACAGTTGGCTAAGAGCTGGAAGCAAGCTGATAGGTCTGCTGTTAGAACCAGTAAAGGCCTCTTTACCACTCTTCAGTAGCGGAATGAATTTGGCTTCCCTCCAGGCCTGATGACAAACACTTTCCTGTAGGCTCAGATTAAAGATATGACAGACAGAATTGGCCACAGAGTCAGTGCCAGGAGGTTTGTCATTATTGATCGATAACAATAACTTTTCCACCTCTCCCACACTAACTTTACATTTCAAATGTACAATGCTTTTCATTATTTCATTATTAGTTATTTTATGCATGAATACGATGGCTCACTGTTTGTTGTTGACATTTTCCTGCCTAAATGTGTCTACTTTGCCAATGAAGTAATCATTAACCCTTGTGTGGTGTTCATGTTTTTGTTATTCACTCAATGTCAATGTCTGATGGACCCACAACATTATTGGGTTTTTAAAACAATACAACCATAACAATTCATGTAAAAATACTTAATACTTAGATGTTGACTTATATCAATTACAAGCAATATAAACAGCATACATGGTTCATATTTACCATTTACCTCTGCTAGATCACATTTATCAATAAAAGCACTATTTATTTTTTGGGATAAAATGTTATAATCTAGACATGGGTAGAATAAATCATGTTTATCTTGAACAAATATAAATGAAACAAGGTTTTCATCACGATTGATGTTTATTGCTTTGAACTGAACAAATTGGAAGGACAAATTTTACATACAGTATTTTATGGAAATGATAAATGAGCCCCACAGAACACAAATTAAGGTCTACACACCACATGAGGGACAGAGTTTTACTGTGAGTGTGTTGCAAATGTATTTCTTGCACTTGATGCATGTGTACTGTGTCTTCCTGTCCTTCTTGGGTCCACACACATCGTAGCACTTCTTCTTGTTGCTACCGGCTGCAATCTAGAATGATGAAAACACTTTAGTTCAGGAATTTTACTAACATCTCACTCACATTTATAGTTACAGCAGGCCAAGGTAGGAGAGTCAGACACACACGCAACATCACTCACACTTACTTCCAGTATTGGAGTTGTTGATTCTGTGGGTTGGGCGGATGGGACACCTGCATCCTCACGATGGCTGCAGAAGCTGGGGTCCTTGGGCTCTGTTGCCACAAACTTTGGAGGAATTGATAGGCCTGTTCCGTGTATTCAACAGCTGAGAAGGGAGCTCTGGCTTGTGTTTCTTACTGTTCCTACCATCGTCAGCTTCCTTTTGAGGAGCACAGATCTAGCTTGTGCAAAGTACAAAAGTTAGCGCATGTGATGTTGTGGCCACGGAGTCCCTGTGTCACATCCAGGACAACCCACATCCCTTGGTTCTTCTCAGGGGTTCCTCCATCTGCCTTCCCCGTATATACTTTGGTCAGGGCTGATTGCTGATGGGCTGATTGCTGATGGGCTGGTCCTGGGCTGGCTGCTGATGGGCTGGTCCTGGGCTGGCTGCTGATGGGATGGTCCTGGGGCTGGCTGCTGACGGGCTGGTCCTGGGGCTGGCTGCTGACGGGCTGGTCCTGGGCTGGCCGAGGGTCAATCTCATCCTCTTCTTCCAATTCACTGTCAAGACTCAGAATTAACAAAGATCCTCATACTCCACACGAGCTTCTCTCTCCGAAAAAAAAATTCAAAGGCCCTCTGAGCAGAGATTATTTTTGCCATACTGATTTATTGTGGTAAGGAGCCACACGTGCTATGATATTTATTTGTTGTGTCTCTCCACCAATTTGCCCCTGGCTGGGGTAGAGAGTGGGAAAATACTACTTTAAAAAAACATTTTTTCACAATGTCTCGAAATAATGTATTGTAGTAACGTTGTGCAAGTTTCAGCAAGACATTGTGTAGGGCTCCCGAGTGGCGTAGCGGTCTAAGGCACTGCATCTCATTGCAAGAGGTGTCACTATAGTACCTCATTCGAATCCAGGCTGTATCACGTCCAGCTGTAATTGGGAGTCCCATAGGGTGGCACACAATTGGCCCAGTGTCATCGGGGTTTGGCTGGAGTAGGCCCTCATTGTAAATAAGAATTTGTTTTTAACTGACTTGCCCTGGCTAAATAAAGGTTAAAGAAAAAAAGTTCCACACACTACAAAGGGTCAAATGTGGCAGACAGACAGGTTCTTGGTGCTATGTTGAAACAGCAAGCCCAGGGAGGAGGAAAACAGAGTGAAGGCGCACAGCAAACCTTTGTGTTTTCACCTACACACACACACTTTTCCACACTTTTATTACCCTCGGGTCTAATGGTCCCGAACACCACATATGTAATATAAATGTGTAGGGAGGTGCACAGTGTGTACTCAATGCAAATGGGTTATTTTACATGTTCTTCACAGAAAATGAGCCAAAGGCCAATGAGACTCAGGTTGAAAAGATTATTCATGTATAATTTATATTTTAGTAAACATTGAACATGGGTCCCACAGACCCAAACACCACACAAGGTCTAAAATCATTGTCAACATCAAATGTTTTTGTGATGAATAAGCCATCTGATTCGATGAAAGATGGAGTTGAATTTGTCTTTTTGACCATATGTCACGATCGTCGTAGAGAGGAGACCAAGGCGCAGCGTGATATGAATACATCTTCTATATTTAATGAAAAAAGAACACTAAAACAAACTTACATAACGTGACGATATAGATATATATATATATATATATATATATATATATATATATATATATATATATAACCAGTGCAGACACAGGCAACTAGACATATAGACAATAACCCACGAAATACCAAAAGAAGATGGCTGCCTAAATATGGTTCCCAATTAGAGACAACGATAAACAGTTGCCTCTAATTGAGAACCAATCTAGGCAACCATAGACATACATAAACAACTAGATAGTAAACGACCCCATAAACCTACAAAACCCCTAGACAGTACAAAAACACATACATCACCCATGTCACACCCTGACCTAACCAAAACAGTAAAGAAAACAAAGAACACTAAGGTCAGGGCGTGACACCATAATTTCATTTAAAATATTGCAAAGCTTTTTTTCCATCATTCTTTATATCATTGATCTTGGCTTCATAATATTTCTTCTTCTTTTTGTTGAGTTTAGTCTCATCATTTCTCAATTTGCAGTAAGTCAGCCAGTCAGATGTGCAGCCAGACTTATTAGCCACTCCTTTTCCCCATCTTTTTCAACCATACAGCTTTTAAATTCCTTATCAATCCACTGAGCCTTAACAGTTCTAACAGTCAGTTTCTTAACAGGTGCATGTATCAATAATTGGAAGAAGGAATTTGATAAATGTATCAAGTGCAGCATCTGGCTGCTCAGACCAAAACATATTTGTAAAATCATCCACATAAGAGTCACAGCAAAATTGTTTGTATGATCTCTTACACACAATTTTAGGCCCAGCATTTGGAACTTTGGCTGTCCTGAACGTTACCTTCGGAAAGTATTCTGACCACTTGACTTTTCCCACATTTTTTTACGTTACAGCCTTATTTTAAAATGGATTCCAAAAAAAAACGAATCAATCTACACACAATACCCCATAATGACAAAGAGAAAACAGGTTCTGAAATTTTTGCAAAGAAATTCCCTATTTACAAAAATATTCAGACATTTTGCTATGAGACACGGAATTGAGATCAGGTGCATCCTGTTTCCATTGATCATCCTTGAGATGTTCTGCAACTTGATTGGAGTCCACAGGTGGTAAATTCAATTGATTGGACATGATTTGGAAAGGCACACACCTGTCTATATAATGCCCCACAGTTGACAGTTCATGTCAGAGCAAACACCAAGCCATGAGGTCGAAGGAATTGTCTGTAGAACTCCGAAACAGGATTGTGTCGAGGTAGAGATCTGGGGAAGGATACCAAAACATTTCTGCAGCATTGAAGGTCCCCAAGAACACAGTGGCCTCCATTCTTAAATGGAAGAAGTTTGGAACCACCAAGACTCTTCCTAGAGCTGGCCGCCCAGCCAAACTGAGCAAGGGAGGTGACCAAGAACCTGATGGTCACTCTGATAGAGCTACAGAGTTTGTCTGTGGAGATGGAAGAACCTTCCAGAAGGACAACAATCTGTGCAGCACTCCACCGATCAGGCCTTTATGGTAGAGTGGCCAGACAGAAGCCATTCCTCAGTAAAAGGCACATGACAGCCCGCTTGGAGTTGGCCAAAAGGCACCATGAGAAACAGCTTTAGAACAAAGTTCTACAGTATTAGTAAACATGTGATCAATACATGTGGATGATCTTGTTCCTGTAGTGTTTGTAAACACACTGGTAGAGTGATGTCACGGCTGTTGAAAGGAGAGGACCAAGGTGCAGGGTGGTTAGCGTACATATTCGTTTATTAATCAAAATTACGCAGAAAAAAAACTAGTAACAATGTAAAAACAAACCGTGAAGCTCAAAGGCTATGTCCTCTTAACAAAGTCAACCTCCCACAAAGGAAGGAGGGAAAACGAGCTACCTAAGTATGGTTCCCAATCAGAGACAACGATAGACAGCTGTCCCTGATTGAGAACCGTACCCGGCCAAAACATAGAAAGAGAAAATCAGAGAAAACAAAACATAGAATGCCCACCCCACATCACACCCTGACCAAACCAAATAGAGACATAAAAAGGCTCCCTAAGGTCAGGGTGTGACAGGTGATAATGACCTGGACCAGATTACAGGCACTGGTTACAGTGAGAAGCTTCCTCTTGAGCGGACAGCTTGATGAAAAACAGTCAGGTCCCCTCTCTGTTTACATCGTATACACTATCAAGCATTTCACACACATTATTTAGATACTGACTGTTAGCAATTGGTGGTCTATAGCAACACCCCAAAATAATAGACTTTAAATGAGGCAGGTGAACCTGCAACCACAACACTTCATTAAGAGTTAACATGAGATCTTCTCTAAGCATTAAAGGAATATGGCTCTGAATATATACTGCAACACCCAACCTGGTCTCAGGGCATTTAGTATTATTCTGTATGTAAATCCGCAACTCTCCAAATAGTATGATATGTTACGTTTCATATGGTATGTATTAATTTGTGGATGTCTATCACCCATTTTGTATGATATGTTACAAATTACAATTTGTATTATTAAGTTATGATATTGCAAAACTTACAATATGTTACGAATTTGCGAAAAAGGTACTATATGTTATGAAAATTGCAAAATGTATGATATGTTATGAATTCTAACTAGGTAGCTAATGATAGTTAGCTGGCTAACGTTAGCTAGGATAGGGTTTAAGGGTTAAGTTTAGGAGTTAGGTTAAGGGGTTTGGGTTAAGGTTAGGGGAAGGGTTAGCTAAAAGGGTTAAGGTTAGGGTTATAGGGGAAGGGTTAACTAACATGCTAAGTAGTTGCAAAGTAGCTAAAAAGTAGTTGAAACATTGCTAATGAGCTAAAATACTAAAGTTGCCAGTAATGCAATTCTACCTTGTAACCTTTGGGTTGCTTGAAGTTTGCGTTATATGCCTACCCATCCACCCTACTTTCAGTAACCATCTGTCGTATTTAACCATACCAAATGTAATAGATCATACTAATTTGAGTGTCTCAAATTTCAATTTATTATGTTACGTCTAGTCCATGAGAACAGGCTGCAACACCACCTACATAAGCATTCCTGTTTCTACTATAGATATATCTTGTATTGCTCTTGCTGTATCATGAAAGTAATCATCTAAGTGAGTCTCAAAAATGGCTAATATATTAATGTTATCTGATGTTAGCAAGATATTTATTTCATGAACCTTATTTCTACGGCTACATCTATATTAACATGGGTTATTTTCAGCCCTTTCCTGAGTATCTTCTCAGAGACATAATATGGAAAAGAGCAAACAAAGCAAAGGGGAAAACCATTTAGCAGTCCTTTAATCAGTGTCTGTGTGTAAGTGTCTGTGTGTGCTGCAGGGTTGAAGCTACGAACCCATAGGCTTGGCCCTCTCATCCCTCCAGGCTTCTGGGAGGGAGGGTGGACAATGAGCCTGTCATAGCAGATGTAAGTAATGTCCCCATGCGCTCTGGCAGCTTTCATGGCTGGGATAAGTTGGCCACCCCTGAACTCTGTTTCCCAAGTGTTGGGTGTTTGGAAAATGTTTGTTTTTTTACCTTTATTTAACTAAGTCAGATAAGAACAAATTCCTATTTACAACAATGGCCTGGGTTAGCTGCCTTGTTCAGGGGCAGAACAACAGATGTTTACACTGTCAGGGATTCAAACTAGCAACCTTTCGGTTACTGGCCCAACGCTCTAGCCACTAGGCTACCTGCCGCCCCCAATTATTGTTATAACAATCATTTCGAAAAGTTCAACCAACCTTCAAGAAAAATAGTAATGAATATCAATATTCAGGTTGTTTATGCCTACTAAAGAGATTGGGGGTAAGGCCATGCGATTGACTAGCGTCCTGTCCAAGGGGTGTACTTGTACACCAGGCTGCCTTACACTACAGAAAAAGGAGATGAGCTCCTGCCCTATGAGACATTTTGGCTCATACAAGTCATGGCTTGTGCAAGGCTACTTACTTACTACTTATGCCTACTCGTTGAAGATCCATGGCATCATCTAACTCAACTAAGACACAAAACAAAGAAGGTGTTTATAAGCTGTGAGTCCCCGTACCATCTCTGCCTAGCATGTGCACAATACCGAAAGGTCAATACATTATATCTGATTCCTGGAGCATTTAACATCCAATGCTTATATGTCTGATTTATTCAAAACTGTCTGCACTAATACATAGCCTCATATCATTACATTTCAAAGACACAAGTAGACATATCAGATTTTAAATATGGGATTACTTGCCTAGTTAAACAAAGGTTAATAAAAACTTTAATTAAATTAGACTGTCAGAACTGGGAAGAAAGGTGGAAGAATAAAACAACTGTAGGAAATAACAGTAGTGTTGTACACTAATTGTACACTAAGTACACTAATTACCCTATAGTTTAGCCCATTGTTAAGAATTAGAATTGTTCCACTCATCAGACTAAATCCAGTAAATAGATAATACAATTTCCTGAAGACGAGGGACATAAATCTGCCCCTACACACTAACCAAATAATTGTTCTATTAATTCCCCCCCCCCCCCCCTCAAACTTACACTTTCAATTTAACAATTTGTTTGACAAAATTATTTTCATTGTAACAAATAAGGTCACCCTACCAAACTTCCCTGCTAAATCATAATGTAAGTCTGTCTGATGCCGTTTCGTTGTCACAACCTAAATGCCAATCACCAAACAAGGGGTCTAATCCAAGTTTGGATTAAATGGAATTGAGTACATGCTGTCAAAAGGCTGCAATCTGCAATGATAGGGACGGGAGTAACAGCAACCTCATTTTGTTGACAACATTGTACATAAAACAACTGTGCTGCTCTTTATACAGCATTATAAAATCAGCGGAGAACATTCTCTGTCTGAATTCAGCTACACTCTAATCTTGAGTGGCGTTTCTTTTAAAACATGCATCCAATCCCCTTGATCCCTTACATAACTAGACCAATCATATGCTTCAATGTGCCACAGTTCACAGTGCTGTTGCAAGACAGGACAATGACAGGGGTTTCGCTCAGTAGATCCCTTCTGTTAATTGCTGTTTCCATCTTCCCTGCCTGGAACTGCAGAGTAACAGCGTAACCTACGTTGTTATCGTGTTGACAAAGAAGAAAGCAGATGGGAGGACAGTGGTGTCTCTATCACAGGTGAAGGATTTTTAAAAAATGAACAAAAATAGTTCTACAAGCAGATGTTACAACACCAAGAAAATAGCTTCAGGTCCAAATACTGGTGTAGTCAACTAATAAATTAATAGACGACCTGACCAGAGCGGTCTAGGACCTGAAGAACAGTTTGTAGTTCTCCCAGGGTCAGCGAGGTGAGTTTAAACAGGAGAGCGTGAAGATGACAGCAATCTGCAGAGCTGCTAACTCTCACACATTGGCTGTGAGAACAGGCATTTGACCCTCTTCTTCTCACACTTTTTCACCACACCTCTTATATCGCACCCATTGAAAAGAACGGCTTGTATTTTTCTAATTAGTCAGCGCGTTACCTTTTCAACTGTGCTCCAAATAGTTTTGAAATCGGAGCGTCTGCGCCTGCAATTTAACATCCTGAGCCACAAGCCTGGGACAATGCGTGGTCCTGTGGTCCCAGTCACAATATCTAACTGCGTTCAGGCCCTCAAGGAAACCCTGCTAGTTTAATAGGCAGCTAGCAGCTAGGCTATCTTCTACGTCAAGCAGCCCCTCAGACCCTTGGTCGGCAGGATCCCTGGACAGATAGCAGCGGCCCCAGCAACTGATGCCAAACCAAAATAGAGAATAAAAGCCTCTCTATGGCCAGGGCGTGACAGTGTGTGTTATTATGTGTATGCGTGTGCGTGTGCCTGTGCCTGTGCATGTGTGTGTGTCTCTTCACAGCGGTTCCATAAGTTGTATTTTTATATTTAAAAAAAATCGAATTCTACTGCTTGCATCAGTTACCTGATGTGGAATAGAGTTCCATGTTGTCATGGCTCTATGTAGTACTGTGGAATAGAGTTCCATGTTGTCATGGCTCTATGTAGTACTGTGGAATAGAGTTCCATGTTGTCATGGCTCTATGTAGTACTGTGGAATAGAGTTCCATGTTGTCATGGCTCTATGTAGTACTGTGGAATAGAGTTCCATGTTGTCATGGCTCTATGTAGTACTGTGGAATAGAGTTCCATGTTGTCATGGCTCTATGTAGTACTGTGGAATAGAGTTCCATGTTGTCATGGCTCTATGTAGTACTGTGGAATAGAGTTCCATGTTGTCATGGCTCTATGTAGTACTGTGGAATAGAGTTCCATGTTGTCATGGCTCTATGTAGTACTGTGGAATAGAGTTCCATGTTGTCATGGCTCTATGTAGTACTGTGGAATAGAGTTCCATGTTGTCATGGCTCTATGTAGTACTGTGGAATAGAGTTCCATGTTGTCATGGCTCTATGTAGTACTGTGGAATAGAGTTCCATGTAGTCATGGCTCTATGTAGTACTGTGTACCTCCCATAGTCTGCTCTGGACTTGGGGATTGTGAAGAGACCTCTGGTGTGTGATATGTATGGGTGTCTGAGCTGTGGGCTAGTAGTTTAAACAGACAGCTCATTGCATTCAGCATGTCCTACACTCCTTACAAAAACAAGTAGTGCTGAAGTTAATCTCTTTTCCACTTTGAGCCATGAGAGATTGACATGCATATTATTAATGTTAGCTCTCCGTGTACATTTAAGGGTCAGTTGTGCTTTCCTGTTCTGGTCAAACACAATTTTTTCAAAAAGTTCACTAAGGGTTGGTAACAGGCTGATCGGTCGGCTATTTGAGCCAGTAAAGGGGGCTTTACTATTCTACGGCTACTATATTGTGATCACTACATCCGATGGATTTGGATACTGCTTTAAAGCACATTTCACATTTCACGATGTGATCAGTACACGTTGATGACTTCATTCCTGTGCTGTTTGTAAATACCCTGGTAGGTTGACTGACACTGGTTACAGTTCGAAGCTTTTTCTTGAATGGGCAGCTTCGATATAGGTAGAATTGAATACAATAAAATAGAATAGAAAACCAAATAGGTGGGATACAGGCTGCCGGGGCGGCAGGTAGCCTAGTGGTTAGAGCGTTGGACTAGTAACCGGAAGGTGGCATGTAGACTACAATATTATAGTAGAATATAATTGATAACTACATAAGCAGAATAGAATGCAATATAATAGAATAGAAAATATATGTTAGGAATTGGGAGCAGGGTTAGTGCTAGGAGAACCATTATACACTAGACTACACTGCCACACTCCATCGCCAGGGGGGCAGCACCAACTGGATCTAGCTGAGCCAAGGTCTTTATAAGCCAATAGGGTGCTGAGCCAAGCCTTATAAGCCGTCAGGGTGCTGAGCCAAGCCTTATAAGCCGACAGGGTGCTGAGCCAAGCCTTATAAGCCGACAGGGTGCTGAGCCAAGCCTTTATAAGCCGACAGGTGATGAAGGTGGTGGTCAGTCAGTGTCCCAGAGCCGTAGTGCTGCTTGTTTGTTTCGTGGCCGTGAGGCTGCCGGTTTGTTTGGTGGCCGTGAGGCTGCTGGTTTGTTTGGTGGCCGTGAGGCTGCTGGTTTGTTTGGAGAGCCATGATGCTGCTGGTTTGTTTGGTGGCCATGATGCTGCTGGTTTGTTTGGAGAGCCATGATGCTGCTGGTTTGTTTGGTGGCCGTGAAGCTGCTGGTTTGTTTGGAGAGCCATGAGGCTGCTGGTTTGTTTGGTGGCCGTGAAGCTGCTGGTATGTTTGGTGGCCATGAAGCTGCTGGTTTGTTTGGAGAGCCATGAGGCTGCTGGTTTGTTTGGAGAGCCATGAGGCTGCTGGTTTGTTTGGTGGCCGTGAGGCTGCTGGTTTGTTTGGAGAGCCATGAGGCTGCTGGTTTGTTTGGAGAGTCATGATGCTGCTGGTTTGTTTGGTGGCCGTGAGGCTGCTGGTTTGTTTGGAGAGCCATGATGCTGCTGGTTTGTTTGGAGAGCCATGAGGCTGCTGGTTTGTTTGGTGGCCGTGAGGCTGCTGGTTTGTGTGGAGAGCCATGATGCTGCTGGTTTGTTTGGTGGCCGTGAGGCTGCTGGTTTGTTTGGAGAGCCATGATGCTGCTGGTTTGTTTGGAGAGCCATGATGCTGCTGGTTTGTTTGGAGAGCCATGATGCTGCTGGTTTGTTTGGAGAGCCATGATGCTGCTGGTTTGTTTGGAGAGCCATGATGCTGCTGGTTTGTTTGGTGGCCGTGAGGCTGCTGGTTTGTTTGGAGAGCCATGATGCTGCTGGTTTGTTTGGAGAGCCATGATGCTGCTGGTTTGTTTGGTGGCCGTGAGGCTGCTGGTTTGTTTGGAGAGCCATGATGCTGCTGGTTTGTTTGGTGGCCGTGAGGTTGCTGGTTTGTTTGGTGGCCATGATGCTGCTGGTTTGTTTGGAGAGCCATGATGCTGCTGGTTTGTTTGGAGAGCCATGATGCTGCTGGTTTGTTTGGTGGCCATGAAGCTGCTGGTTTGTTTGGAGAGCCATGAGGCTGCTGGTTTGTTTGGAGAGCCATGATGCTGCTGGTTTGTTTGGTGGCCGTGAGGCTGCTGGTTTGTTTGGAGAGCCATGATGCTGCTGGTTTGTTTGGAGAGCCATGATGCTGCTGGTTTGTTTGGTGGCCGTGAGGCTGCTGGTTTGTTTGGAGAGCCATGAAGCTGCTGGTTTGTTTGGTGGCCGTGAGGCTGCTGGTTTGTTTGGTGGCCATGATGCTGCTGGTTTGTTTGGAGAGCCATGATGCTGCTGGTTTGTTTGGAGAGCCATGGTGCTGCTGGTTTGTTTGGAGAGCCATGAGGCTGCTGGTTTGTTTGGAGAGCCATGAGGCTGCTGGTTTGTTTGGTGGCCGTGAGGCTGCTGGTTTGTTTGGAGAGCCATGATGCTGCTGGTTTGTTTTGTTGTCCATGAGGCCCTTTGTTTGATTGAGTCCTTAGTTCAGGCATGCTTTTTTTATTTTGGATCTCCACTTTAAATGAATACTTATCTGCTTGGAATGGACAACAAAGAGTTCAAGCAAGAGTTGGCCCTGGGCCTAATGTAAGGTGACTGTCTCCTGGGTACATACAGTCAACACCTGGTTGCATACGTTTACTTCCACATATTAATGCACACATCAAATCAGGTTACAGACGAGTTAGCTAGGTCTAAGTCCCCTAAACCTAGCGAGTGAAACAATACTAGCAGGCTAGTTATTGGTTTCGTAACACATACTATCCCTTTTCTGCCTCACAAGTGAGATAGATTTCTAAGACAGTAAAATAACATTCCAACTTCTCCCCAATTACATTCGCTTCCTGCTAACAACAGCCAACTAGCATGTCAGAACACTGAGTCAGAGTTTTCCAGGCAGCAGCGCTTAGGTATTAATATCATGTCTGATCTCACAGTGCAATTAGTAGGCCAGCCGTTTGTCTTAGATAAGGCGGCGTTAGTGCTCTAGTGCTCCTCGAGGCTCTACTTTGCGTAACTGTTTCGTTAAGAGGATTAGTCATTACAGTTGAGACTCATCCTTGAATGGCACCCTATTTACTAAATAGCGCACTACTTTTGACCAGGGTTCTGCACTATATAGGGAAGAGGGTGCCATTTGGGACACAACAATGCTTTTTATTATTTCAGATTTAGGGTTCTTCTTTCGTCTTCATCCGTTTAAAAAGAAATGTAGTAGCATCTGCAGTAGTTGAAGCTGTCAAGAAATGTTTTAAAACACATTCACGCACACACACACACCCATGCACGTGCACACATACCCACACATTCATTAAGGAGGCTTCATCAACAGTGTTTTTACACAGTGAAGATTGTCCCTTGCATGTAGTAAACATTTTAATGACAAGCCAGCAAATTAGGCTGTTGAGGCCTAAATGATAAGATTCTACCGACTGCAGTATCCTATAAGATGTGTTCCTTTGAACACTCAGTAACTACATGGCTCATTGGTACAGTATGTGTCTAAACAGATTATAAATGTTTTCTGTTTACTGTTTAAATGTTACCACATGAAAAAAGGACCGTGAAGTCAATGAAACCACTCTGTCAAACACAACCGGTACAGAGTCTAGAGGCAGATGGCTGTATTTACTAGCTCACAAACAGCCTTAGACACACACATGCATGGTCTCTCTCACTCTCTCTCTCTCTCTGCTGTCTCTCTCTCACTGTCTCTCTCTCTCGCTGTCTCCATCTCTCTCTCTCTCTCTCTCTCTCTCTCTCTCTCTGCTGTCTCTATCTCACACACAGACACACACTCCCAGCCCAAAATTCCCAGCCCCAATTTGGCGACACACATTTGTCACAGTGTAAAAGGTATAGATTTGTAGGACTGTAAGCCTGCTAACAGCCAGGAGTTTAATGACATCATTAATGACATCATCAAAGCGAGTCTGTAAAAGGGTGTGTTGTGTTGATTAATGCCGGGCCATTACACTATAGTGAGTTATAGACTTAGGACCTGTCTGGACCAAGGGGCCAGGGTTCCGGTATAGAAGCACGGTTTTGACTGCTCCTACAGTTTTGCATCGGTACTGCAGTTTAACTGACGCCTGGCCCAGGAAGACAATTTCCATAGAGTCATCACCTTTGTGCACAAAACATCCATTGAATTATTCAAATAATTGTCACTGAGGCTGATTTCTTTTCCATCACTCTTTCTTTCTCTCTCTCTCTCTCTCTCTCTCTCTCTTTCTCCCTCTGCGTACGTACAGTGAATTTATCAATGATACTTCCTGCGTGGTAAGCAAACCAATAAATCCTGTTGTTTTTGTGGAAGGTCAAATTGAGAAGAAATTAAGTGTGCAACCATGATTTCAGCCACTGCAAGCCTTTCAGCATTGAGTCACGTTGTAGCCACTGCAAGCCTTTCAGCATTGAGTCACATTGTAGCCACTGCAAGCCTTTCAGCATTGAGTCACGTTGTAGCCACTGCAAGCCTTTCAGCATTGAGTCACATTGTAGCCACTGCAAGCCTTTCAGCATTGAGTCACGTTGTAGCCACTGCAAGCCTTTCAGCATTGAGTCACGTTGTAGCCACTGCAAACCTTTCAGCATTGAGTCACGTTGTAGCCACTGCAAGCCTTTCAGCATTGAGTCACGTTGTAGCCACTGCAAGCCTTTCAGCATTGAGTCACGGTGTAGCCACTGCAAGCCTTTCAGCAGTGAGTCACGTTGTAGCCACTGCAAGCCTTTCAGCATTGAGTCACGTTGTAGCCACTGCAAGCCTTTCAGCATTGAGTCACGTTGTAGCCACTGCAAGCCTTTCAGCATTGAGTCACGTTGTAGCCACTGCAAGCCTTTCAGCATTGAGTCATGGTGTAGCCACTGCAAGCCTTTCAGCAGTGAGTCACGTTGTAGCCACTGCAAGCCTTTCAGCATTGAGTCACGTTGTAGCCACTGCAAGCCTTTCAGCAGTGAGTCACGTTGTAGCCACTGCAAGCCTTTCAGCATTGAGTCACGTTGTAGCCACTGCAAGCCTTTCAGCATTGAGTCACGTTGTAGCTGGGCCACTGCAAGCCTTTCAGCAGTGAGTCACGTTGTAGCTGGGCCACTGCAAGCCTTTCAGCATTGAGTCACGTTGTAGCTGGGCCACTGCAAGCCTTTCAGCATTGAGTCACGTTGTAGCTGGGCCACTGCAAGCCTTTCAGCATTGAGTCACGTTGTAGCTGGGCCACTGCAAGCCTTTCAGCAGTGAGTCACGTTGTAGCTGGGCCACTGCGAGAGAGAGCTGGCTGTTTGTTACACTTTTTCTCAATTGCTAAAACACAATTTCTGAAACCTTGCTCCATTTCCTGAAAACATTCATCACAAAACCTCATCTTCAAGCACTATTTACATAACCTCTGTCTCCTCTCGCAAAATGAAACATTTGCCTCAAAACAGTTTTAGCTGTGTTCAAAATCAAACACTGCTCTCAAATCATAAACTGATTTGATATACACTCTCAAGCAGTGTCACGTTCTGACCTTTATTTCCTGTGTTTTGTATTTAGTTAGTATGGTCAGGGCGTGAGTTGGGTGGGTAGTCTATGTTTGATTTTCTATGATTTGGGGTTTTCTATGTTTCGGCCTAGTATGGTTCTCAATCAGAGGCAGGTGTCATTAGTTGTCTCTGATTGAGAATCATACTTAGGTAGCCTGGGTGTCACTGTGTGTTTGTGGGTGATTGTTCCTGTCTTTGTGTTTTGCACCAGATAGGGCTGTTGAGGGTTTTCACACGTTTCTTGTTTTGTTGTATCAGTTGTTCATGAGTACATTTACATATTAAAAGAACCATGGACACTTACCACGCCGCATATTGGTCATCTGATCCGTTTCGCCTCTCCTCTTCGGAAGAAGAGGAGGACATCCCTTACAAGCAGTCAGTAAACAATACACCGAAAAATAGAAAACACATTGTTCAAAACATACAGTTCTCAGGGAGAAGTACATTTTTAATCAAAAAATATATTCATATTTTTCCGTCATTGTCTTTTGATGAACGAAAACATGTTCTATCATAGTAGCTCAAAATTGATCAGAAATTACTACTCTGCTTTGCTCTTTGCAATTTTGTTTTTTGTTCTTCCTCCTCCTTGTACCCCTATTTTTACAGTACTGTACCCTGCATCTCACAATCTTGTCCTTTGTCTCTGTGATACTGTAATTCTTGTTCTTTGTTGATATGAACCTGCAACCAGTCAAAATCTATTGAGCAGTCAGTACTGTTAATAAATGGAAAGCACAATGTTCAGGGCCATACAATTAGTCCATTGTACAGTATACAGCCTACAATGCACTGTACTACAGTATACAATACTAAAAGGGACAAAAATCTAAGGAGTAAACATGTGATCAATGTGCTTCTTCTTGTCTTGGGCTGGGTCAGGCCAGAGCACTTCGTCGACAGCACAAGCAATATTGTCCCTCCTGAGGCAACTTGTGTACCGTATCCAGCCCTGACATGATTCCTCACCTATATCACCACAGGCTAAATCCATGGCTTGCAGCAGATTTACTCTGTTGTAGGGTTGTCTATCATACACTTTCCATCTCCAAGAGGAGAAAAACTCCTCAATCAGATTCAGGAAAGGCGAGTATGGAGGTAGGTACAAGTTCATAAACTGCCCATTGATGTTAAACCATTCCCTTACCTGAGCAGCTCGGTGGAAACTGATATTGTCCCACACTATCACATAGGTGGGAATGAGATTCTCATTTAGCTCTTGACCCTGCTGCTCTTGAACCCGCTGCTCAAATAAAATATCTCTTAGATTGGCAATAAATCTTAGAAGGTGCTGGGTGTTATATGGCCCGAGTGTAACATGGTGATGTAGAACACCATGGTCCTGATAGCAGCACAGATTGTGACATTGCCATCTCGTTGACCAGGGACTTCAACAATGGCCCGCTGTCCAATCATGTTTCGGCCTCTCCTTCTCCTCTTTGTTAGATTGAAGCCTGCTTCATCTACAAAGATGAACTCATGGGGTTTGTCCAAGGATTCCAAGTCATATATTGTCTGTGTAGAAATACAATATACTGTATGTAGGATTTTGTAAGTCGTACAGAGACAGTGCTCTACTGTAGAGTACAATTAGGCTTCTGATTCACATACATTGTATGTACTGAAGAGTAATATCCTTCACATAGTATGTGTTAGTACTGTAGACAATCTGGATTACAGTAAATGTTTCTGAATGTACACTTACTTGCACATACTGAGCTCGCAGTTCTTTCACCCTTGGTGAGTTGCACTCAAAAGGTACTCTGTATACTTGTTTCATTCGCATCCTGTTACGATGGAGGACACGGTCAATTGTGGAAATGCTCACACTGTCGATTCCCTGGAAGTGTGTGTTGTCTTGAATCACTCGTTCCTGGATTTCTCTGAGTTGTATTGCATTATCTTGAAGGACCATTCCAACTATAACGGCCTCTTGCTCCAGAGTGAATATAGCTGTCCTTCCACCTGCATGTGGCAGCCTTGCAATTCCACAAAAAGTAGTTGTGCAGTTGCAAAACATATTCATGCAGTACAATACATACAGTGATTAACTTTACACATGTCTATTGGAACAGCTGCATATAGTGTAGTACAGTAAATTTGCAATTACAAAAATACAGTAGTGTACTGTACCTGTTCTCTTCTCTGAATGTCCTTACTATGGTGGACACAGAACATCGGCTCAAATTGGGTTGCACTCTAAGTCCTGCTTCCCTCATTGTCAGTCCATGGACATGAACATGGTCTATAACTGTTGCTCGAATTTCATCAGATATTTCCCCTCTTCCTCTTCGTCCTCCTCTTCCTCTTTCTTGCCCTCCTCCTCCTCTTCCTCCTCGTCGCCCACCTCGCATACGCACTCGTCCTCATCCTATCACATTGTTTCTTCTATCCATTCTCAGACTTTCTCCTTCCCACCTTCAACAACCTGTTTGCTCTCTGAACTGGCTTATATTGGTTGTGTCGCATCATTTGAAACAGGTTAAATCAATTTTGAGTGGTTGTGTTCAATCAATGACATGTGTTCTCTATTTGTATTTGATTGTTGCCACTTGTGTTTACCAGTATGGATGACATGTGCATTAGAGTGCAGAATATGCTTTGAGAATGAGAATGAGAGTTTTGCTGAAAAGTCGAAGTGAGATCTGCAAATGTGTGTTTTACCATGTGAAATGGTTTAAGGTATTGACAACAGACTGCATAATTAGCTAAATGAGTCCAGGCAACTGAGACCTTTGTTCAGCCAATGGGTTTTTAGTGTTTTAGCAATTGAGAAAAACTGTAATAAACAACACCAACTCCCCAATCCTCTCTCTCTCTCCCTTTTTCTATCTCCCTCTCTCTCTCTCCCTTTTTCTATCTCCCTCTCTCTCTCTCCCTTTTTCTATCTCCCTCTCTCTCTCTCCCTTTTTCTATCTCCCTCTCTCTCTCTCCCTTTTTCTATCTCCCTCTCTCTCTCTCCCTTTTTCTATCTCCCTCTCTCTCTCTCCCTTTTTCTATCTCCCTCTCTCTCTCTCCCTCCCTGCCATTTTATTGGATTAATTCAAGTACGTACAGTACAGCTGAGTGAGGAAGCTAAACTGACTGTTAATAAACAATTCTCTCCTTCCTAATACTCTTTCTTTTCTTTCTCTCTCGCTCTCTCCCTTTTTCTCTCTCACTCTCTACCTTTCTCTCTCACTCTCTCGCTCCCAGATTTCATCACAATTAATGTGAGTGAATCAACATGACATCATAAGCAAGATTCTTTTGATTTAAAGTCTTCCATTATTGATTTTCTAATAGAACTGATGGCAGGAAGCCATGCAAGCTGATCAGCATGTTGTTCTATCCAAAGAACACGTCAATGATTCTAAAATACCTTATGAGATAAGTCTGGAACTGAATACATGATGATACAGCTGTGGGGCTGAAGAGGCTCCCCTGTGGTAATGTCATTGTTGTGGGTTCGATTCCCACGGAGGACCAGCTCTGGATAAGAGCATCTGCTGGCAGTTGTGGCTGCTTCGTGTAATGTGTTGTTGTCTGTACCTTCTTGCCCTTTTGTGCTGTTGTCTGTGCCCAAAACGTTTTGTACCATGTTGTGCTGCTACCAGGTTGTGCTGCTACCAGGTTGTGCTGCTACCATGTTGTGCTGCTACCATGTTGTGCTGCTACCATGTTGTGCTGCTACCATGTTGTGCTGCTACCATGTTGTGCTGCTACCATGTTGTGCTGCTACCATGTTGTGCTGCTACCAGGTTGTGCTGCTACCAGGCTGTGTTTTCATGTGTTGATGCCATGCTATGTTGTTGTCTTAGGTCTCTCTTTATGTAGTGTTGTGTTGTCTCGCTTGTCGTGATGTGTGTTTTTGTCCTATATTTTTATTTAATTGTTTATTTTTAATCCCAGCTCCCGTCCCCGCAGGTGGCATTTTGGTAGACCGTCATTGTAAATTAAGAATTAGTTCTTAACTGACTTGCCTAGTTAAATAAAAGTTAAATGTAAATAAAAAGACTCCAGTAAATGAGATGTCTGTCAAATTTGTGTGTGTGCTTTTACAGTTTATAGACCAATCACTGGGCATACTCAAATGGTTGTAGTAAAAAGAAAAGAAAGATGCAATCATTTCAAATATTTTACTGAGTTACAGTTGCTGATTCACTCTCATATAAGGACATCAGTCTACTCGATGGATTTCACCTGACTGGGAATACAGATATTCATCTGTTGGTCACAGACACCTTTAAAAGGTAATGAGGGGGGCCTCCTGAGTGGCGCAGCGGTCCAAGGCTCTCCATCGCAGTGCTAGAAGTGTTACTACAGATCCGGGTTCATTCCCGGGCTGTGCCGAGAGTCCCATAGGACGGTGCACAATTGGTCCAGGTTAGGGGAGGGCTTGGTCGGGGGAGCTTCACTTGGCTCATTGCGACTGTGTTTCTTCCGACACATTGGTGTTAAGGAGCACGGTTAGGTCATGTTTCGATGGATGGATGGATGGATGGATGCATGACTCCACCTTTGTCTCTCCCGAGCCCGTTGGGGAGTTGCAGTGATGAGACAAGACTGAAAAAGGTGGGTAAAAACACAAAACAATAAGTAGGGGCGTGGATCAGAACCAGTCAGTATCTGGTGTGAACACCATTTACCTCATGCAGTGTGACACATCTCCTTTGCATAGAGTTGATCAGGCTGTTGATTGTGGAATGTTGTCCCACTCCTCTTCAATGGCTATGTGAGGTTGCTGGGTACTGGCAGGAACTGGGACACCCTGTTGTACACATGATCCAGAGCTTCCAAAACATGCTCAGTGGGTGAAATGTCTGGTGATTATTGCAGGCTGGGACATTTTCAGCTTCCAGGAATTGTGTACAGATCCTTGCAACATGTGTATTATCATGCTGAATGTCACGCCCTGGTCTTAGTATTTTGTGTTTATATATTTATTTGGTCAGGCCAGGGTGTGACATGGGGTTATTTTGTGTTGTGTTGTGGTATTGGGGGTTTTAGTAGGTATTGGGATTGTGGCTGAGTAGGGGTGTCTTGCATAGTCTATGGCTGCCTGAGGCAGTTCTCAATCAGAGTCAGGTGATTCTCGTTGTCTCTGATTGGGAACCATATTTAGGTAGCCTGGGTTTCACTGTGTGTTTTGTGGGTGATTGTTCCTGTCTCAGTGTGTTTGTATTTCACCAGACAGGCTGTATAGGTTTTCACATTTCCGTTTGTTGTTTTTGTATTGTTCGTTTTCATCTTTCATTAAACATGTATCGAACTAACCACGCTGCATTTTGGTCCGACTCTCCTTCGACGGAAGAAAGCCGTTACACTGAACCATTAGGTGATGGCAGCGGATGAATGGCGACAATGAGCCTCGGGATCTCATCACGATATCTCTGCATTCCAAATTTACATCAATTCAAATACAATAGTGTTTGTTGTCCGTAGCTTATGCCTGCCCATACCATAACCCCACCGCTGTTGACATTAGCAAACCGCTCGACCACATGACGCTATACACACTGTCTGCCATCTGCCGGGTACAGTTGAAACCGGAGTCATCCATAAAGAGCACACTTCTCCAGCGTGCCAGTGGCCATCGAAGGTCAGCATTTGCCCACTGAAGTCAGTTACGACGCCAAACTGCAGTCAGGTCAAGACCCTGGTGAGGACGACAAGCACACAGATCAGCTTCACTGAGACGGTTTCTGACAGTTTGTGCAGACCTTCTTCAGTTTTGCGAACCCACAGTTTCATAAGATGTGCGGGTGGCTGGTCTCAGACGATCCCGCTGGTGAAGAAGCTGGATGTGGAGGTCCTGGGCTGGTGTGGTTACACGTGGTCTACGGTTGTGAAGCCTATTGGATGTACCGAGTAATTATCTAAAACAACGTTGTAGGCGGCTTATGGTAGAGAAATTAAGATTAAATCCTCTGGCAACAGCTCTAGTGGACAGTCCTGCCATTAGTAAACGCTCCTTCAAAACATGAGACATCTGTGGCATTGTGTTGTGTGACAAAACTGCACCTTTTAAAGTGGCCTTTTATTTCCCCAGCACAAGGTGTACCTGTGTAATGATAATGCTGTTTAATCAGCTTCTTGATATGCTACACCTGTCAGGTGGTTGGAGTATCTTGGCAAAGGAGAAATGCTCAATAACAGGGATGAAGACACATTTGTGCACGACATTTGAGAGAAATAAGCTTTAGTGCATATGGAACATTTCTGGGATCTTTTATTTCAGCTCATGAAACCAACACTTTACATGTTGTGTTGATATTTTACACTGTATTTACTAGATGAAATGAAAAGTCCACACTCCCTGAAATATTATTTAACTTTTAATGTCTTATTTTTTGGCATCTGAGGACAGAACAAAACTAATATTTCAGTGAGTGGTTTTTTCCGTCCCTTTCTTCCATTATTTATTTACACTTTAAACAGGCTATTGTTTACCCTCTTAATACAGTAAACATCAGAGATGGGACCAAGTCACTATTATTCGAGTCACGAACAAGTCTCAAGTCGAGTCCCAAGTAGAACGGGTCAAGACTGGAGTAAAGTCCAAGTCGTGCATTCTAAGATCAAGTCAATTCGAGTCACACGTTTTTAAGTCAAGTCTCAAGTCAAGTAAAAAAAAAAATATCTATACATGCATCGACTTGTTCAACTACAAATCTTTGTCTATTTATTGAGGATACCAGACAGCTCTTTTGGTTATTTGTCTACAACATATTTTTATTAGCCTATGTAATCGGGGCGGCAGGTAGCCTAGTGGTTAGAGCGTTGGTCCATTGAACCAACCATTGAATCACCGAGCAGACAAGGTAAACATCTGTTGTTCTAACCCTGAACAAGGCTGTTAACCCACTTTTCCTAGGCCATCGTTGTAAATAAGAATTTGTTCTTAACTGTCTTGCCTAGTTAAATACAGGCAAAATAGGAAGTCAGCATCAAATGAGCTAAAGGCAAGGCAGGTTGACGTGCTTGGAATGTAGATGTATGTACAGCTCTTGGTGATCCAATGGTGAAAGCGCCACATCGTACAAAATATACAAGTAGATTTACCAAATATATATGCGCAAAATCTCAAAAGAAATAGCCTCCTGTCCTATCTGAGAAATCGAATCTGTCTAAGAGGAGCTCAAACATAAAATAAGATCTTGGCTCCCAGGACCATACACTTGGCAATTATAGCCAATAAACTGGTTCTACAATGTAAAATGCTATTTCCACAATAATCAGACTGCATGATTATTAATTGTTTCAGACATGGAACAATCATTCAACGTTATTCTGACTCCAAAGCTGGTTCTGTGCGCCCGCGAGCGCTCCTATTACGCACAGCAAAAATGAGAGAGACATGGCTATAAAATGAAACGGCCTATAAAACTTCAAACAGAAATGTCTACGTGTTTCAATAAACGGTACGGGAATGGAATTATGAAACTCTAGCAATTACTGTGGTATTAGATGGAATATAGATTTACCTCATGCATTTAAACGTCTGAAAGCAACTGCAGACATTTCAACAAGAGAAAAAAAGCACTCTTCACTGACGGCAGTTTAGAGAGAAGTAGTATTGCAATCCTCTCTCCATAATTTTGAAGTTTTGCGCTCCACCTGATCGTAAGGCTGAAAAGCAGATCATCGATCTCTTCGCTAGCTCACCCGACCTGTGTTGATTGACATTCTGGTCCAATCAGATTGTGCGTGGCTGCGTGTAGCGTAAACCACGTAGACTTTGCCACAAAATGAGAGACAAAACATTACAAAACCTGGCCAGATCATTTCAAATCATCCGTCTCGGTGCTCCAAGTCCAGGCATGATTTTACCTCCTTTTTCGTGATATCCAATTACAATCTTGTCTCGACTCCACAACTATGGTTGACATACTATAAATACATTAATATTAACATTTTAACCTGTTTGAAGGTTAAGAAAATCCCAGGTCAACGCCTGGATTGCCCACTATAACCTGTGCTAATTGTAAAACTCCTGACTCCAGTGACGTCTCCATACAGAAAGGTTTTACATGCATTTATTTGGTTGTTTTTATTTTTGAAACTGCTTTCATAGGGTGCTGAGACTATAACATGTTTAACCTCAATAAAGGCTGGTTGTATGGAAATTAAACAGCAGAGGTCGCTGTTGTAAAAAAAAAGAAACGCTCCGCTACATCAACTTGACTACTCTCGCGAGTCGCGATAGTTCCGTTCCACTATCCGGTGGCGGAGACATCCAGAAGAGATGGCGGCCAGAGGTAGTTTTCAATCGGCTCCAACGGGAGGAGGTGGTGGCGGGGGAATGGGACCTGGACCCCAGGTGCAAGGTGGAGGACCAGGCATGGGACCTGGAACTCCTGGTGGAAGGATGGGACCCTCATCGGGCGCACAGAACCACCTTTACCGATCTCCGATGCCTGGGCCTGGATACCCGGTGAGCCACGATTCAACTGCTAAACGTTAGCTAGAACAAAGCCGTTTCAAAGCGGTAGTTAACCTATACTTGTACTAATGATATTTAGTTAACGACGGGATACCGTGACGTTACTCGTAAAGGCCCCTGATTACTGATTGTCGTCCTTGATTTATTGTTTTGTGGCTATTCACAATGTTATGTTGATGCACAACTAGTTAGTTAGCTACTGTAGCTATGAGCTAAGTCTGTCCCCAAGTGGCGGTTAAAACTAATACATTAGCTCGTTAACTGTCTAACTGTCCCATTTACTAGTAGTTTGGTGTGTGTTAACTAAAAGTTATCTGGGTAGCTAACTTAGTCAAATTTTGATTTGATTTTGATTTTGAGTCCGCCGTTGCCAGAAGATACAGAACTTACCGTTACTTCCGTTTACACAAAGTTGCACTGGGGTCAGGACGCAGTCATGGTTACATTAGGAATGTGTTTAGTAAATGCACTCTGGCTGTCTACTCTGATTTCAGGGCACTCTTGTCTGAGTGTGCCAGAGCACAGAATAACTGATGAATAACCCTACCAACATGTACATATTACCTCGTCTAACCTGTACCCCAGCACATTGACTCAGTACCAGTACCCCAATAACAATTTTGCGAATTTATATTGTATTGTATTACTTTTTTTCAATGTTCATTCATTTACTAAATATTTTCTTAACTTATTTTTCTTAACTGCGTTTTTGATTAAGGGCTTGTAAGTAAGCATTTCACAGTAAGGTCTACCTGTTGTATTCAGTGCATTTGACAAATAAAATGCATTTATTTTATTTTTTAATCGAAAACCTGTTGAATTTAATGGTGTCAGTAAACGTCAGCAGAAGAACAATTTAAATGGTTGCCAGCAACACAGTTACTAACTAGATGACATGAAAACAGCCTAACCAGCTCTTGTAGGGCAAGTAAAATGATCAGTGAGGTGTTCTTTCAATCGTGTCTGGAAGTTACTAGCAAGCTAGCCAACTTTAGCCAGTTGAGCAGTGAGGGAAGTTTTTGAACCCATATCTTTAGCCGCTCACCACTGTAACTCTGATTGCGTTCTGACCCCAGTGCAGCTCAGTGTAAACAAGCGTAACTGTAGGGTCTGTATATTCTGGCAACATCTGCAGATGATTGAATGAAAGGTGGTGTGTGCATCACTACCACAGATGAGATGTATAAATGTGAAGCATCCACTTGGAGTTTCCACTCACTACCATATTTGGTAGTGAGAGGAAGGTCACTGTCCAGCAGTCGGAGAAGATGGAACGAGATGGATTTTGGCCGACATTCTGCAAATTTTCCCATCGATGAAACATTTGATCACAATACAGTTTTCTATTCCCAAAACTAAAATCTGTTATGAACAGAGTGGACTATGTTTAGTAGACTTTACTCTTTGCAAAAGTTTTTACAAATTGTGTTGTTTAGGAGTGCAAAGGCTTATTGAGTTATATATAGCACACTTCACATAGGAGGTGTTCCTTAACGGAACTATGTAGATGTATGCTAGAATGTGCCAATAGGATCTCACTAGCTCGTGCATGGCTCTGCCCACCTCCTTGCTAGTTCTGCCCACTATGACTCATTTGTTCCCGTTGGAAACGGCAGGCTGTGGTCTATCTGGGTTTAGTTTAAATCTTTGTCTCTACTGTAGTCATCAGGGGTTACCAAACTTTTTTACTCAGGCCCTCCTTCCAGCATTGGGGAACATGTTTTCTCTAAATATGTGTTGTTGTACAGTTTAAAAGTAAAATACACAGCATTTCAAACAGTCAGCAATAATCTATGAATTCAGGGTTTGTGAAGTTATACCTCGGCTAAATATAAGCCTTCCACAACCATAAGACCCACTAATAATTGTATTATTTTATCAAAAATAGTTTTACTTGCTCTTTGCAATAATCACTGATCTGGCTTTCTAGTCTGTCTATGAAAATGTCCTTTTCTGTTACAAGTTTAACTAGAACCATGCATGATGCTCATTCACTAATAATGACTAACTTCTTGTTGCAGGCATTAGGCTATAGAAAATGAAGACAGATGTCATCAAAAATCTCTCAAGCCTACATTCTCATGACTAGCCAGCTAATCTTTATATTTCAAGTTTAGGCAACTTGGATCTATCTGCTAGCTAACCAGGTTGAACAGTTTAATTGTTATGAACACACCCTTCTGTCTGTATCCAACTGTTTGAAAAGCATGACAATGCCCCTGTGCACAAAGCGAGGTACATACATACAGTGGTGCAAAAAAGTATTTAGTCAGCCACCAATTGTGCAAGTTCTTCCACTTAAAAAGATGAGAGGCCTGTAAGGTACACTTCAACTATGACAGACAAAATGACAAAACAAAATCCAGAAAATCACATTGTAGGATTTTTAATGAATTTATTTGCAAATTATGGTGGAAAATAAGTATTTGGTCACCTAGAAACAAGCAAGATTTCTGGCTCTCACAGACCTGTAACTTCTTCTTTAAGAGGCTCCTCTGTCCTCCACTCGTTACATGTATTAATGGCACCTGTTTGAACTTGTTATCAGTATAAAAGACACCTGTCCACAACCTCGAACAGTCACACTCCAAACTCCACTATGGCCAAGACTAAAGAGCTGTCAAAGGACACCAGAAACAAAATTGTAGACCTGCACCAGGCTGGGAAGACTGAATCTGCAATAGGTAAGCAGCTTGGTTTGAAGAAATCAACTGTGGGAGCAATTATTAGGAAATGGAAGACATATAAGACCACTGATAATCTCCCTCGATCTGGGGCTCCACGCAAGATCTCACCCCGTGGGGTCAAAATGATCACAAGAACGGTGAGCAAAAATCCCAGAACCACACGGGGAGACCTCCTTCCATCAGCAAGGGCATTGAAGATGAAATGTGGCTGGGTCTTTCAGCATGACAATGATCTCAAACACACCGCCCGGGCAACGAAGGAGTAAGAAGCATTTCGAGGTCCTGGAGTGGCCTAGCCAGTCTCCAGATCTCAACCCCATAGAAAATCTTTGGAGGGAGTTGAAAGTCCGTGTTGCCCAGCAACAGCCCCAAAACATCACTGCTCTAGAGGAGATCTGCATGGAGGAATGGGCCAAAATACCAGTAACAGTGTGTGAAAACCTTGTGAAGACTTACAGAAAACGTTTGACCTCTGTCATTGCCAACAAAGGGTATATAACAAAGTATTGAGATAAACTTTTGTTATTGACCAAATACTTATTTTCCACCATAATTTGCAAATAAATTCATAAAAAATCCTACAATGTGATTTTCTGGAATTTTTTTCTTCTCATTTTGTCTGCCATAGTTGAAGTGTACCTATGATAAATTACAGGCCTCATCTTTTTAAGTGGGAGAACTTGCACAATTGGTGGCTGACTAAATACTTTTTTTGCCCACTGTAAATGGTTTGTTGAGATCGGTGTGGAAGAACTTGACTGGCCTGCACAGAGCCCTAACCTCAACTCCATCGAACAACTTTGAGATTAATTGGAACAGCGACTGCGAGAATCGCCCAACATCAGTGCCCTACCTCACTAATGGTCTTGTGTGCATTTCCACAAGATGCTCCATCATCTAGTGGAAAGCCTTCCCAGAAGAGTGGAGGCTGTTGTAGAAGCAAGGGGGGGGGGGCGCGACGCGACTCCATATTAAGGCCCATGGTTTTGGAATGAGATGTTCGACGAGCAGGTGTCCACATACCTTTCATCAACTATGTTTCTATTACTGGGCGTTACAGGGTAACGTTGGTTTATACAAAACGGGTATCTTATAAATGTCCGTTTCCAGTTGCAGGTGATTCTATAAAAAGCTGAAATATATTAAATCTATATTTTATATGAAGTGAGAAATGCCTCTTGCATGTGTGTAGATCTTTGTTTTGGTCACATTGTGGTCACCCGTGAGCAGTACATTTGGATTTAATATCTTTCAGAGTTTTCTCTGTTTTTCATTATCATCGTCATTAGGTATTCTAACTCAGAGCACAACCTAGAGACTTCCTTGATATTAGAGATTACGTACCAGCGGTTGTTAACACTCCTCCCCCTTGAGCTTACCAGACGCTGCTGCTCTGTCCTGGTGACGCATAGAGAAACCAGTATATTATCCATGTCTTTGTTCAGCCACGACTCTGACAAACAGGATATTACAGTTCTTCAGGTCCCATTTGATTAGTATAGTCTCGAACAGAGCTTGTCTAGTTTCTTCTCCAGTGATTGTACATTCTCCAAAAGAACAGAGGGTAGAGGCGGTTTATGAACTCGCCGATTTTAGTTTCGTCAGGGTGCCTGCACGTCGACCTTGCACT
Organism: Oncorhynchus kisutch; assembly: GCF_002021735.2. Taxonomy (NCBI): domain Eukaryota; kingdom Metazoa; phylum Chordata; class Actinopteri; order Salmoniformes; family Salmonidae; genus Oncorhynchus; species Oncorhynchus kisutch. The sequence continues at coordinate 68,660,652 of NC_034178.2, forward strand.
GTCTCGTTCTCTCCCGAGTCTCCTGGTCCAGTGTGAGCCGTATGTTCTGAGCCTCTGACTCGTTGAAGTAGAAATCTTTGTGTTAGTTAGTGATCACTGTTCTGATGTCCAGAAGCTCTTTTGGGTCATAAGAAACCATTGGGATAACCATAGTTCATATCAGAGCAACAAAACAAACAAAAAAACTCACAAAATAGCAGAATTGATCCGGAGGCCGTAAAATGGCTTCTATCCGTTGCAGCACCATTCTACTGCATGTAGAATCACAAGCAGGTTAGCTGAAACATCTATGGCAGTGTTTAGTATGAGCTAACATAGCGATGGGCAACTTTGGTGGGGGGGGGGGACACAAAACTCATGAGGTGGCTCGGGGTCTACGTACCCACATCATACCCACATCCATACCCACATATGCAGTTATTCCCCTGAAAAGCATTTTCTCAGTGAAAGAAACATCTGTCTACTTTTGTCTCATGTCACTGCCTGGATCACAAAATCCTACTTCACCTCACCGGCAGCAGTGGCGTCCTTCCTAGTCACTCTGCCACACATTCTATAAGCTTCTGGAACAACTCCCCAGTTGTTGTGTAGAAAACCAAGGTTGCACAGACGTGTAAAATCGATTCCTTGAGAATTTTAATGGCTGTTGAATTCTTCATTCCACTCACACACAGTAGCGTCCGTTTATTACTGAAAAGATACGTCCACCGTGATTTTTTTTTCTTCTTGCCATGTAAACTGCAATGTCCTTCTGCTCTCTCGATGACCGGGCGAAGGGTTTGCAGATGAAATGGCAATAAAGAGCAAATATTTTTAAATGGCGTTTGAGGCACGCTTCGGTGATGAGTTCTCCAGCAACTCCATCTATTAGTGTACAGATTCACAAACCTCTGCTTTAGAACCTTGTCTATCTACATGACTCACTGAAATCACTATGGCGACAAATGTGAGAATGCATTCTCCAATGTGGATGAAAAGTAAGGAATAAATAGATGGCTGAAGGTAGGGTGCAGGGTCATGGTAATTAGATTCCAAACCGACTGAAACGGGGAGAAACTACCTGATCTTAAGGCTACATTTACACAGGCAGACCAATTCTGATCTTTTTCCCAATTATTGGCAAAATAGCTTTCCTCCTGCTATACCATGGCGCTACCCTACAGAGTGCTGAGGCTACTGTAGACCTTCACTGGGGGGGAAAAAGTGTAGTATAATCAATTATTTGGTGACGTGACTATATTTAGTATAGTTTTTTTCTTAAAAGGATCACTTTTATGTTTTACAATTTTTGTTTTTATGAAATTTACTGAGGACGGTCCTCTCCTTCCTCCCCTTCCTCTCCTTCCCCCCCTTCCTCTCCTTCCTCTCCTTCCCCCCCTTCCTCTCCCTTCCTCTCCCTTCCTCCCCTTCCTCTCCTTCCCCCCCCTTCCTCCCCTTCCTCCCCTCCCCCCCCTTCCTCTCCCTTCCTCTCCTTCCTCTCCTTCCCCCCCTTCCTCTCCTTCCTCTCCCTTCCTCTCCTTCCTCCTCCTCCTCCTCGTAGCCTCCACTGGTATATCATATATTTCCCACGCTGTAATAGTATTAATGGAGTCACTTTCCACCCGCAGTAGGCTGTAGTTAGTGTGGTTAGGCTGTAGTTAGTGTAGTTAGGCTGTAGTTGGTGTAGTTAGGCTGTAGTTAGTGTAGTTAGGCTGTAGTTAGTGTGGTTAGGCTGTAGTTAGTGTGGTTAGGCTGTAGTTAGTGTGGTTAGGCTGTAGTTAGTGTAGTTAGGCTGTAGTTAGTGTGGTTTTGATGTTCCAGCGGAGCGCTCCATTGGCAGTGAGTAGGCCTTCATCAAGTAGCCTATGCCTTGCGCTGGAACGTTTTTTTGTTGTAGGACATTGGCCAACATTTTACTGATAGCCATGTGTAGGCTAATTTGATAAATCTATTGAGCAGCAATATCATATTTAGAGTTCGCAATCTAGTTTTGAGTTCTCACTTCCTCATTTGGTGAATAATATAACAAAGATGTCGGCAAGTTCTCTGAAAATATATATTTTTTAATGTTAGCCTAATTCTGGATCCTGTTTTGACAGGTTGCACATCAAAATATCAATTATGCATTTCCTGGATATGTTGAATGAGAGAGCTTACTTTAATCATAGACTATATCATCTCAGTTGTTTTACTTGGCACTGGAAAACAAATTGTCTAGAGCCTTGTTGATAATGTAAAGTAACTAACTAACTGTACATTAAACATTTTATTATTGTTGTATTTGTTGTTGTAAACAAAAAATAATTAGTTAATTTTTGGGGGATTTGTCGTTGTTGGAAAAATGGGTCAATTTATCACGATATGGATTTTTTTATTGTATATACTGGCCATCACTAGGGCAGAGGGCTTCATCGTTGATGAGCAAGGCACACAGCACAGCCCCCCTCCAATCTGTAGAGAGGAGAGGGAAAGGAAAGAGAGTGTGTGCATCAGTGTTGATGTGAGCAGAACAGATCAGACAGCCCTCCCTCCAAGGCTGCAGAGAGGAGAGGGAAAGAGAGGTGTGCCTCTGGCTGAAGCCGTAACGGTCTGTTCTGAGGGCGTCTCATCTATCCTCTCCTCTGCCTACGAGCTACCTTCTCTATATAAGTACTCATGCATTCAGAAACACGAAGTCGCCTGTTTGAGTTCCTAGCACATGGATTGGTGAGTGATTTGGTTGTGTGTTGTGGATGATTTTTTTTTATATCGATTTTCATTCGGATTTTTTGCTGTAGCATTTCCAGGTTATTTCACATATAGCCTTATACCTGAAATATATTTTATTTGGTAGTGAAAATATACATTTGGTTTCTTATTTAAGGCTTTGCAAACTTTACATAATTTTAAGATGACTATTATATATGTTTTATTGTGAATGTAATTTAATCTGTATTTTGTTGGCTAATCTGTATTTTGTTGGCTAATCTGTATTTTGTTGGCTAATCTGTATTTTGTTGGCTAATCTGTATTTTGTTGGCTAATCTGTATTTTGTTGGCTAATCTGTATTTTGTTGGCTAATCTGTATTTTGTTGGCTAATCTGTATTTTGTTGGCTAGTGGTGTTTGTTATATTGTCCTTGAATGATTGTTCAATTTAGTTCTGATCTACATTAAATATCAGAGCATTTCTACCTGTATTTCAACACATGGATTTTTTTCCACTTGTTGCTGCTCAACAATGTTTCCTGTATGCTCAACAATGTTCCCTGTATGCTCAACAATGTTTCCTGTATGCTCAACAATGTTTCCTGTATGCTCAACAATGTTTCCTGTATGCTCAACAATGTTTCCTGTATGCTCAACAATGTTTCCTGTATGCTCAACAATGTTCCCTGTATGCTCAACAATGTTTCCTGTATGCTCAACAATGTTCCCTGTATGCTCAACAATGTTTCCTGTATGCTCAACAATGTTTCTTGAATGCATATCCTTTTCATGAGTCTTTTAGTTATTCATAAATAATGATGAGGAATTTAATAGAGTTTTCATGCCATTGAAACTGCCTCTATCCAGAGAATCACCTTGTTTGTACGATTCCTTCCACTACCATCCTCACCAAGCCACATCCTTGACCCTGACTGGTATGGTACGGAAACAGAACTTATCTGCAGTGTTTTCCTCAAGTGAGTAGAATAGCCAGACAGAATGGAATAAGTAGCCATAAGTAGCCAGCCAAATAGAATAAGTAGCCAGCCAAATAGAATAAGTAGCCAGCCAAATAGAATAAGTAGCCAGCCAGGCGCTCCCCGGCCGAAGAAGCTCTATTTTGGTGGCATCTGGTACATTCTAATGCCTTGATTTCATCTTAAATACACAGTGAAATGATTGAATACTTTATGGAGTTTACCTCCCAGATTGGAATAATTTGTTGTGGTATTGTGAAGAAAGACAATACTTTACAATTTAAATAACTGAAAATGTATGAATTCAGTGTATTTTTAGAAACCTTTTTTTTTTTTACAATTAACTTGTCTTCTCTTGAGATTGTAAAGTTGCATTTACAATTTTACTGCAAGATATCAATTGCCACAAATTATGTATTTGATTAAAACCTACACATTATCTTAAAAATACATTTAGAGGTTTTGTTTTTCCAGGTTTCATATTTTTGCTCTCAAAAATCAACAACAATTGTGATGTAAGTCCACAGCAATGCTTAAACCACACCAGGAGACCACCGCTTTTGAGGTCTGAAAAATCTGAGATGTTGATTTATTTTGTTGGTGTATATAAAAAATTAATTATTTAACCTTTATTTAAGTAGGCAAGTCAGATAAGAACAAATGATTATTTACAATGATGGCCTACCAGGGATCAGTGGGTTAACTGCCTTGTTCAGGGGCAGAGAGACAGAATTTTACCTTGTCAGCTCGGGGATTCAATCCAGCAACCTTTCGGTTACTGGCCCAACGCTCTAACCACTAGGCTACCCCAAAATGTACCCTTTAATTCCAGTGGACAACTAGCAAAAGTTACCCTTTAATTCCAGTGGACACCTAGCAAGAGGCTGTTGTTTAGCAGTGGTTTTGTAGCACACGTAATCATAGAGTTTACAAAACAAATACACACTGGATTGATAAAAATAATGTTATCATTCTGGCAGGTAATTGTAGGCTACTTTGTATTTAACATTTATTTGAGAATGTTTTTGGGGAAAGCCTTCAGTTTGCATTAGCATCACCGCTAACGGCTACATAAAGTGGTAGACATGCGCCGCACACACGAAGGGGCATTCTTGTTGCCTCTTTAGAAAGTGTCAGGAAATACATCACTGATGCATTCTGTTCATGTCTTTATGATAAACTTGGACACATTTTTATAAATGTCCAGTACATTTAGTTGATTCCCTACTAAGTTCAATACATTTAGTTGATTCAATACCTTTTTTTGAATATTGTTGAATTCTGTTTTAATGCCTGGATTTTGTGAATGTCCTAATTATCATATTTGGACCAGAATGAGTCTCTAAATGCAGCCACTGACTGATGAGTCACTCACTTTAGCGTCACTGTCTGGCAAGCCCCGACATCCTAAGAAAGGAAACCAAAGAAATCCTCTGGTTCACTTGTCCCGACGGACATATAATCACATTGCATAATTATGAACGACAAAGGCATATAGAAGACCAACGTTGTCAGTTCAACACCTTTTATAAACTAGTTAACCCTTGCTGTTCAGTTGTCAATAAAAGGCTGGCCATGCGAAACACGCACAATTAAATTCAACGTATGTGCCAGAAAAATAATTAGGCTCAAAACTCAGACGCACCGGTAGGATTTTCACACTTTTGCCTACCGACAGTACCTCTAAACAGTGTCGACAGTCAATATCTTGTGTTCACACAGCAAAGACCTTGGAAGTCGTCAGCCACTCAGCCGTGTTAAAATACTCCAAACCAGAAGGTGGCAGCAGCGTTGTTTGGTAATGCATATCCTGTGCGTATTGCTTATGGTCTAGATTCCAAGCTGTCTGCACTGATGTTGCTATTGTTATAGAAATCCCTTGTTACTAGCCAGATGGCCACAGCTAGATAACTACCTAGCAAGATGACGAAGAAACTATTTAATTCACTCCATCCCCCAAAAGTAAAAACTCAACAGACACCATGAAAGCTTAAATCAAGTTTATTCTTCCCAGAGGATCAATACAGGATCAATACAGCTACATTAGACAAAGTGATACAGGCCATAAACTTTTATTTCTCCCTTAACGTGACCTGACCTGATGCTCGCTTTGTGACTGACAGGTGACTATCCTATCAATAGATTGCTATAAGATGCATATCGTTCATTCTAGTGGGAAAGGGCTTGACGGACTAGCGAATTGAAACTTTTAAATTTAAAAGTAGCCCGGCTGAAAACGCAAATGGAAAACACGATCTGTTGTTGAACACATTCGGTAGACTGCATCAAAAGGAGAATGTTTAGTCTAAGGCAGAAGTAACACCTGCAAAGATGAATATACCAGTAGATGATAGAACATTATAAAATAAAACATTTTGTTCCTCAAATCTCAACCATCAGTAGCACCTTCTCTCCTCCTCTTCCTTATTTTTCTCTCCCACAAACAACCACAACCTCTTCAGTTCTCCCTTTTCTCCTCCTCCTCTTCTACATCTCTTCTATCCTTTTCTACTCTTTTCTCCTATCAAACACCATCCATCTTTTCCTCTCCAGACTCTAACCCCTCCCTCCCTATTTCTTCTCTCCTCCAGACTCTAACCCCTCCCTCCCTATTTCTTCTCTCCTCCAGACTCTAACCCCTCCCTCCCTATTTCTTCTCTCCTTCAGACTCTAACCCCTCCCTCCCTCTCTCTTCTCTCCCTCCTCCAGACTCTAACCCTTCCCTCCCTGTCTCTTCTCTCTCTCCTCCAGACTCTAACCCCTCCCTCCCTGTCTCTTCTCTCTCTCCTCCAGACTCTAACCCCTCCCTCCCTGTCTCTTCTCTCTCTCCTCCAGACTCTAACCCCTCCCTCCCTGTCTCTTCTCTCTCTCCTCCAGACTCTAACCCCTCCCTCCCTGTCTCTTCTCTCTCTGCCCAAGGCTCTAACCCCTCCCTCCCTGTCTCTTCTCTCTCTCCTCCAGGCTCTAACCCCTCCCTCCCTGTCTCTTCTCTCCCTCCTCCAGACTCTAACCCCTCCCTCCCTGTCTCTTCTCTCCCTCCTCCAGACTCTAACCCCTCCCTCCCTGTCTCTTCTCTCCCCCCTCCAGAGACCAGGTGGAATGCCACCCTCCAGCCGTATGACACCCCAGGGTCCGCCTATGGGGCCTCCAGGCTACGGCTCCAGCCCCGTGTCCCGACCAGGGATGCCTGGCGTCATGGATCCCTCCCGTAAGAGGCCTGCCCCTCAGCAGGTCCAGCAACAGCGCAACCAACAGTAAGATCTGACTAGCCATCGGTATTTGTTATTTTAGGCTTGAATGGATTTACTTCAACAGTAATATTTTACATTGCTACCAGGAGATGAGGGACATTAAAATGATTATTAGTTTACTTTGATTATTTGTCCTCATTCAGAGTCGACTGTGTCTTTGTGTGTGTATATAGTGCGTACAGGCCTTTTCGGTCCTTATAAACTCCAACTGTATTGTTTTGTTCAATTGCAGTACCAAGAAGAAGAAAATGGCGGATAAGATTTTACCTCAGAGGATCCGGGAGCTGGTGCCAGAGTCTCAGGCCTACATGGACCTACTGGCGTTTGAGAGGAAGCTGGATCAGACCATCATGAGGAAACGTCTGGACATCCAGGAGGCACTAAAGAGACCCATTAAGGTAACAAATATGGAGTTATGTCCTCACTTGGGCCAAGGCCTGTATACATAAAGCTTTTCAAATCAAATTGTATTTGTCACGTGTCGAATACAACCGGTGTAGCCCTTAACCGACGATGCGGTTTTAAGAAAAATAAGTGTCAAGTAATAAAAAAAATGTTTTAATTAAAAGTAAAAAATAATTAAAGTGCAGCAGTAAAATAACAATAGCAAGGTTATAAACAGGGAGGTACCGGTAGAGACTCAATATGGAGGCTATATACAGGGTGTACCGGTAGAGACTCAATGTGGAGGTTATAAACAGGGAGGTACCGGTAGAGACTCAATATGGAGGCTATATACAGGGTGTACCGGTAGAGACTCAATATGGAGGCTATATACAGGGTGTACCGGTAGAGACTCAATGTGGAGGTTATAAACAGGGAGGTACCGGTAGAGACTCAATGTGGAGGTTATAAACAGGGAGGTACCGGTAGAGACTCAATGTGGAGACTATATACAGGGTGTACCGGTAGAGACTCAATGTGGAGACTATATACAGGGTGTACCGGTAGAGACTCAATGTGGAGACTATATACAGGGTGTACCGGTAGAGACTCAATGTGGAGACTATATACAGGGTGTACCGGTAGAGACTCAATGTGGAGACTATATACAGGGTGTACCGGTAGAGACTCAATGTGGAGACTATATACAGGGTGTACCGGTAGAGACTCAATGTGGAGGCTATATACAGGGTGTACCGGTAGAGACTCAATGTGGAGGCTATATACAGGGTGTACCGGTAGAGACTCAATGTGGAGACTATATACAGGGTGTACCGGTAGAGACTCAATGTGGAGACTATATACAGGGTGTACCGGTAGAGACTCAATGTGGAGACTATATACAGGGTGTACCGGTAGAGACTCAATGTGGAGACTATATACAGGGTGTACCGGTAGAGACTCAATGTGGAGACTATATACAGGGTGTACCGGTAGAGACTCAATGTGGAGACTATATACAGGGTGTACCGGTAGAGACTCAATGTGCAGGGGCACCGGTTAGCCGAGGTAATATGTACATGTAGGTAGAGTTAATGTGTCTATGCATAGATAATAAACAGAGTAAAGTATAGTACAGTGCTGATCTAGGATCATTGCCTTTTTAGATCCTAATGAATAACATTAGATGGACAGGGATGATTTTATAGGCTACAATTCAGGCCCAGGATCTTTTCCTGACCGACAAGGTGGCCAGACCAGGAAAGCTCGGGCCTGAGTTGTAAGCCTATAAAATGGGGCTCTGAGTTTTCCCTGGTCATCACGTCCCATGTTTTGCTCTGAAGGTAATACACATTTTGATAGTGAAATTCAACATGACTGGGCTTGTGTTTCAGCAAAAGCGAAAGCTTCGTATCTTCATATCCAACACCTTCAACCCTGCCAAGCCCGACGCAGAAGATGGAGAGGGCACTGTTGCATCATGGGAGCTGCGTGTCGAAGGGCGTCTGCTTGAAGATGTAAGACTAATTAGTAGCCATATGTTTGTGTGTGTTGAGGGTGTGTGTCTGTCTGTGTGTTGACAGATAGTGTCTTGTGTGTGTTTTATAACTTGGTGAAATGTCTGAAAATGGTTTTCTTTCTCAGACTGCTGTGTCCAAGTATGAAGCCACCAAGCAGAAGAGAAAGTTCTCTTCCTTCTTCAAGTCTCTGGTCATCGAGTTGGACAAGGACCTCTATGGGCCTGACAATCACTTGGTCGAGGTAAGAAGATGTGGTTTAATGTTCGTATATAAAAATGCATGATTTAGATCTGTTTTCATGAATAGGCTGGGATTACCACCAGACTGGGATCAATATTAGCAACCGCCACTCTTCTCAACCATTTTCTCCGTAGTAAACTCTAATGATATTCTGTTGTAAAGAAACTAAAAAGACACATCAAATTTATTTTCTATTGTTATAGTGGCACAGGACTGCGACCACTCAGGAGACAGATGGGTTCCAAGTGAAGAGGCCAGGGGATGTGGGCGTACGCTGCACTGTCCTGCTCATGCTGGACTACCAGGTAAACACACCGCTAATTACAACCTGCTAAAGTTAAAAAACTATTTGGTTGTAATATCAGCACTTGTTGAAAATTGTAGACAGAAATACAAATGTCCAATTATTCCATGCAAAACAATTGCTCACATTTATCTCTATCATCAGTTACACAGCTAGTAACTATTTCGCTCTATTATCAGAGATATACAGCTAGTAACTGTTTAGCTCTGATATACAGCTAGTAACTGTTTAGCTCTGTTATACAGCTAGTAACTGTTTAGCTCTGTTATACAGCTAGTAACTGTTTAGCTCTGTTATACAGCTAGTAACTGTTTAGCTCTGTTATACAGCTAGTAACTGTTTAGCTCTGTTATACAGCTAGTAACTGTTTAGCTCTGTTATACAGCTAGTAACTGTTTAGCTCTGTTATACAGCTAGTAACTGTTTAGCTCTGTTATACAGCTAGTAACTGTTTAGCTCTGTTATACAGCTAGTAACTGTTTAGCTCTGTTATACAGCTAGTAACTGTTTAGCTCTGTTATACAGCTAGTAACTGTTTAGCTCTGATATACAGCTAGTAACTGTTTAGCTCTGATATACAGCTAGTAACTGTTTAGCTCTGATATACAGCTAGTAACTGTTTAGCTCTGATATACAGCTAGTAACTGTTTAGCTCTGATATACAGCTAGTAGCTGTTTAGCTCTGATATACAGCTAGTAGCTGTTTAGCTCTGATATACAGCTAGTAACTGTTTAGCTCTGATATACAGCTAGTAACTGTTTAGCTCTGATATACAGCTAGTAACTGTTTAGCTCTGATATACAGCTAGTAACTGTTTAGCTCTGATATACAGCTAGTAACTGTTTAGCTCTGATATACAGCTAGTAACTGTTTAGCTCTGATATACAGCTAGTAACTGTTTAGCTCTGTTATACAGCTAGTAACTGTTTAGCTCTGTTATACAGCTAGTAACTGTTTAGCTCTGTTATACAGCTAGTAACTGTTTAGCTCTGATATACAGCTAGTAACTGTTTAGCTCTGATACACAGCTAGTAACTGTTTAGCTCTGATACACAGCTAGTAACTGTTTAGCTCTGATATACAGCTAGTAGCTGTTTAGCTCTGATATACAGCTAGTAGCTGTTTAGCTCTGATATACAGCTAGTAACTGTTTAGCTCTGATATACAGCTAGTAACTGTTTAGCTCTGATATACAGCTAGTAACTGTTTAGCTCTGATATACAGCTAGTAACTGTTTAGCTCTGATATACAGCTAGTAACTGTTTAGCTCTGTTATACAGCTAGTAACTGTTTAGCTCTGTTATACAGCTAGTAACTGTTTAGCTCTGTTATACAGCTAGTAACTGTTTAGCTCTGTTATACAGCTAGTAACTGTTTAGCTCTGTTATACAGCTAGTAACTGTTTAGCTCTGATATACAGCTAGTAACTGTTTAGCTCTGATATACAGCTAGTAACTGTTTAGCTCTGATATACAGCTAGTAACTGTTTAGCTCTGATATACAGCTAGTAACTGTTTAGCTCTGATATACAGCTAGTAACTGTTTAGCTCTGATATACAGCTAGTAACTGTTTAGCTCTGATATACAGCTAGTAACTGTTTAGCTCTGTTATCAGAGATATACAGCAGGTAATGGCATGCTTTTCATGATCAGTAAAGCATCTGATGATCATGTAATTTCAGATACGTTAGGGTAGCCAAACTGTTTGGCATGTTAGATAGCTAGGCTTTTTGGATAGAGCTTGACATCGGCAACTAGCCTATTTTTATTCACAACTCGTCCGGGTAAACACCAGTCATCAGCACTATAGATGGCTAGAAATCTAGTTTATTCCCTGGAAGTTAGCTTGTCGACTAGCATTATTGACCTGATCTGTTGTTAGCTTGTCCACTAGCATTACTGACCTGATCTGTTGTTAGCTTGTCCACTAGCATTACTGACCTGATCTGTTGTTAGCTTGTCCACTAGCATTACTGAACTGATCTGTTGTTAGCTTGTCCACTAGCATTACTGAACTGATCTGTTGTTAGCTTGTACACTAGCATTACTGAACTGATCTGTTGTTAGCTTGTCCACTAGCATTACTGACCTGATCTGTTGTTAGCTTGTCCACTAGCATTACTGACCTGATCTGTTGTTAGCTTGTCCACTAGCATTACTGACCTGATCTGTTGTTAGCTTGTCCACTAGCATTACTGACCTGATCTGTTGTTAGCTTGTCCACTAGCATTACTGACCTGATCTGTTGTTAGCTTGTCCACTAGCATTACTGACCTGATCTGTTGTTAGCTTGTCCACTAGCATTACTGACCTGATCTGTTGTTAGCTTGTCCACTAGCATTACTGACCTGATCTGTTGTTAGCTTGTCCACTAGCATTACTGACCTGATCTGTTGTTAGCTTGTCCACTAGCATTACTGACCTGATCTGTTGTTAGCTTGTCCACTAGCATTACTGACCTGATCTGTTGTTAGCTTGTCCGCTAACTAGCATTACTGACCTGATCTGTTGTTAGCTTGTTCGCTAACTAGCATTACTGACCTGATCTGTTGTTAGCTTGTCCGCTAACTAGCATTACTGACCTGATCTGTTGTTAGCTTGTCCACTAGCATTACTGACCTGTTGTTCGCTAACTAGCTAGCCAATTTTATGTGGTCCATCCATCAACGTAGCCTATCATGTCTGTCAGTAGCAATCGTGATTAAACGCTCTTAAAAACAACGTTGAAAAGGGGATAATGTTGTAAGCTAGCTATGTTGGTAGGCATATGTGTCCTTATGCTGCTTGACAGGCAGAGCCTGTCATTGTCCTTAACTACTTGACGGGTATAGTACACAATTTCATATTTGTAGTTCTGTGCTCTTCTCTTTATTGTGACGTTTTATTGATAACGACCTATATGATCCAGGTGTTTTTGACCGCTAGGCTTTCTCAACATCTCTCCCAAATACATGCTTGTCATTTGCGTCTTCAGTTTGATGGTGTAATGCCACTGCTAATTTCACTTCTCTCTCCCCAGCCCCCTCAGTTCAAGCTGGACCCTCGCCTGGCCCGTATGTTGGGGATCCACACCCAGACCAGGCCGGTCATCATCCAGGCACTCTGGCAGTATGTTAAGACCCACAAGCTGCAGGACCCCCACGAGAGAGAGTTCATCAACTGTGACAAGTACCTGCAGCAGGTCAGGGTTCATCAACTGTGACAAGTCCCTGCAGCAGGTCAGGGTTCATCAACTGTGACAAGTACCTGCAGCAGGTCAGAGTTCATCAACTGTGACAAGTGCCTGCAGCAGGTCAGAGAGCAGCAATTCTCCTCTTTGTTCACAGCTGGTTGGAAGATATAAGCCTTTCATGGGGAAAATAGAACCGGTGTCTTTTCTCCACGTTGGTATCTGTAATGTTGAGGATTTGTTATATAACCTGATGGACCGTATGTTAGTAACGGGATTTTGCCATTTCATCATCTTTATGATTATGGGTAAATGGGTCGGTTATGTTGTCCTTAGCCCAAACACACCACAGACCTCTGACATATGATCTTTATTAACTGTCCATAGCCGAAACGTAAAACGCACAATATTGAAATCCTTGCATGTCCAGTTCTTGAGTAAATGAATAAAGTTGTTTTTATCTATGTTGTTCTAGATCTTTGAGACTCAGCGTATGAAGTTCTCTGAGATCCCACAACGCCTACATGCTCTCCTGATGCCTCCAGAACCTATCATCATTAACCATGTCATCAGGTAGGACGAACCCTCATCGTCTTTACTAACCATGTCATCAGGTAGGACGAACCCTCATCGTCTTTACTAACCATGTCATCAGGTAGGACGAACCCTTACATCCAGCAACAACACCTCACTATGTCCTCCTGGCCTCTAGGGTCAACACCTCACTATGTCATCACTTGGGTCGAGAGTTGTTCCGTGGTCAGGAAGAACTCCTGGCCTTTTTTGTAAGACAATGATCAGATCTCACAATGCCTACAGAAGTGTTCAAATGTCTCAGGAACCACGTTAATATGATATAGAACTCTCCTGAGATGTGCAGCGTGACTGCAAGAAATGACCATCTGGAACGAACCCATAGTGTAAGATAGACTCTGCGTGATCTAACTCCTCTCTGTGTGTCTACAGTGTGGATCCCAATGACCAGAAGAAGACAGCCTGCTATGACATCGATGTGGAGGTGGACGACACTCTAAAGACCCAGATGAACTCCTTCCTCCTATCCACCGCCAGCCAGCAGGAGATAGCTGGCCTGGACAACAAGGTATGTATGGAGCCCATGCTATAGTTGAACTTTACATGGGTCCATTAATTTTCAAGGGATGGAATCAAGCCTACAACATCTTATGGTGAGCTATTCTGAGGCTGCGAACAGATGTTTTCCACACACCTTTTGTCTCCTATGGGAGTAGGACTGGGAGCAGGCAGGGACTGGGAGCAGGCAGGGACTGGGAGCAGGCAGGGACTGGGAGCAGGCAGGGACTGGGAGCAGGCAGGGACTGGGAGCAGGCAGGGGCTGGGAGCAGGCAGGGGCTGGGAGCAGGCAGGGGCTGGGAGCAGGCAGGGGCTGGGAGCAGGCAGGGGCTGGGAGCAGGCAGGGGCTGGGAGCAGGCAGGGGCTGGGAGCAGGCAGGGGCTGGGAGCAGGCAGGGACCTACTACAGAGAAACTCACTGAACCAGATATAAAAAGAGAAATAGACAGCCCACCTACCTCTTCTCTAGAAAGACAGTCCTTCTCCCTCTTCTCCAGAAAGACAGTCCTCCTCCCTCTTCTCTAGAAAGACTCCTCCTACCTCTTCTATAGAAAAACAGTCCTCCTACATCTTCTCTAGAAAAACAGTCCTTCTACCTCTTCTCCAGAAAGACAGTCCTCCTACTTCTTCTCCAGAAAGACAGTCCTCCTCCCTCTTCTCTAGAAAGACAGTCCTCCTCCACCTCTTCTATAGAAAAACAGTCCTCCTCCCTCTTCTCCAGAAAGACAGTCCTCCTCCCTCTTCTCCAGAAAGACAGTCCTCCTCCCTCTTCTCCAGAAAGACAGTCCTCCTCCCTCTTCTCCAGAAAGACAGTCCTCCTCCCTCTTCTCCAGAAAGACAGTCCTCCTCCCTCTTCTCCAGAAAGACAGTCCTCCTCCCTCTTCTCCAGAAAGACAGTCCTCCTCCCTCTTCTCCAGAAAGACAGTCCTCCTCCCTCTTCTCTAGAAAGACAGTCCTTCTACCTCTTCTCCAGAAAGACAGTCCTTCTACCTCTTCTCCAGAAAGACAGTCCTCCTACCTCTTCTCCAGAAAGACAGTCCTCCTACCTCTTCTCCAGAAAGACAGTCCTCCTACATCTTCTCTAGAAAGACAGTCCTCCTACATCTTCTCTAGAAAGACAGTCCTTCTACCTCTTCTCCAGAAATAGACAGTCCTCCTCCCTCTTCTCCAGAAATAGACAGTCCTCCTCCTTGTCCAGAAATAGACAGCCCTCCCTCCTCTCCAGAAATAGACAGCCCTCCCTCCTCTCCAGCAGCAGTACGTCTACTTCAAGTTCAGAATGTTAATACAGACAAAGAAGAAGACCCCACAGGAAAGAGTTTCTGAGAGACACACCCTGTCAGTAGCATTGGCTGCATGTCTTATCCCTGTGATTGCAGAGAGCTGAGGTATCTAGTGCAGACTAAGGTCAGAGAGAGCTCCATTAGACAGTAGTGTATCCGGTAGTGTTTAAAACCGACAGCATGGTGCATTCAACATGTCAATACTTCTCACAAATACACAAGTAGTGATGAAGTCAATCTCTCCTCTACTTTGAGCCATGAGAGATTGACATGCATATTATTAATGTTAGCTCCCTGTGTACATTTAAGGGCCAGTTGTGCTGTCCTGTTCTGGGCCAATTGTTATTCGACAAGCTGCTGTGACAAAGGCCAATTAAGCACAACAGAGATGAGACCTTCTCTACTGAGGGAGGAGCTAACATGATGTCCTACTACAGGGTCAACAGACTGGTTCAATCTGGTTCATTATACTGAAGTATGGGAGGAGCTAATGTGATGTCCTACTACAGGGCCAATAGACTGGTTCAATCTGGTTCATGTTACTGAAGTATGGGAGGAGCTAACATGATGTCCTACTACAGGGCCAACAGACTGGTTCAATCTGGTTCATGTTACTGAAGTATGGATCCATTTGCATCGTTGTCTGGTCTAATAAACAACAAAGAAAAGTGACTCTACTTCATCCATCTTGGTTTGGACATCCATCTTGGTTTGGACATCCATCTTGCTGTTTCTTCCTCTTCAGATCCATCAGATCATTTGTACAATAGTTTATTCAGATGTTGAACTAGGATTGACCCTCCATCTCTCTCTTCTTCCCCTGTAGATCCATGAGACCATAGAGACGATCAACCAGCTGAAGACCCAGAGAGAGTTCATGTTGAGCTTCGCCAGAGACCCCCAGGGCTTCATCAACGACTGGCTGCAATCACAGTGCAGGGATCTGAAGGTAAACACACAGGGAAACACCACTATGGAGCATTGTTCAGTAGAGAGAAAACATTCTGGCTGCAGTCACGGTGCAGGGATCTCAAGGTAAACACTGCTCTTGTGCTTCATGTGGGTCGTAGTTCAGTAGGGAGAAAACAGGGAGTGAAACAGCGAAGTACTTCAGGGCTTTATCAATGACTGGCTATTTGTATTTAACAAGGATCCCCATTAGCAGCAGCTACTCTTCCTGGGGGTCCTGCAACATTTAATTTTACCTTTATTTAACTAGGCAAGTCAGTTAAGAACAAATTCTTATTTTCAATGAAAGCCTAGGAACAGTGGGTTAACTGCCTGTTCAGGGGCAGAACGACAGATTTGTACCTTGTCAGCTCGGGGGTTTGAACTTGCAACCTTCCGGTTACTAGTCCAACACTCTAACCACTAGGCTACCTGCCACCTCTACACTCTAACCACTAGGCTACCTGCCACCTCTACACTCTAACCACTAGGCTACCCTGCCGCCCTAAGGCAGTTGTATACAATTTAAAACATTATATGACAGAACAGATTTCACAACACATTAAGTGTGTGCCCTCAGGCCCCTACTCTACTACCACACATCTGCAACACAAAATCCATGTGTACATGTGTGTATATGTTATCGTGTGTGTCTCTCTTCACAGGGGCCCTGTTCCATAAGGTGTATTTTTTTAAATCTCATTTTACTGTTTGCACCTGATGTGGAATAGAGTTACATGTAGTCATGGCTCTATGTGGTACTGTGGAATAGAGTTCCATGTAGTCATGGCTCTATGTGGTACTGTGGAATAGAGTTCCATGTAGTCATGGCTCTATGTAGAGTACTGTGGAATAGAGTTCCATGTAGTCATGGCTCTATGTAGAGTACTGTGGAATAGAGTTCCATGTAGTCATGGCTCTATGTGGTACTGTGGAATAGAGTTCCATGTAGTCATGGCTCTATGTGGTACTGTGGAATAGAGTTCCATGTAGTCATGGCTCTATGTGGTACTGTGGAATAGAGTTCCATGTAGTCATGGCTCTATGTGGTACTGTGGAATAGAGTTCCATGTAGTCATGGCTCTATGTGGTACTGTGGAATAGAGTTCCATGTAGTCATGGCTCTATGTAGTACTGTGCGCCTCCCATAGTCTACTCTGGACTTGGGGATTGTGAAGAGACCTGTGGTGGAATGTCTTGTGGGGTTATGAATGGGTGTGCTAGTAGTTTAAACAGACAGCTCGGTACATTCAGCATGTCAACACTTCTTCCAAAAACAGGTAGTGATGAAGTCACTCTCTCCTCTACTTTGAGCCATGAGAGATTGACATGCATATTATTAATGTTAGCTCCCTGTGTACATTTAAGGGCCAGTTGTGCTGTCCTGTTCTGAGCCAATTGTAATTTTCCTAAGTCCCTCTTTGAGGCACCTGACCACACTACTGAATATTCGTCTAGGTGTGACAAAACTAGGGCCTGTAAGACCTGCCTTGTTGATAGTGTTGTTAAGAAGGTAGAAACTAGGGCCTGTAGGACCTGCCTTGTTGATAGTGTTGTTAAGAAGGTAGAAACTAGGGCCTGTAGGACCTGCATTGTTGATAGTGTTGTTAAGAAGGTAGAAACTGGGGCCTGTAGGACCTGCCTTGTTGATAGTGTTGTTAAGAAGGTAGAAACTAGGGCCTGTAGGACCTGCCTTGTTGATAGTGTTGTTAAGAAGGTAGAAACTAGGGCCTGTAGGACCTGCCTTGTTGATAGTGTTGTTAAGAAGGTAGAAACTAGGGCCTGTAGGACCTGCTTTGTTGATAGTGTTGTTACTAAAACTACTAAACTTAAGAGAACTGGTGCCGAGGAAAGATTCTACTTCAGATAAAGAAATGAGGGGAGCAGTAATATTATATTTTCTTTACTGCAAGGTAAACAAACGCACGGGGAAACCACAGCTCTCTAGTGCTGCTCAGTTACTGATTACCCTTTACATAATAACCCCCCAAAGTATTTGGGTCATGTTCATTAAGAAGCCGTGGACGTAGGTTAGCCATTAGCGCTAGCTAGCTGCCGTGGACGTAGGTTAGCCATTAGCGCTAGCTAGCTGCCGTGGATGTAGGTTAGCCATTAGCACTAGCTAGCTGCCATGGATGTATGTTTGCCATTAGCACTAGCTAGCTGCCGTGGACGTAGGTTAGCCATTAGCGCTAGCTAGTTGCCGTGGACGTAGGTTAGCCATTAGCCCTAGCTAGCTGCCGTGGACGTAGGTTAGCCATTAGCGCTAGCTAGCTGCCGTGGATGTATGTTAGCCATTAGCACTAGCTAACTGTGTAGTGTTTGTTCAGATGGTTCTTCGACCAAACACCAGACTGACTGGACCGTCAATGACAACCGAGGGGTGATTCAAGCCGAGTCCAGTCCAAAGTTCATAGCTGTTGTTTTCTTCCTCCACCTGAACATTCAGCCTTCCGCATGGTTGCCTGGTGCCCAGTAACCTTGTAGTTTGTAGTCCTGAATTAAGATGTGTTATCTTAAAACAGAGATGGTCCCAGAGGTCTCTCTTTAACGGCACAGGGATAAGGTTGATAGGCCAGAGGATTTTTATCTGTATGAAAAACATGCATGGTGCGTAGAACAACAAACTACACATGATACCTGTAGGCTTTATTGAAGGAAGTTTTTAAGTTTCTTATGTATATGATATTTTTTTTACAGACTATGACTGATGTGGTTGCGAACCCAGAAGAGGAGAGGAGAGCAGAGTTCTATTTCCAACCCTGGGCCCAGGAGGCCGTGTGTCGTTACTTCTACTCCAAGGTAAAATGCTCACCTCTCACCATTCTGTACCGTGGTGTGTGTACCGTGGTGTGTGTGTACCGTGGTGTGTGTGTGTGTGTGTGTGTGTACCGTGGTGTGTGTGTGTGTGTGTGTGTGTACCGTGGTGTGTGTGTGTGTGTACCGTGGTGTGTGTGTGTGTGTACCGTGGTGTGTGTGTGTGTACCGTGGTGTTTGTGTGCGTACCGTGTGTGTGTGCGTACCGTGGTGCGTGTGCGTACCGCGGTGCGTGTGCGTACCGTGGTGTGTGCGTACCGTGGTGTGTGCGTACCGTGGTGTGTGCGTACCGTGGTGTGTGCGTACCTTGGTGTGTGCGTACCTTGGTGTGTGCGTACCGTGGTGTGTGCGTACCGTGGTGTGTGCGTACCGTGGTGTGTGTGTACCGTGGTGTGTGTGTGCGTACCGTGTTGTGTGTGCGTACCGTGTTGTGTGTGCGTACCGTGTTGTGTGTGCGTACCGTGTTGTGTGTGCGTACCGTGTTGTGTGTGCGTACCGTGCTGTGTGTGTGTGTGCCGTGGTGTGTGTGTGCGTGCCGTGGTGTGTGTGTGTGTGCGTGGTGTGTGTGTGTGCGTGGTGTGTGTGTGTACTGTGGTGTGTGTGTGTGTGTGTACTGTGGTGTGTGTGTACTGTGGTGTGTGTGTGTGTGCCGTGGTGTGTGTGTGTGTGCCGTGGTGTGTGTGTGTACTGTGGTGTGTGTGTGTGTACTGTGGTGTGTGTGTGCGTGCCGTGGTGTGTGTGTGTGTGTGTGTGTGCGTGCCGTGGTGTGTGTGCGTGCCGTGGTGTGTGTGCGTACCGTGGTGTGTGTGTGTGTGTGTACCGTGGTGTGTGTGTACCGTGGTGTGTGTGTGTGCGTACCGTGGTGTGTGCGTACCGTGGTGTGTGTGTTCCCTGGTTGTGTGTGTGTGTGTGTGTGTGTGCGTACCGTGGTGTGCGTGCCGTGGTGTGTGTGCGTGCCGTGGTGTGTGTGTGTGCGTGCCGTGGTGTGTGTGTGTGTACCGTGGTGTGTGTGTGTGTGTGTGTGTGTACCATGGTGTTTGTGTGTGTACCGTGGTGTGTGTGTGTGTGTGTGTGTACCGTGGTGTTTGTGTGTGTACCGTGGTATAACAATATAGAACACTATAACAGTATAGAACACTATAACAGTATAGAACACTATAACAATATAGAACACTATAACAATATAGAACACTATAACAATATAGAACACTATAACAATATAGAACACTATAACAGTATAGAACACTATAACAATATAGAACACTATAACAATATAGAACACGATATATATGTATTCAGTGGTCTTTTATTGCTGTGCTGGCTGTCCGTTTCTTAGTGGTTATTTATTTATATATATATATATAAATATGTATAAATATGTGTATATGTGTATATAAATATAAAAATATGTATTTCAGGTCCAGCAGAGGAGGCAGGAGCTGGAACAAGCCCTGGGAATCAGAAACACTTAGAGATGAAGATGTTGAAGAAAAACAGGCCAACAGATGAACAAGTGGCCATTCTCTCTGGGAGGAGGAAAGGAAGTGTGGGACATTCATTAATACACCCCCGATTTGAGAAAAACATATTTGATATACATCTGCTTTCCTGCTGGTGGTAACTATAGGATATCTTTTTGAAAGTCACCTAGCAGGCTGTTATGGTTATATATCAATGTTAGATTTTTACTTCTTATCTCTTCATATTTGTCCCGCTAAAAGATCTTTTGACTTATTTTTTCTCAATGGTCTCTCTCTATGCCTTACCTCAATGCATTCCCTTTTGGGCTGAACTCTCTCAAGTCGCCAATCTTGAATCTATAGGTTGAAATGACCCCCAACTAAGTATTGATGCTACTCCACCATAACTAATATTGAATATTTTAAGTCTTAACATTTGGCCATTTGTGAAAGAGCATTGGGTTCATTTTAAATACGTTGACAGTCTCTAACCTGCTCTGAGTCCATACTAACTCATAACTGATTAGGTGATAGACTACACACACTACCATTCTGGCTTTGGTCTGGAATAGATTTTTCAGTGTTTGTTTGGTATTGATAGGGTTGTGAGTATTCAGTGGTCTTTTATTGCTGTGCTGGCTGTCCGTTTCTTAGTGGTTCAAGACTATTCTAGAATTCTTGTTGTAGAATATTGTGTACCTCAACAATTCTCCCCTGAACACTTCAAAGTATGGTGATGGCAGCCGGGCTTCACAATATTGTGAAGATTCAGTCTGTTGGTTTAGTTAATCATTTAAGGGGCCATTTCATTTGAAACTATTTTTGTGATGCTTTTTGTTGTTGTTGTTAATGATCTTTTTTTATGTTTCGAAACTATGAATTATATTGAAGCTTGTATTGTTAGAAGTTAAACCTTAAGGAAGTAGTGTTAGCAGTAATAACCTCAAGTCGATCTAGTTTTGTAAATACTGAGCAGAATAATCTGGTTTGATGTGAAGGAAAAATGTCTTGTTTTTAAAGGGCAGACCATCATTTTGACTCATTGTCTAATGCTCCGATTAGTTTTCCCAAGACGTTCCCCTTCAAGTGATACCAATGGTTTAATCCAGAACATTCTCTATAACCTAACAGCAAGCTGAAGTTGCTTGTTGACCCCGTGTGGAAGAGAGAACAACCTTCAAGGTTCTACTGTTCGGTTAAGAAGACTCCTTCTGGGATTTCATCTTTAGTATTTGTTAGTGTGCAGACGCCATCAACACCGAGGAAGATGAGCATAGAGCTGGGTTCACTAGTAGATGTGACGTATTGAAGAATTTCATATTTTTTGATAGTTATGATCGAAAGCTTCCGCTTGTTGTATTGCTGTTTTAGATATGATGACATGTAAAGGATGTATGAAGTTTCATGGTTGGACTCAATTCATTATCAGTTCAATAGTCAAGTGAATTGAATTTAAGCGACATCTATTTTCAATGGGGATTTATTTTGTTTTAATATGAAAGTGTATTTTCCATCCACGCTCTGATTATCCTGAATTGCCCCCAATCCTGTAAAGGATGATACTGAAGACTGATTGAAATCTTCAGACTTAAATTGTATTTTTCTCTTATTGACCAAACCTATTTTTCCCTGTATGTTTTAATCCTATGCTATAATAAAGGGCATCTTCATGATAACTTCTCAGTTATGAATGGATGATTTTAAAGCTGGTTTTCTACCATTTGATGCACAAACTGGCAGTCTTTCCATGGAAGTTGTTACCTGCCTAATGTTCAGCATCACAGTTTAGTTCTGGGATTCTTATGAACACCACACACACCTGACTCATTGCTGTGAGAAGTGGGTTGATGCACTTGATGGTATAACAACCAGGGGACGGATCTGGTCATTGGCCCACAGGTGAACATATCATGTTTATAGGACCAGGAGTTTTTCCTGGCAGCTGTTTTTGTGAGAGGTTAAGGATGGGTTTTCTGGGTCCCCTAAAGTCGCCAAACTATATGTATTGCTTCAATGAACCTTTTGCTCTTGAAATGATCCTAATCGTACTAGGTCATAGCCTCACTTGTTCAAACAGTGAAGTCTGTTAAAGGATGAGTACCTGTATTTATTGAGATGTCTTCCGAAGGCAAACTATTGCTAATGTGTTTAGAAATAGTCCTCTTAAAATAAATAAAATAAGGAAAGTGTGGCATTTCCAAACTTTGAATTGTATCAACTTGCTACCCAAGTCTTTTACTTGTGACATATGGTTAAATGCACTAAAGAGGAACAATAGGTACATATTGAAGAGGCACAATCCACAATCTTTTTACGTGTCTATTTTCAAAGGATTAAGCTAAGAACGTTAACTTCAAAGTTAGGAACACTATAACAGTATAGAACACTATAACAATATGGAACACTATAACAATATAGAACACTATAACAATATAGAACACACTATAACAATATAGAACACTATAACAGTATAGAACACTATAACAATATGGAACACTATAACAATATAGAACACTATAACAGTATAGAACACTATAACGGTATAGAACACTATAACAATATAGAACACTATAACAATATAGAACACTATAACAATATAGAACACTAACAGTATAGAACACTATAACAATATGGAACACTATAACAATATAGAACACTATAACAGTATAGAACACTATAACAGTATAGAACACTATAACAATATAGAACACTATAACAATATAGAACGCTATAACAGTATAGAACACTATAACAGTATAGAACACTATAACAGTATAGAACACTATAACAGTATAGAACACTATAACAATATAGAACACTATAACAATATAGAACACTATAACAGTATAGAACGCTATAACAGTATAGAACACACTAACAATATAGAACACTATAACAATATAGAACACTATAACAGTATAGAACGCTATAACAGTATAGAACGCTATAACAGTATAGAACACACTATAACAATATAGAACACTATAACAATATAGAACACTATAACAATATAGAACACTATAACAGTATAGAACGCTATAACAGTATAGAACACACTATAACAATATAGAACACTAACAATATAGAACACTATAACAATATAGAACACTATAACAGTATAGAACACACTATAACAATATAGAACACTATAACAATATAGAACGCTATAACAGTATAGAACACTATAACAGTATAGAACACACTATAACAATATAGAACACTAACAATATAGAACGCTATAACAGTATAGAACACTATAACAATATAGAACACACTATAACAGTATAGAACACACTATAACAATATAGAACACTATAACAATATAGAACACTATAACAGTATAGAACGCTATAACAGTATAGAACACACTATAACAATATAGAACACTATAACAATATAGAACGCTATAACAGTATAGAACACTATAACAGTATAGAACACACTATAACAATATAGAACACTATAACAGTATAGAACACTATAACAATATGGAACACTATAACAATATAGAACACTATAACAGTATAGAACACTATAACAATATAGAACACTATAACAATATAGAACACTATAACAGTATAGAACACTATAACAATATAGAACACTATAACAATATAGAACACTATAACAATATAGAACACACTATAACAATATAGAACACTATAACAGTATAGAACACTATAACAATATGGAACACTATAACAATATAGAACACTATAACAGTATAGAACGCTATAACAGTATAGAACACTATAACAGTATAGAACACTATAACAATATAGAACACTATAACAATATAGAACACTATAACAGTATAGAACGCTATAACAGTATAGAACACACTATAACAATATAGAACACTAACAATATAGAACACTATAACAATATAGAACACTATAACAGTATAGAACACACTATAACAATATAGAACACTATAACAATATAGAACGCTATAACAGTATAGAACACTATAACAGTATAGAACACACTATAACAATATAGAACACTATAACAATATAGAACGCTATAACAGTATAGAACACTATAACAATATAGAACACACTATAACAGTATAGAACACACTATAACAATATAGAACACTATAACAATATAGAACACTATAACAGTATAGAACGCTATAACAGTATAGAACACACTATAACAATATAGAACACTATAACAATATAGAACGCTATAACAGTATAGAACACTATAACAGTATAGAACACACTATAACAATATAGAACACTATAACAATATAGAACACTATAACAATATAGAACACTATAACAATATAGAACGCTATAACAGTATAGAACACTATAACAGTATAGAACACTATAACAATATAGAACACTATAACAATATAGAACACTATAACAGTATAGAACGCTATA
Source organism: Oncorhynchus kisutch (assembly GCF_002021735.2). Classification (NCBI taxonomy): domain Eukaryota; kingdom Metazoa; phylum Chordata; class Actinopteri; order Salmoniformes; family Salmonidae; genus Oncorhynchus; species Oncorhynchus kisutch. The sequence goes on from NC_034178.2 coordinate 68,685,161, forward strand.
ACAGTATAGAACACTATAACAGTATAGAACACTATAACAATATAGAACACTATAACAATATAGAACACTATAACAGTATAGAACGCTATAACAGTATAGAACACTATAACAGTATAGAACACACTATAACAGTAAAGAACATTATAACAATATAGAACACTATAACAGTATAGAACACTATAACAATATGGAACACTATAACAATATGGAACACTATAACAGTATAGAACACTATAACAGTATAGAACACTATAACAATATAGAACACTATAACAATATAGAACACTATAACAGTATAGAACACTATAACAATATAGAACACTATAACAATATAGAACACTATAACAATATAGAACACACTATAACAATATAGAACACTATAACAGTATAGAACACTATAACAATATGGAACACTATAACAATATAGAACACTATAACAGTATAGAACGCTATAACAGTATAGAACACTATAACAGTATAGAACACTATAACAATATAGAACACTATAACAATATAGAACACTATAACAGTATAGAACGCTATAACAGTATAGAACACACTATAACAATATAGAACACTAACAATATAGAACACTATAACAATATAGAACACTATAACAGTATAGAACACACTATAACAATATAGAACACTATAACAATATAGAACGCTATAACAGTATAGAACACTATAACAGTATAGAACACACTATAACAATATAGAACACTATAACAATATAGAACGCTATAACAGTATAGAACACTATAACAATATAGAACACACTATAACAGTATAGAACACACTATAACAATATAGAACACTATAACAATATAGAACACTATAACAGTATAGAACGCTATAACAGTATAGAACACACTATAACAATATAGAACACTATAACAATATAGAACGCTATAACAGTATAGAACACTATAACAGTATAGAACACACTATAACAATATAGAACACTATAACAATATAGAACACTATAACAATATAGAACACTATAACAATATAGAACGCTATAACAGTATAGAACACTATAACAGTATAGAACACTATAACAATATAGAACACTATAACAATATAGAACACTATAACAGTATAGAACGCTATAACAGTATAGAACACTATAACAGTATAGAACACTATAACAATATAGAACACTATAACAATATAGAACACTATAACAGTATAGAACGCTATAACAGTATAGAACACTATAACAGTATAGAACACACTATAACAGTAAAGAACATTATAACAATATAGAACACTATAACAGTATAGAACACTATAACAATATGGAACACTATAACAATATGGAACACTATAACAGTATAGAACACTATAACAGTATAGAACACTATAACAATATGGAACACTATAACAGTATAGAACACTATAGCAGTATAGAACACTATAACAGTATAGAACACTAACAATATGGAACACTTTAACAATATGGAACATTATAACAGTATAGGACACTATAACAGTATAGAACACTATAACAATATGGAACACTATAACAGTATAGAACACTATAGCAGTATAGAACACAATAACAGTATAGAACACTAACAATATGGAACACTATAACAGTATAGAACACTATAACAATATAGAACACTATAACAGTATAGAACACTATAGCAGTATAGAACACTATAACAGTATAGAACACTATAACAGTATAGAACACTATAGCAGTATAGAACACTATAACAGTATAGAACACTATAACAGTATAGAACACTATAGCAGTATAGAACACTATAACAATATAGAACACTATAACAGTATAGAACACTATAACAATATAGAACACTATAACAGTATAGGACACTATAACAGTATAGAACACTATAACAATATGGAACACTATAACAGTATAGAACACTATAGCAGTATAGAACACTATAGCAGTATAGAACACTATAACAGTATAGAACACTAACAATATGGAACACTTTAACAATATGGAACATTATAACAATATGGAACACTATAACTATGGAACATTATAACAATATGGAACACTATAACAATATAGAACACTATAACAATATGGAACACTATAACAGTATAGAACACTATAACAATATGGAACACTATAACAGTATAGAACACTATAACAGTATAGGACACTATAACAGTGTAGGACACTATAAAAAATATGGAACACTAACAATATGGAACACTATAACAATATAGAACACTATAGCAGTATAGAACACTATAACAGTGTAGAACACTATAACAATATGGAACACTATAACAATAGAACACTATAACAATATAGAACACCAACAGTGTAGAACACGATAACAATATAGAACACTATAACAATATATAACACTATAACAATGTAGAACACTATAACAATATAGAACACTAACAGTATAGAACACTATAACAGTATAGAACATGATAGCAATATAGAACACTATAACAATATAGAACACTATAGCAGTATAGAACACAATAACAATATATAACACTATAACAATATAGAACACTATAACAGTATAGAACACTATAACAATATAGAACACTCTAACAATATGGAACACTATAACAATATAGAACACTATAACAGTATAGAACACTATAACAATATGGAACACTATAACAGTATAGAACACTATAACAATATATAACACTATAACAGTATAGAACACTATAACAATATATAACACTATAACAATATATAACACTATAACAATATAGAACACTAACAGTATATAACACTATAACAGTACCGAACATGATAGCAATATAGAACACTATAACAATATAGAACACTATAACAGTATAGAACACTATAACAATATGGAACACTATAACAATATGGAACACTATAACAATATGGAACACTATAACAATATAGAACACTATAACAATATAGAACACTATAACAATATAGAACCCTATAACAATATGGAACACTATAACAATATAGAACACACTATAACAATATAGAACACTATAACAATATGGAACACTATAACAATATAGAACACTATAACAATATAGAACACTATAACAATATAGAACCCTATAACAATATGGAACACTATAACAATAGGTCAGGGTGGGTGTTAGGGGTGGTGAGGGGCTGCAGCTTCTCTCTAGGAGTCTCGATAGTCTGTTCTCTGTGATGCAGCACCCTCTTGATGACAGACAACTCCTTTACCATCTCTTCTTTTTCCTGCACTAGCTCTCTTTATGGTGGCCTTTACCTCCTCAAGCGCTGTGGTAAGGCTCTCTCTCAGCTCCTGGACAGAGGTCTTCAGCTGGGTCCTACAATGGTCAATCTGGTCCTGTAGAAGCTCTGTGTTTGGGCTGGAGGGGGTGTAGCTGGGGGGCTGCTCCTTTAGCTCAGTAACCCATACCTCTGACTGAGCCAGCCTGTCGGTAGTGTGGTCTTGGCTCTGTTGCTCTCTCTCTCTCTCTGTGGTGCTCTCTCTCGCTCTCTCGCTCTCGTCTTTTCTCAATAAAAAAACTAATGTACACAATTTGTAGACAATTGAGGAGTTGGAGAAGGAGATGTTGAATGGTCAGACGCTCCAGGGTCCAGCCACTGCAGCTGAAGTCAACCACATTCTGAAGAAGAAGGGCCTTGTGGACAAGTTACAGTTACAGCATATGAATATATAGTGGATGAGTTTGACTTCAGAATCTTCTGAGAACGAGTTATGTTTCTAGGATAGATAGGCCAGGAACTATTAGTAACTACGACCAACAGTAAATAGTAAACACACAAATAACACTCCATCCCACAAGTCCACAAGTGAGGAGACACTGACCTGCACAGTGAGAAGAGCTGTCAGGCGTCATGGACCCTGACAACGTGCCTCTAAGCAAATAGGTCCACAGGTCAGAGAGATTTTGAGAGGCCGGATTATGGTAACCCTAGACTCTCAAGCACAATTCCTGGGGTATGGGGAGTGGAGTGTGCAGATTGAAAGGGTTGCGAGGTGCTGATGAGTCATTCGTAACAATGTACTTAATTGAACATCTGAATGACATGTATAAACCGATCTTATAACCTTTTCACACTACCGAACCGAGCCAAGCCATAGTTGTTGGAACTGTGCCTGAAAGAACCATGTGAAAGACGATATATGAGCCAGGACTGTACGGTTCAGACAAGGTTGAAGATGACAGGTTAAGACAAGAGAATTCTAATATCCCATAACTCTTTGCATAAATGAGGAAGCGTTCTAAACAATGGGACTAGCTACGCTACTTAGCAACAGGTGGTTCTATGAATCTGTTCATTTTCAAAAAGCTTCCACATGGAACCATAACTTGTCCTAACCTGGGTATCTTCAACCTAGGGTTCGGGTAGGCCCTATAGTGTGGATCTAAAACTGTTATCCCCTCTATCCTTCCTCCAGGTTCCCCTTGTTCAATGCTGTCAATCAAATCTATTCCCATGGACACCCCATCAAAGAGTTCATCAGATGTTTACAGAACCACCCTGAACACGTGTAACTGACTGAAGGATGCTGGGATGCTTTAGATGTTGGAACCAGCCGGAGGAGGGAGGGAGGGAGACATGAGGAGCTGTTTGGATTATTGCATCTAACTCATCTCTGTTGGAAATGAATCCTAAGAAAAGGGAGAGGAAAATGTCTCAGTCAAACGAACCTCCTTCCTGGGCTGTTGTAATAAAACGAACCTCCTTCCTGGGCTGTTGTAATAAAACAAACCTTCCTGGGCTGTTGTAATAAAACAAACCTTCCTGGGCTGTTGTAATAAAACGTACCTCCTTCCTGGGCTGTTGTAATAAAACGTACCTCCTTCCTGGGCTGCTGTAATAAAACGTACCTCCTTCCTGGGCTGCTGTAATAAAACGTACCTCCTTCCTGGGCTGCTGTAATAAAACGTACCTCCTTCCTGGGCTGCTGTAATAAAACGTACCTCCTTCCTGGGCTGCTGTAATAAAACAAACCTCCTTCCTGGGCTGCTGTAATAAAACGTACCTCCTTCCTGGGCTGCTGTAATAAAACGTACCTCCTTCCTGGGCTGCTGTAATAAAACGTACCTCCTTCCTGGGCTGCTGTAATAAAACGTACCTCCTTCCTGGGCTGCTGTAATAAAACGTACCTCCTTCCTGGGCTGTTGTAATAACTGATAACCCCCTGTTCTGTTCCAACTGATTCTTCATGTATTATTGATGACATTGTCACTAGGCATTGTGTCAGTACTGTGTAGAAATGGACAGAAAGACATTTTGTTTAGAATGCCCATATCCCTTAGTCTTTAAAGGGGAGAGACAACCAGAAAATATAAACAATTCTAAATCAGAATATTGCTTAAAAAAAGAGCACGCCAATAACCTGCTGGGGCGCTCTTTGCAGGAAACAATATATTCTGCAAAACCTGCAATTTAGCATTCGATTATTATACATATGGATATGAAGGGCATTTGTAGACTATTTTCAGAACATACATGGCTGACATATTTTCATTAGCTAAAATAAAACCCCAACAACTTCTCCAACTGGGTAAAGACGGCAGTATATGGAGTATGTTTCTATCTCCACAAAGCGCCAGAACAATTTTTTAACGTCTTCTTCACCTAGCTCTCCTACAAAATATTAAGAACATATTGGTCTTGTGTGTCAGTGGATTCCTCCATTATTATGGAGACGCTTTCACATATATTTTTTTTTACCAGACTGCGCCTCCGTTCTTTACGTATGTTAATGAATGCACATGCATTTGGGAATTGTCATTTCTTTTGGAGAGGGATGTTGGCGCTTGCAAAAGCCATATCCTCAGCATTTACGTTCTTAGGCTTGCGTGTATTTCTATAGCGATTGAAAATTGCTAATTTGTTCGGAAATTTTCTTAGATAAAATGCCTATTATACCCATATAATGTTGATCACAGACGAATAAGTTAAATATGTATGTTGATAATGTCCTTAGGATATGGTTATCGGATATGGTGCATTAGGCTAAAGCGTAGGCTGCTGATGAGAACAATTGTCGGCAAACATTTAATTTGAAGTCAATCCACATGGTTGGGAATTTATTTTGGGCTAATTGAATAACTACGTTAGATGATCATGGTACGCTCCCCTGACTATTAATTCACAAGTGGTGTGAGATGGCGCTGTATAGGTCTCTTGCTGTCGTTTAATTGAAATGTGGGGTAACCATGACATTTCAGAACGTCTCCCTTGTAATACTATGGATGGCCGCTTGGTGGTGACCTTCTCTTGTTCAAACTTTTAAAGTCACGTCTGGGGGGACAAGACCATTTTCTACATACATCACACATTCACCTATATTGGGCACACGATTTTAATCTCGGATTATTATTGATTATCTCTTATTTTGAAAAGAACGCTAGCAAGCTAGGTGGCTGCGGACTGGCTAAGTAACAGTATTCCATCAATGATACCTCCGAATAGCGGGCGGGAGGTGGGGCCGTGGCCCATTTCACTTCCTTAATCCATGAACTCCATCACGAAACGGAGGGACGACGGTGGAAACGTTTCTCAAGTTTTTCTTTGGGATATATTTATTTAATTGAAACGACTTTTGGTGACCATGGCTGCTCTTTCAGCCTGGTTTTGGAACGAGAGATTTTGGCTCCCACATAATGTGACTTGGGTGGACCTTGCAGACCCAGCGCCCGGGGTGGAGTATCCTAAAGCCAGTCACTTGCTCTCTGCTTTACCGCTGGCTTTGGGGATCTTTGCGGTCAGAATACTATTTGAGAGGTACGTACTGTCTGTTCTTTGAACTTATATCATTACATTCATCAACTCTTTCTTGAACATAACACTCGCCCGGCCATGCCAGAGTCTTTGCAGCCACAAATACGACTCGAATATTTTATAATTGAAAGGAAGTGTACTTGGAATTGATTAAGAACCTAAGGTCATTTGGGAGGTTTGCCCACCCTAGCTAGCTAAGCTAACCTGTTGCCTGTCACTTCCTAGTGAGAGCACTGGAGCAGGCCAACTCATTCTAGGTTTCTTCCAACTTATTTATAGAACAATCTTCAAAATGTTATTAAAGTTTATGTTCTGGTGCCTCTTGGGTAATTCAGACAGCTGATTGAGGACCTTATTACTGATGAATGTGATGTTCTGGTGCCTCTTGGGTAATTCAGACAGCTGATTGAGGACCTTATTACTGATGAATGTGATGTTCTGGTGCCTCTTGGGTAATTCAGACAGCTGATTGAGGACCTTATTACTGATGAATGTGATGTTCTGGTGCCTCTTGGGTAATTCAGACAGCTGATTGAGGACCTTATTACTGATGAATGTGATGTTCTGGTGCCTCTTGGGTAATTCAGACAGCAGATTGAGGACCTTATTACTGATGAATGTGATGTTCTGGTGCCTCTTGGGTAATTCAGACAGCTGATTGAGGACCTTATTACTGATGAATGTGATGTTCTGGTGCCTCTTGGGTAATTCAGACAGCTGATTGAGGACCTTATTACTGATGAATGTGATGATCTGGTGCCTCTTGGGGTCATTCAGACAGCTGATTGAGGACCTTATTACTGATGAATGTGATGTTCTGGTGCCTCTTGGGTAATTCAGACAGCAGATTGAGGACCTTATTACTGATTAATGTGATGTTCTGGTGCCTCTTGGGTAATTCAGACAGCTGATTGAGGACCTTATTACTGATGAATGTGATGTTCTGGTGCCTCTTGGGTCATTCAGACAGCTGATTGAGGACCTTATTACTGATGAATGTGATGTTCTGGTGCCTCTTGGGTAATTCAGACAGCTGATTGAGGACCTTATTACTGATGAATGTGATGTTCTGGTGCCTCTTGGGTAATTCAGACAGCTGATTGAGGACCTTATTACTGATTAATGTGATGTTCTGGTGCCTCTTGGGTCATTCAGACAGCTGATTGAGGACCTTATTACTGATGAATGTGATGTTCTGGTGCCTCTAGGGTCATTCAGACAGCTGGTTGAGGACCTTATTACTGATGAATGTGATGTTCTGGTGCCTATTGGGTCATTCAGACAGCTGGTTGAGGACCTTATTACTGATGAATGTGATGTTCTGGTGCCTCTAGGGTAATTCAGACAGCTGGTTGAGGACCTTATTACTGATGAATGTGATGTTCTGGTGCCTCTAGGGTCATTCAGACAGCTGATTGAGGACCTTATTACTGATGAATGTGATGTTCTGGTGCCTCCAGGGTAATTCATACAGCTGATTGAGGACCTTATTACTGATGAATGTGATGTTCTGGTGCCTCTTGGGGTCATTCAGACAGCTGATTGAGGACCTTATTACTGATGAATGTGATGTTCTGGTGCCTCTAGGGTGATTCAGACAGCTGGTTGAGGACCTTATTACTGATGAATGTGATGTTCTGGTGCCTCTTGGGTCATTCAGACAGCTGATTGAGGACCTTATTACTGATGAATGTGATGTTCTGGTGCCTCTTGGGTAATTCAGACAGCTGATTGAGGACCTTATTACTGATGAATGTGATGTTCTGGTGCCTCTTGGGTAATTCAGAATGCTGATTGAGGACCTTATTACTGATGAATGTGATGTTCTGGTGCCTCTTGGGTAATTCAGAATGCTGATTGAGGACCTTATTACTAATGATATATATATTTTTTTCATAATCGTGTTTTTCTTTCTGCGTTTTGTATTTATATCGATGTATTTTCTGTCATTTAGACCTTGCTCTCAGTATGAACCCTGCTCAAATAAAGGTGAAATAAATAAATCAATGCTCACCATCGAAATAGATCATGTAAGTTGATTATCTTTGGCAGACACTCAGTGGCTGTACACCAGAACATGATGACAGTTCTCAGGGCTGGCTATGGCCTGTGTTTTTAGGCAGTTATTACACAGTTAACATTACATCATTCCTCAGTTGTAGTTAGGCTACAGCCCACCCGCAATACACAGGTTGTCTGCAATTCAAATCAGGCCTGTAAATTATAGCTATAAAACTGCTGGAGAGAGTAAACATGTATAACAGACCCTTGTCACTGAGAAAATATAGAAAATGACACAGCATGGAAACGGTTGCACTTTTGAGAGTTTTAGGGCTTAGTTATGTTGAAATCAAAAGACAAAGTCCTGTGATGATGAAGAGTTAAATTGTAGGCTTTTCATAGTGGCTCTGGACATTGTGGGCATTTCACCACATTGGTCAGACTTTTAGTGCCCTTTTTCATAAAGTGTCTCAGAGTAGGAATGTTTTAAAATAGGCATACCATTTTGAAGATTGTATCAGTCTGGTCTCATAGACTACACGTAACATAGTTCATGTGAATCTGGGAAACTGTTTTGTTACAATAGACAGTAGGTTATCGTAACATATTGTATGAATTGCAATTTGTGACATCATACAAATTGTATTTTGTAACATATGTAACAAAATGAATGTTGGCATCCACAAATGAATACATACCATATGAAATGTAACATATTTTACTGAGGACAGCAGCCTACCACCCTGCATACCACTGCTGGCTTGGTCCTGGTCAGTCCCTGGATGGGAGACCAGATGGTGCTGGAAGTGGTGTTGGAGGGTGAGTAAAAGGCACTCTTTTCTCTTGTCTAAAAAATATCTCAATGCCCCAGGGCAGTGATTGGGGACACTGCCCTGTGTAGGGTGCCGTCTTTCGGACGGGACATTAAACGGGTGTCCTGACTCTCTGAGGTCATTAAAGATCCCATGGCACTTATCGTAAGAGTAGGGGTGTTAACCCCAGTGTCCTGGCTAAATTCCCAATCTGGCCCTCAAACCATTCACGGCCACCTAATAATCCCAGTTTACAATTGGCTCATTCATCCCCCTCCTCTCACCTGTAACTATTCCCCAGGTTGTTGCTGTACATGAGAACGTGTTCTCAGTCAATTTACCTGGTAAATTAATGGATAAATTGTAAAAAATTATAGGGATCCAAATTTACATTTACTATGATACCTCTACTTCTGAGTCCAGGTTGATTAAAAATGGGCAGGTGGGACCTGACCCTAGATGACATTTACTCTCAGATGCTAGATACCGCCCCAGATCTTCACGGTGCAAAGGATTTGTTTCTGGATGTAAGTGACCTCTATCCTTCCTCACCTCAGGAGAATAAATCAATCAATCAAATAAATAACATTTTATTTGCTGTGAATACAACAGGTGAAGAACTTACCATGAAATATTTACTTACAAGCCCTTAACCAACGATGCAGAATTGTTTAAAAACGTGAATTAAAAATCTATTTAAAAAGTAACACAATAAAATAACGAGGCTATATACAGGGGGTACCGGTACCGATTCAATGTGTACAGGTTAGTCGAGGTAATATGTACATGTAGGTAGGGGTAAATTGACTATGCACAGATAATAAACAGTGAGTAGCAGCAGTGTAAAAAAGGGGTCAAGAATAGAATAGACTGTTACGAGTACCAACTATGACATCTGTAGGATGATTATATCTGTAGAAGGATTATACTCCCTCCTATCTGAGATATCTACTGCAGCCCTCATCCTCCACATACAACACCCGTTCTGCCAGTCACATTCTGTTAAAGGTCCCCAAAGCATACACATCCCTGGTTCGCTCCTCTTTTCAGTTCACTGCAGCTAGTGACTGGAACGAGCTGCAACAAACACTCAAACTGGACCGTTTTATCTCCATCTCTTCATTCAAAGACTCAATCATGGACACCCTTACATGGACACTCTTACTGACAGTTGTGGCTGCTTTGCTTGATGTATTGTTGTCTCTACCTTGTTGCCCTTAGTGCTGTTGTCTGTGCCCAGTGGTGTTTGTACCATGTTTTGTGCTGCTACCATGTAGTGTTGCTACCATGTTGTTGTTGTGTTGCTACCATGCTGTGTTGTCATGTGTTGCTGCCTTGCTATGTTGTTGTCTTAGGTCTCTCTTTATGTAGTGTTGTGTTGGCTCTCTTGTCGTGATGTGTGTTTTGTCCTATATTTATAAACTCAGCAAAAAAAGAAACGTCCCTTTTTTAGGACCCTGTCTTTCAAAGATAATTCGTAAATATTCAAATAACTTCACAGATCTTCATTGTTCACTATTTCCCATGCTTGTTCAATGAACCATAAACAATTAATGAACATGCACCTGTGGAACTGTCGTAAAGACACTAACAGCTTACAGACTAGAGGTCGACCGATTATGATTTTTCTACACCGATACTGATTATTGGAGGACCAAAAACGCTGATAACGATTAATCGGCCGATTTTTTTAATTTTATTTATTTGTAATAATGACAATTACAACAATACTGAATGAACACTTATTTTAACTTAATATAATACATCAAAATTTAGGCTCAAGTAAATAATGAAACATGTTCAATTTGGTTTAAATAATGCAAAAACAAAGTGTTGGAGAAGAAAGTAAAAGCGCAATATGTGCTATGTAAGAAAGCTATCGTTTCAGTTCCTTGCAAAGAACATGAGAACATATGAAAGCTGGTGGTTCCTTTTAACATGAGTCTTCAATATTCCCAGGTAAGAAGTTTTAGGTTATAGTTATTATAGGAATTATAGGACTATTTCCCTCTATACCATTTGTATTTCATTAACCTGTGACTATTGGATGTTCTTATAAGCAGTATTTAGTATTGCCAGTGTAACAGTATAGCTTCCGTCCCTCTCCTCGCTACTCCCTGGGCTCGAACCAGCAACACAACGACAACAGCCACAATCGAAGCAGCGTTACCCATGAAGAGCAAGGGGAACAACTACTAGAAGGCTCAGAGCGAGTGACGTTTGAAACGCTATTAGCGCGCTAACTAGCTAGCCATTTCACTTCGGTTACACCAGCCTCATCTCAGGAGTTGATAGGCTTGAAGTCATAAACAGCGCAATGCTTGACGCACAACGAAGAGCTGCTGGCAAAACGCACAACACACGCAAGTGCTGTTTAAATGTTTACGCACCTGCTTCTGCCTACCACAGCTCAGTCAGATACTTAGATACTTGTATGCTCAGTCAGAATATATGCAACACAGGACACGCTAGATAATATCTAGTAATATCATCAACCATGTGTAGTTAGCTAGTGATTATGATTGATTGTTTTTTATAAGATAAGTTTAATGCTAGCTAGCAACTTACCTTGGCTTACTGCATTCGCGTAACAGGCAGTCTCCTTGTGCAGTGCAACGAGAGAGAGGCAGGTCGTTATTGCGTTGGACTAGTTAACTGTAAGGTTGCAAGATTGGCTCCCCCGAGCTGACAAGGTGAAAATCTGTCGTTCTGCCCCTGAACGAGGCAGTTAACCCACTGTTCCTAGGCCGTCATTGAAAATAAGAATATGTTCTTAACTGACTTGCCAAGTTAAATAACGTTTTTTTATTTATTATTTATTTTATTGTTATGAAAACTTGAAATCTAATTAAACGGCCATTCCGATTAATCGGTCGACCTCTATTACAGACGGTAGGCAATTAAGGTCACAGTTATGAAAACTTAGGACACTAAAGAGGCCTTTCTACTGACTCTGAAAAACACCAAAAGAAAGATGGCCAGGGTCCCTGCTCATCTGCGTGAACGTGCCTTAGACATGCTGCAAGGAGGCATGAGGACTGCAGATGTGGCCAGGGCAATACATTGCAATGTCCGTACTGTGAGACGCCTAAGACAGCGCTACAGGGAGACAGGACGGACAGCTGATCGTCCTCACAGTGGCAGACCACGTGTAACAACACCTGAACAGGATCGGTACATCTGAACATCACACCTGCGGGGCAGGTACAGGATGGCAACAACAACTGCCCAAGTTACACCAGGAACCCACAATCCCTCCTTCAGTGCTCAGACTGTCCGCAATAGGCTGAGAGAGGCTGGACTGAGGTCTTGTAGGCCTGTTGTAAGGCAGGTCCTCACCAGACATCACCAGCAACAACGTTGCCTATGGGCACAACCCCACCGTCGCTGGATCAAACAGAACTGGCAAAAAGTGAAATCAAAAGACAAAGTCCTGTGATGATGAAGAGTTAAATTGTAGGCTTTTCATAGTGGCTCTGGACATTGTGGGCATTTCACCACATTGGTCAGACTTTTAGTGCCCTTTTTCATAAAGTGTCTCAGAGTAGGAATGTTTTAAAATAGGCATACCATTTTGAAGATTGTATCAGTCTGGTCTCATAGACTACACGTAACATAGTTCATGTGAATCTGGGAAACTGTTTTGTTACAATAGACAGTAGGTTATCGTAACATATTGTATGAATTGCAATTTGTGACATCATACAAATTGTATTTTGTAACATATGTAACAAAATGAATGTTGGCATCCACAAATGAATACATACCATATGAAATGTAACATATTTTACTGAGGACAGCAGCCTACCACCCTGCATACCACTGCTGGCTTGGTCCTGGTCAGTCCCTGGATGGGAGACCAGATGGTGCTGGAAGTGGTGTTGGAGGGTGAGTAAAAGGCACTCTTTTCTCTTGTCTAAAAAATATCTCAATGCCCCAGGGCAGTGATTGGGGACACTGCCCTGTGTAGGGTGCCGTCTTTCGGACGGGACATTAAACGGGTGTCCTGACTCTCTGAGGTCATTAAAGATCCCATGGCACTTATCGTAAGAGTAGGGGTGTTAACCCCAGTGTCCTGGCTAAATTCCCAATCTGGCCCTCAAACCATTCACGGCCACCTAATAATCCCAGTTTACAATTGGCTCATTCATCCCCCTCCTCTCACCTGTAACTATTCCCCAGGTTGTTGCTGTACATGAGAACGTGTTCTCAGTCAATTTACCTGGTAAATTAATGGATAAATTGTAAAAAATTATAGGGATCCAAATTTACATTTACTATGATACCTCTACTTCTGAGTCCAGGTTGATTAAAAATGGGCAGGTGGGACCTGACCCTAGATGACATTTACTCTCAGATGCTAGATACCGCCCCAGATCTTCACGGTGCAAAGGATTTGTTTCTGGATGTAAGTGACCTCTATCCTTCCTCACCTCAGGAGAATAAATCAATCAATCAAATAAATAACATTTTATTTGCTGTGAATACAACAGGTGAAGAACTTACCATGAAATATTTACTTACAAGCCCTTAACCAACGATGCAGAATTGTTTAAAAACGTGAATTAAAAATCTATTTAAAAAGTAACACAATAAAATAACGAGGCTATATACAGGGGGTACCGGTACCGATTCAATGTGTACAGGTTAGTCGAGGTAATATGTACATGTAGGTAGGGGTAAATTGACTATGCACAGATAATAAACAGTGAGTAGCAGCAGTGTAAAAAAGGGGTCAAGAATAGAATAGACTGTTACGAGTACCAACTATGACATCTGTAGGATGATTATATCTGTAGAAGGATTATACTCCCTCCTATCTGAGATATCTACTGCAGCCCTCATCCTCCACATACAACACCCGTTCTGCCAGTCACATTCTGTTAAAGGTCCCCAAAGCATACACATCCCTGGTTCGCTCCTCTTTTCAGTTCACTGCAGCTAGTGACTGGAACGAGCTGCAACAAACACTCAAACTGGACCGTTTTATCTCCATCTCTTCATTCAAAGACTCAATCATGGACACCCTTACATGGACACTCTTACTGACAGTTGTGGCTGCTTTGCTTGATGTATTGTTGTCTCTACCTTGTTGCCCTTAGTGCTGTTGTCTGTGCCCAGTGGTGTTTGTACCATGTTTTGTGCTGCTACCATGTAGTGTTGCTACCATGTTGTTGTTGTGTTGCTACCATGCTGTGTTGTCATGTGTTGCTGCCTTGCTATGTTGTTGTCTTAGGTCTCTCTTTATGTAGTGTTGTGTTGGCTCTCTTGTCGTGATGTGTGTTTTGTCCTATATTTATAAACTCAGCAAAAAAAGAAACGTCCCTTTTTTAGGACCCTGTCTTTCAAAGATAATTCGTAAATATTCAAATAACTTCACAGATCTTCATTGTTCACTATTTCCCATGCTTGTTCAATGAACCATAAACAATTAATGAACATGCACCTGTGGAACTGTCGTAAAGACACTAACAGCTTACAGACTAGAGGTCGACCGATTATGATTTTTCTACACCGATACTGATTATTGGAGGACCAAAAACGCTGATAACGATTAATCGGCCGATTTTTTTTATTTTATTTATTTGTAATAATGACAATTACAACAATACTGAATGAACACTTATTTTAACTTAATATAATACATCAAAATTTAGGCTCAAGTAAATAATGAAACATGTTCAATTTGGTTTAAATAATGCAAAAACAAAGTGTTGGAGAAGAAAGTAAAAGCGCAATATGTGCTATGTAAGAAAGCTATCGTTTCAGTTCCTTGCAAAGAACATGAGAACATATGAAAGCTGGTGGTTCCTTTTAACATGAGTCTTCAATATTCCCAGGTAAGAAGTTTTAGGTTATAGTTATTATAGGAATTATAGGACTATTTCCCTCTATACCATTTGTATTTCATTAACCTGTGACTATTGGATGTTCTTATAAGCAGTATTTAGTATTGCCAGTGTAACAGTATAGCTTCCGTCCCTCTCCTCGCTACTCCCTGGGCTCGAACCAGCAACACAACGACAACAGCCACAATCGAAGCAGCGTTACCCATGAAGAGCAAGGGGAACAACTACTAGAAGGCTCAGAGCGAGTGACGTTTGAAACGCTATTAGCGCGCTAACTAGCTAGCCATTTCACTTCGGTTACACCAGCCTCATCTCAGGAGTTGATAGGCTTGAAGTCATAAACAGCGCAATGCTTGACGCACAACGAAGAGCTGCTGGCAAAACGCACAACACACGCAAGTGCTGTTTAAATGTTTACGCACCTGCTTCTGCCTACCACAGCTCAGTCAGATACTTAGATACTTGTATGCTCAGTCAGAATATATGCAACACAGGACACGCTAGATAATATCTAGTAATATCATCAACCATGTGTAGTTAGCTAGTGATTATGATTGATTGTTTTTTATAAGATAAGTTTAATGCTAGCTAGCAACTTACCTTGGCTTACTGCATTCGCGTAACAGGCAGTCTCCTTGTGCAGTGCAACGAGAGAGAGGCAGGTCGTTATTGCGTTGGACTAGTTAACTGTAAGGTTGCAAGATTGGCTCCCCCGAGCTGACAAGGTGAAAATCTGTCGTTCTGCCCCTGAACGAGGCAGTTAACCCACTGTTCCTAGGCCGTCATTGAAAATAAGAATATGTTCTTAACTGACTTGCCAAGTTAAATAACGTTTTTTTATTTATTATTTATTTTATTGTTATGAAAACTTGAAATCTAATTAAACGGCCATTCCGATTAATCGGTCGACCTCTATTACAGACGGTAGGCAATTAAGGTCACAGTTATGAAAACTTAGGACACTAAAGAGGCCTTTCTACTGACTCTGAAAAACACCAAAAGAAAGATGGCCAGGGTCCCTGCTCATCTGCGTGAACGTGCCTTAGACATGCTGCAAGGAGGCATGAGGACTGCAGATGTGGCCAGGGCAATACATTGCAATGTCCGTACTGTGAGACGCCTAAGACAGCGCTACAGGGAGACAGGACGGACAGCTGATCGTCCTCACAGTGGCAGACCACGTGTAACAACACCTGAACAGGATCGGTACATCTGAACATCACACCTGCGGGGCAGGTACAGGATGGCAACAACAACTGCCCAAGTTACACCAGGAACCCACAATCCCTCCTTCAGTGCTCAGACTGTCCGCAATAGGCTGAGAGAGGCTGGACTGAGGTCTTGTAGGCCTGTTGTAAGGCAGGTCCTCACCAGACATCACCAGCAACAACGTTGCCTATGGGCACAACCCCACCGTCGCTGGATCAAACAGAACTGGCAAAAAGTGCTCTCACATCACGACAAGAGAGACAACACAACACTACATAAAGAGAGACCTAAGACGACAACATAGCATTGCAGCAACACATGACAACACAGCATGGTAGCAACAAAACATGACAACAACATGGTAGCAACACAACATGGTAGCATCACAAAACATGGTACAAACATGGTTGGGCACAGACAACAGCAGAAAGGGCTGTGCCTCTGGTCTGATCATCCTTTCCTGTTCAGAAGACCATTTATAGTAGGAGCAACCCTCAGAAGACCATTTGTAGTAGGAGCAACCCTCAGAAGACCATTTGTAGTAGGAGTAACCCTCAGAAGACCATTTATAGTAGGAGCAACCCTCAGAAGACCATTTGTAGTAGGAGCAACCCTCAGAAGACCATTTGTAGTAGGAGCAACCCTCAGAAGACCATTTGTAGTAGGAGCAACCCTCAGAAGACCATTTGTAGTAGGAGTAACCCTCAGAAGACCATTTATAGTAGGAGCAACCCTCAGAAGACCATTTGTAGTAGGAGTAACCCTCAGAAGACCATTTATAGTAGGAGCAACCCTCAGAAGACCATTTGTAGTAGGAGCAACCCTCAGAAGACCATTTGTAGTAGGAGCAACCCTCAGAAGACCATTTGTAGTAGGAGCAACCCTCAGAAGACCATTTGTAGTAGGAGCAACCCTCAGAAGACCATTTGTAGTTGGAGCAACCCTCAGAAGACCATTTGTAGTAGGAGCAACCCTCAGAAGACCATTTGTAGTAGGAGCAACCCTCAGAAGACCATTTGTAGTAGGAGCAACTCTCAGAAGACCATTTGTACTAGGAGTAACCCTCAGACTGTCCACTTTTCAACCGAGATTACAGGTAGCCTATCAAGGATATACAACCTGCATAAATAAAGTTGACCAAGTCTACACTAAGCAATATCTAATAAAGCTGTTGGGTACTAGATTCACAGGATTGCAAACAGAAAAAACATTCATGTCACCCACTGTCAGCTCCTAAATGTTTGCTGTCTGACCCTTCACTCAACGATGGAGGCAGTAGGCCTAAATTCATCGAGCTAGATAACAGATCTCTGTTGATGGCTCCATCAGTCAGAGTAAGCTACATACTAACATTTTTAACATCTCTATAATAATCTATCATCCCTGAGCCTTCAATGCACATTATACATAAGGATGTAAGCTACATTAAACTTTTGTGTCCAAATCATTGTTCACGCTATATTCATACAGGGCATTTATGAAGGACAGAGGGCGTAAACTTAACACTAGACTGTAAAGCAAACTGAGATTTGAAACATGGTGTAAACTCTGATAATGAAACTAGTTTACCCTATGGTGTAAACTCTGATAATGAAACTAGTTTACCCTATGGTGTAAACACTGATAATGAAACTAGTTTACCCTATGGTGTAAACTCTGATAATGAAACTAGTTTACCCTATGGTGTAAACACTGATAATGAAACTAGTTTACCCTATGGTGTAAACTCTGATAATGAAACTAGTTTACCCTATGGTGTAAACTCTGATAATGAAACTAGTTTACCCTATGGTGTGGGGCTGTGTTTTAACACTGAGGCGTGGGGCTGTGGCTGTGTTTTCCCCTCTGACTTCTTTGTCACCCCAGTGCAGTGTGGGGTGGACATATTCTTTTTGCTCATATTTTTAATACTTGTGAACCGGAATGACAGGAGGGAGAGGAGGAGGGAGAGGAGGAAGAGTATAGGGGCTTGTCTTTTTCTTTCTTCAGTAACTGGTCGGAGTAGTTTCAGAAACAAGATCTGATATTCTTCTCACATTCTAATTAACCACAGGACTCTGGCTGGCAGAATGACTGCCCCACTGGGAGAATAGTGTCGTATTCTACTGCAGAGTATCCCTTCCTTTAGCCTGATCCCAGATCTGTATGTGGTCTAGCCAACTTCTTGGTCACTGTGAATTTACAGATCTGGGTCCAGGCTAACACCCTCCACTGCGACAATGGAATTCTCTACCAGGTTTTGGCAGCTTCAAATCAAATCAAATGTTATTTGTCACATACACATGGTTAGCAGATGTTAATGCGAGTGTAGCGAAATGCTTGTGCTTCTAGTTCCGACAATGCAGTAATAACCAACAAGTAATCTAGCTAACAATTCCAAAACTACTACCTTTATAGACACAAGTGTAAGGGGATAAAGAATATGTACATAAAGATATATGAATGAGTGATGGTACAGAGCGGCATAGGCAAGATGCAGTAGATGGTATCGAGTACAGTATAAACATATGAGATGAGTATGTAAACAAAGTGGCATAGTTAAAGTGGCTAGTGATACATGTATTACATAAAGATGCAGTAGATGATATAGAGTACAGTATATACGTATACATATGAGATGAATAATGTAGGGTATGTAAAACATTATTGCTCTACTCTGTGGGATTCTGGCTTACCCACAGTTAACCTCTGTTGTGGGATTCTGGCTTACCCACAGTTAACCTCTGTTGTGGAATTCTGGTTTACCCACAGTTAACCTCTGTTGTGGGATTCTGGCTTACCCACAGTTAACCTCTGTTGTGGGATTCTGGCTTACCCACAGTTAAC
Organism: Oncorhynchus kisutch; assembly: GCF_002021735.2. NCBI lineage: Eukaryota > Metazoa > Chordata > Actinopteri > Salmoniformes > Salmonidae > Oncorhynchus > Oncorhynchus kisutch. Next base: position 68,704,597 of record NC_034178.2, read on the forward strand.
CTCTGTTGTGGGATTCTGGCTTACCGACAGTTAACCTCTGTTGTGGGATTCTGGCTTACCCACAGTTAACCTCTGTTGTGGGATTCTGGCTTACCCACAGTTAACCTCTGTTGTGGGATTCTGGCTTACCCACAGTTAACCTCTGTTGTGGGATTCTGGCTTACCGACAGTTAACCTCTGTTGTGGGATTCTGGCTTACCGACAGTTAACCTCTGTTGTGGGATTCTGGTTTACCCACAGTTAACCTCTGTTGTGGGATTCTGGCTTACCCACAGTTAACCTCTGTTGTGGGATTCTGGCTTACCCACAGTTAACCTCTGTTGTGGGATTCTGGCTTACCCACAGTTAACCTCTGTTGTGGGATTCTGGCTTACTGACAGTTAACCTCTGTTGTGGGATTCTGGCTTACCGACAGTTAACCTCTGTTGTGGGATTCTGGCTTACCGACAGTTAGGCTCTGTTGTGGGATTCTGGCTTACCGACAGTTAGGCTCTGTTGTGGGATTCTGGCTTACCGACAGTTAGGCTCTGTTGTGGGATTCTGGCTTACCGACAGTTAGGCTCTGTTGTGGGATTCTGGCTTACCGACAGTTAGGCTCTGTTGTGGGATTCTGGCTTACCCACAGTTAGGCTGTGTTGTGGGATTCTGGCTTACCCACAGTTAGGCTAACCTTTTTATTTTGTATTTTATTTGTTACCCCTTTTCGCCCTAATTTCTTAGTATCCAATTGGTAGTTACAGTCTTGTCCCATCGCTACCACTCCCGTACGGACTCGGGAGAGGCAAAGGTCGAGAGCTGTGCGTTCTCCGAAACACAACCCAGCCAAGTCGCACTGCTTCTTGACACAATGCCCACTTAACCCGGAAACACCATACACCTGGCGACCGTGTCAGTGTGCACTGCGCCCGACCCGCCACACAGATGGGACAAGGACATCCCTGTCGGCCAAACCCTCCCCTAATCCGGAGAGCGCTGGGCCAATTGTGCACCGCCCCATGGGTCTCCCGGTCGCGGCCGGCTGCAACAGAGCCTGGACTTGAACCAGGATCTCTAGTGGCAATGCAGTGCCTTAGACCACTGTGCCACTCAGGAGGCCTTAGGCTAACTTTTTAATGTAAACTTCTGGTTTACCTACACAGTATGCTAACCAATGCTGGAATGGCTGGGACAAAGGGGTTGTGTGTTGTCTGTCTGTTCTGTTTATGTTGTAGGCTTCTGTTTTTGTCAACTATGTCTGTCTGACCTTTTAGTCTGTCTGTTTCTTTGTTATGATTTTCTACTATAAACAGTCCACCTATAAGGACAAAGGACAAGGAATAGTTTACAAACAAATCAATGGTTTATGAAGACGCATCACTTTTACTTCGAGGGTGTGGTCACTACTTTTTAAATGCTCTCTAGACAACAAGATCTCATAGTTTCCCTTCGAAATGTGACGTATTAAGGATGAATGTTTATTTTTCATGCATTAATTCAGCGTGGTTTCAGTGTTAAAACAGAAACAACTCCAAAGGGTAACAGTTTAGGCATTCATTCTGAGTGGTTAAGGTTAGGACTATGGTTTGGGGAAGGCTTGAAACTAAATTGTAAAAAATTAACGACTTGCTATCACCATCATCTTTAGTATTCTTAGAATTTTCTCAGCTTGCTAGAGCATTATGAACTGCTGTAGTGCCGTGGTCTAAGCAGCACGAGTTCACAGCCAGTTCTGGGCAAACTTATTTTTTCCCCCACCGAGTAAGACGTTCTCAGAACCTTTTCAAACGTCCCGAAATCAACGTCTATTTCTAGTGATCGGGCTGCTCTAGGCCTATGCTCACTATTATCTTTGGACACACTGAATGAACACTAACAGTTTGTTATCATATTTCACTTTTACATTCCACTCTTCTGTACTCCACTGTATGCAGCACTCTCACTGACAGACAAATGCTGTGCCAAACATTCTATGTATGGCATCCTATTTCATCTCTACTCTCTTTAGTAATCTGGCCTCTTGCCCTGTTGTGGCAGTCCTACTGTCTTTGTCCTTTGGCTGGTGTTGGACAAATATTGATCGATGGATATAAAATCTTTGAAAAATCTTTATCAAACAAGTCATGTAAGACATTGGGAGACGTTGGGAAACATTGGGAGACATTGGGAGACGTTGGGAAACATTGGGAGACATTGCATTGTGTGAATATAAGAATAGAAATGAGAATGAAAGCAGTATGAGAATACAAATGAGAATGAAAGCAGTATGAGAATACAAATGAGAATGAAAGCAGTATGAGAATACAAATGAGAATGAAAGCAGTATGAGAATACAAATGAGAATGAAAGCAGTATGAGAATACAAATGAGAATGAAAGCAGTGTGAGAATACAGATGGAGCAGGTTTTCATCAAGGATCTCTCTGTACTTTGGTCCGTTCATCTTTCCCTCAATCCTGACTTGTCTCCCAGTTCCTGCCGCTGACAAACGTACCCACAGCATGATACTGCCACCACCATGCTTCACCGTTGGGCTGGTTTCCTCCAGACGTGACGCTTGGGATTCAGGCCAAAGAGTTCAGTCTCATGCTGTTCAGATTCTTGTTTCTCATGGTCTGAGTGTCATTAAGGGGCCTTTTGGCAAGCTCTAAGCAGGCAGTCATGTGCCTTTTACTGAGGAGTTGCTTCTGTCTGGCCACTCTACCATAAAGGTCTGATTGGTGGAGTACTGCAGAGATGGTTGACCTTCTGGAAGTTTCTCCCATCTCCACAGAAGAACTCTGGTGCTCTGTCAGAGTGACCATCGGGTTGTGACAGTCTTGTTCTTTTTAATGAGTTTCTGTGTATTTAATCTCTACTCTCTTTGTCTTTTGGCTGGTGTTGGACAAATATTGTCAAAATATTGACATGATGGATATAACATCTTTTAAAAATTTTTATCAAACAAGACATTGGAATACATTGGGAGACATTGGGAAAGATTGGGAGACATTGGGAGACATTGCATTTTGTGAATATATAACTACAAATGAGAATGAAAGCGGTGTGATAATTGAAATTATAAGATTTTTTAAATTGTGTATTCTGATAAGGCTTCCTTCACTGATAGATAGGTTTATAATGAGTCCATCTGTAAGTGCGATTGTTTGCATTGTGTGTATATATATATATATATTGAACAAAAATATAAATTAAACATGCAGCAATTTCACAATTTTACTGAGTTACAGTTCACATAAGGAAAGCAGAATGTAAATAAATTCATTCGGCCCTAATCTATGGATTTCACATGACTGGGCAGGGGAGCAGCCATGGCTGGGCCTGGGAGGACATAGGCCTACCCACTGGGGAGCCAGGCCCAGCCAATCAGAATGCAGTATTGTGAATAAAGTGCAGAAAGTATTCAGACCCCTTGAATTTTTTCAACATTTTGTTACCTTACAAGCCTTATTCTAAATTTGATTAAATAGTTTTTTCCCCTCATCAATCTACACACAATACCCCATAATGACAAAGTAAAAACAGGTTTTTAGACATTTTTGCTAAAATAAAACCTGATATCACATTTACATAAGTATTCAGACCCTTTACTCAGTACTTTGTTGAAGTACCTTTGGCAACGATTACAGCCTCAAGCCTTCTTGGGTATGACGCTACAAGCTTGGCACCTGTATTTGCAGAGTTTCTCCCATTCTTCCAGCTCTTGTCATGTTGGAAGGGGGAGCGTTGCTGCACAGCTATTTTCAGAGATGTTCGATCGGGTTCAAGACGGACACTGGCTGGCCCACTCAAGGACATTCAGAGACTTGTTCCGAAACCAGTCTCCCAGTCCCTGCCGCTGAAAAACATACCCACAGCATGATACTGCCACCACCATGCTTCACCGTAAGGATGGTATTGGCCAGGTAATGAGCAGTGCCTGGTTTCCCCCAGATGTGACGCTTGGCATTCAGGCCAAAGAGTTCAATCGTGGTCTGAGAGTCCTTTAGGTGCCTTTTGGCTAACTCCAAGCGGTCTGTCATGTGCCTTTTACTGAGGAGTGGCTTCCATCTGGCCACTCTACCATAAAGGCCTGATAGGTGGAGTGCTGCAGAGATGGTTGTCTTTTTGGAAGGTTCTTCCATCTCCACAGAGGAACTCTGGAGCTCTGTCAGAGTGACCATCGGGTTCTTGCAGCAATTTCTTGCAGCATCTGATGCTTTTTCTCTGACATGCACTGTCAACTGTGGGACCTTATATAGACAGGTGTTTGCCTTTTCAAATCATGTCCAATCATTTGAATTTACCACAGGTGGACTTTAGTCAAGTTGTAGAAGCATCTGAAGGATGATTAATAGAAACAGGATGCAACTGAGCTTAATTTCGTGTCTCATAGCAAATGGTCTGAATACTTACAGTAGGTAAATAAGGTATTTCTGTTTTGTATTTTTTATACATTTGCTAACATATAAAAACAATGCTTTGTCAATATTGGTTATTGTGTGTAGATTGAGGAATATAAAAATAAAAATAAATCAATTTTAGAATAAGGCTATAACGTAACAAAATGTGGAAACAAAATGCCCTGTATACAGCTAATAGCAATAAGAAAGAGATCGTCTTTCACTGCTGGTTTTCCTTCAGGTTCATAGCCAGACCATGTGCCTTCCTCTTGCATATCCACGCGACCTCAGTCCACTGGCGAGCCACACCCAACCCTGTCCTGGAGAAGGTGTTTACATCCATCACAAAGGTACACACACACACACACACACACACACAAATAAGGTATTAGAGGTGTTTACATCTATCAAAGGTACACTCGCTGTCACACACACACACACACACACACACACACACACACACACAAATAAGGTATTAGAGGTGTTTACATCTATCAAAGGTACACTCCCTGTCACACACACACACACACACACACACACACACACACACACACACACACACACACACACACACACACACACACACACACACACAAATAAGGTATTAGATTAGGTTTTTACAGTGTTAACATCTATTTCACATGTGAGCTCGATTCCACACACACATCACAAAGGTACGCTACCCTCACACACCACACACCCACCCACACTAGATACAAGGAAATTATTGAACTGTTTGTCTGTCAGCTGTCCTTTGTCTCCTATTGTCTCTTGTCACGCATCCATGCAGCGGTCTTACACAATACTAAACTATACTGGTCTCACATGCCTTAGTTCTTCATTTATTTCTTCCTCCTTCCTGCTCCTCTTCCTTTCATCTCTCTCTCCTGTCTAAGTTGTACAATTCCAGTAACTTTCCCTAAATTCCAAGGTGGGAATTATTTAATGGAAAACATAGGAATTTGGTGAAAATTATCCTAGATGACGTGTCATTCTCTTGTCTCTTAAGTTGTGAGCTGTGAAAATAATTTCCTCTTGAAGAACAATAAGTGCTGTCAGTCTCCTCTAATGCCCCCACCCTCCCACCTGTCCAAATCTCAACCGCCTCACTCTCTGAATCCGTCTCTTCCTCCTTCCTCCTATTCTCCCTCATAAATCATACTCTTATGACCTAGGCCTGTCATCTGATGTAATGTCTTGTGATGTGTTGGTGGACCAGGAATGCCTTTGTTTTAAAGGAAATTTCTGTGTTGAGTTTCCTTTGTTAGTCATACTTTCTCCGATCTCTCTCTCTCTCTCCCTCTTTCTCCCTCTCTATGCCCCATTGTCTCTCTCTCCCTCTTTCTCCCTCTCTATGCCCCATTGTCTCTCTCTCCCTCCCCCTTGTCTCTCTCTCACTCCCCCTTGTCTCTCTCTCACTCCCCCTTGTCTCTCTCTCACTCCAACTTGTCTCTCTCTCACTCCCCCTTGTCTCTCTCTCCCTCCCCCTTGTCTCTCTCTCACTCCCCCTTGTCTCTCTCTCACTCCCCCTTGTCTCTCTCTCACTCTCTCTCCCTCCCCCTTGTCTCTCTCTCACTCCCACAGTGCCCAGACTGGCGACACCTGGATGGCTTATCTAAGCAGTTGGACTGGGATGTGAGGAAGGTTCAGCAATGGTTCAGACACAGACGCAACCAGGACAAACCCAGCGTACTCACCAAGTTCTGTGAGAGCATGTAGGTTATCAAACCCAGCATACTCACCAAGTTCTGTGAGAGCATGTGGGTTATCAAACCCAGCATACTCACCAAGTTCTGTGAGAGCATGTGGGTTATCAAACCCAGCATACTCACCAAGTTCTGTGAGAGCATGTATGTTATCAAACCCAGAACATGTAGGTTATCAAACCCAGAACAGGACATGTAGGTTATTAAACCCAGTACATGTAGGTTATCAAACCCAGTACAGGACATGTAGGTTATCAAACCCAGTACAGGACATCTATGCTATTAAACCCAGTACATGTAGGTTATCAAACCAGGTACAGGACATGTAGGTTATCAAACCCAGTACATGTAGGTTATCAAACCCAGTACAGGACATGTAGGTTATCAAACCAGGTACAGAACATGTAGGTTATCAAACCCAGTACAGGACATGTAGGTTATCAAACCAGGTACAGAACATGTAGGTTATCAAACCCAGTACAGAACATGTAGGTTATCAAACCCAGTACAGAACATGTAGGTTATCAAACCCAGTACAGGACATGTAGGTTATCAAACCCAGTACAGGACATGTAGGTTATCAAACCCAGTACAGGACATGTAGGTTTTCAAACCCAGTACAGGACATGTAGGTTATCAAACCCAGTACAGAACATGTAGGGTCACATCATAGGCTATAACATCTAGTCTTATTGACTAATGAGTTTGCCCTTGACCTCTGTGGGATTGTGCACACGTTGTTATGTGGTGTGTGTGTGTGTGGCGGTCTAATTTGTAAATGAATCTGACTACTGTCATTACTACTGGCTTTGTTCTATCACTGACTACAATACATGATTCATCAGGATGTGTGTAATTATGAAGTGCATGCAAGGTCAGAGACGGAGACACGCATTCTTTTACAGTCCATTGTTCTGTCTGACCCCAGCCCTGTCATGTATTACAGGTGGAGTTTACAGTCTATTGTTCTGTCTGACCCCAGCCCTGTCATGTGTTACAGGTGGAGTTTACAGTCTATTGTTCTGTCTGACCCCAGCCCTGTCATGTATTACAGGTGGAGTTTACAGTCTATTGTTCTGTCTGACCCCAGCCCTGTCATGTGTTACAGGTGGAGTTTACAGTCTATAGTTCTGTCTGACCCCAGCCCTGTCATGTGTTACAGGTGGAGTTTACAGTCTATTGTTCTGTCTGACCCCAGCCCTGTCATGTATTACAGGTGGAGTTTACAGTCTATTGTTCTTTCTGACCCCAGCCCTGTCATGTGTTACAGGTGGAGTTTACAGTCTATTGTTCTGTCTGACCCCAGCCCTGTCATGTGTTACAGGTGGAGTTTACAGTCTATTGTTCTGTCTGACCCCAGCCCTGTCATGTGTTACAGGTGGAGTTTACAGTCTATTGTTCTGTCTGACCCCAGCCCTGTCATGTATTACAGGTGGAGTTTACAGTCCATTGTTCTGTCTGACCCCAGCCCTGTCATGTATTACAGGTGGAGTTTACAGTCTATTGTTCTTTCTGACCCCAGCCCTGTCATGTATTACAGGTGGAGTTTACAGTCTATAGTTCTGTCTGACCCCAGCCCTGTCATGTGTTACAGGTGGAGTTTACAGTCTATTGTTCTTTCTGACCCCAGCCCTGTCATGTGTTACAGGTGGAGGTCTACATTTTATCTGTGCATATTTACCTATGGCATTCGTTTTCTATGGCAGGTGAGATTTGTGGTGATTGTGTGTATATTGACATTTTTCCTATTGATGTAACAGTGGTGTACTGAATTGAGACTGACTGTGTTTGTCTGTGTTGTACAGTGCCCATGGATGTGGGATACACCCCACTGCTGGTACAACTACCCCTACCAGGTGATGTTACACAGCCTCTTTATTTGGTTGGAACTATTTTGGAATGATAGAGTACTTCCTAGTAAACCCAGGAGGGTACAAGAAGACAACAGTATGGTATACATGTTCAATAATGTCTTTATTCGTATCAACAAAAACCCTGTCTGTCTTGGTCCCTGTTGGTATCTAACAGGTCCTGACCCCAGGCCTGTACCACTACTATGTGACTGAGCTGGGCTTCTACTGGTCCCTCATGTTCTCTCAGTTTACTGACATCAAACGCAAGGTGAGACGGGCAACAGATGCTGTCTGTTTGATGGGAACGTACACACACACACACACAGCGCTACTTGAAAGGGGAGAAAGACTGGCCTCTAGATGTAAAAACAAACTACTAAGTATGCCGAGATATTTCTTTCTGTTGTGAAATACAGGTCAGGTGTAGGGATGTAGTTGATTCCACTGGATTAGAGCAGTTTAGTATGACTCATTATGAAAGGTTGCATGGGTTCTGCTCAGAAATGCTGTTAGTTTAACCTCTAAATGCCTAGTTCCAACACAGGGGACAGGATTTATAGTTATGTGATATTAGGATAGAATGTCCCGGTCCTTAATAGAATTATTCAAATTCCATCATGGATTCCATGTGGTCAAGTAAATCTGGCCGGGTTTGGATAAGGCTAAAGCTATGTTGGAGTTTGTAAGACTGAGATTAAGATTACAGTGCATTCGGGAAGTATTCAGACCCCTTGACTTTTTCAAAATGTTATGTTACAGCCTTATTCTAAAATAGATTCAATATTTTTTTCCCCTCTTCAATCTACACAGAATACCCCATAATGACATCACAATACCCCATAATGACATCACAATACCCCATAATGACAAAGCAAAAACAGGTTATTAGAAATGTTTGCTAATTTATAAAAAATAAAAAACTGAAATATTACATTTACATAAGTATTCAGACCCTTTACTCAGTACTTTGTTGAAGCCCCTTTGGCAGTAATTACAGCCTTGAGTCTTCTTGGGTATGACGCTACAAGCTTGGCACACCTGTTTTTGGGGAGTTTCTCCCATTCTTCTCTGCAGATCCTCTCAAGCTCTGTCAGGTTGGATGGGGAGCATTGCTGCACAGCTATTTTCAGGTCTCTCCGGAGATGTTCGATCTGGTTCAGGTCCGGGCTCTGACTGTGCCACTCAAGGACATTCAGAGACTTGTCCCGAAGCCACTCCTGCGTTGTCTTGGCTGTGTGCTTAGGCTCTTTGTCCTGTTGGAAGGTGAACCTTCTGTATGAACATTCTGTATACTTCTGGCCCTTCTTTGGACACTGTGTTAACAACCCTCCAGGCAAGCTTCAATGCCATACAACTCTCCTTCCGTGGCCTCCAATTGCTCTTAAATACAAGTAAAACTAAATGCATGCTCTTCAACCGATCGCTGCCTGCACCTGTCCAACATCACTACTCTGGACGGCTCTGACTTAGAATACGTGGACAACTACAAATACCTAGGTGTCTGGTTAGACTGTAAACTCTCCTTCCAGACCCACATCAAACATCTCCAATCCAAAGTTAAATCTAGAATTGGCTTCCTATTTCGCAACAAAGCATCCTTCACTCATGCTGCCAAACATACCCTTGTAAAACTGACCATCCTACCAATCCTCAACTTTGGCGATGTCATTTACAAAATAGCCTCCAATACCCTACTCAACAAATTGGATGCAGTCTATCACAGTGCAATCCGTTTTGTCACCAAAGCCCCATATACTACCCACCATTACGACCTGTACGCTCTCGTTGGCTGGCCCTCGCTTCATACTCTTCGCCAAACCCACTGGCTCCATGTCATCTACAAGACCCTGCTAGGTAAAGTCCCCCCTTATCTCAGCTCGCTGGTCACCATAGCATCACCCACCTGTAGCACGCGCTCCAGCAGGTATATCTCTCTGGTCACCCCCAAAACCAATTATTTCTTTGGCCGCCTCTCCTTCCAGTTCTCTGCTGCCAATGACCGGAACGAACTACAAAAATCTCTGAAACTGGAAACACTTATCTCCCTCACTAGCTTTAAGCACCAACTGTCAGAGCAGCTCACAGATTACTGCACCTGTACATAGCCCACCTATAATTTATCCCAAACAACTACCTCTTTCCCTACTGTATTTATTTTATTTATTTATTTATTTTGCTCCTTTGCACCCCATTATTTTTATTTCTACTTTGCACATTCTTCCATTGCAAATCAACCATTCCAGTGTTTTACTTGCTATATTGTATTTACTTTGCCACCATGGACTTTTTTTTGCCTTTACCTCCCTTCTCACCTCATTTGCTCACATTGTATATAGACTTGTTTATACTGTATTATTGACTGTATGTTTGTTTTACTCCATGTGTAACTCTGTGTCGTTGTATGTGTCGAACTGCTTTGCTTTATCTTGGCCAGGTCGCAATTGTAAATGAGAATTTGTTCTCAACTTGCCTACCTGGTTAAATAAAGGTGAAATAAAAAATAAATAAAAAATAAACCTTCGTCCCAGTCTGAGGTGCTGAGCTCTCTGGAGCAGGTTTTCATCAAGAATCCCTCTGTACTTTGCTCCGTTCATCTTCGCCTCGATCCTGACAATTCTCCCAGTCCCTGCTGCTGAAAAACATCCCCACAGCATGATGCTGCCACTACCATGCTTCACCGTAGGGATGGTGGAAAACATCCCCACAGCATGATGCTGCCACTACCATGCTTCACCGTAGGGATGGTGGAAAACATCCCCACAGCATGATGCTGCCACTACCATGCTTCACCGTAGGGATGGTGGAAAACATCCCCACAGCATGATGCTGCCACTACCATGCTTCACCGTAGGGATGGTGGAAAACATCCCCACAGCATGATGCTGCCACTACCATGCTTCACCGTAGGGATGGTGGAAAACATCCCCACAGCATGATGCTTCCACTACCATGCTTCACCGTAGGGATGGTGGAAAACATCCCCACAGCATGATGCTGCCACTACCATGCTTCACCGTAGGGATGGTGGAAAACATCCCCACAGCATGATGCTGCCACTACCATGCTTCACCGTAGGGATGGTGGAAAACATCCCCACAGCATGATGCTGCCACTACCATGCTTCACCGTAGGGATGGTGGAAAACATCCCCACAGCATGATGCTGCCACTACCATGCTTCACCGTAGGGATGGTGCCAGGTTTTCCTGACACCAGAGAATTTTGTTTCTCAATGTCTGAGAGTCTTTAGGTGCCTTTTGACAAACTCCAAGCCGACAACCATGTGCCTTTTACTGAAAAGTGGCTTCCGTCTGGCCACTCTGCCATAAAGGCCTGATTGCTTTATGGTAGAGTTGTCCTTCTGGAAGGTTCTCCCATCTCCACAGAGGAACTGAAGCGCTCTATCAGAGTGATCATCTGGTTCTTGGTCACCTCTCTGACAAAGGCCCTTCTCCCCTAATTGCTCAGTTTGGCTGGGCGGCCAGCTCTAAAAAGAGTCTTGGTGGTTCCAAACTTCTTCCATTTAAGAATGATGGATGAATGATGGCAATGATCGCAACTGGGTTCTTGGGGACCTTCAATGCTGCTGACATTTTTTGGTACCCTTCACCAGATCGGTGCCTCGACACAATCCTGTCTCGGAGCGCTATGGACAATTCCTTCAACCTCATGGCTTGGTTTTTGCTCTGACATGCACTGTCAATGTGGAGCGTTATATAGACAGGTGTGTGCCTTTCCAAATCATGTCCAATCAATAGAATTTACCACAGGTGGACTCCAACCAAGTTGTAGAGACATCTCAAGGATGATCAATGGAAACAGGATGCACCTGAGCTCAATTTCGAGTCTCTTAGCAAAGGGTCTGAATACTTATGTAAATAAGGTATTTCAGATGTAAAAAACTGTTTACGCTTTGTCATTATGGGGTATTGTGTGTAGATTGCCGAGGATTATTATTTTTTTAATCCATTTTAGAATAAGCGGTAAGGGCTATGAATACTTTACAAAGATACTGTAAGACTAAGATTTTTTTTCAAAGCACTTTGCTGTCTTGTGAATAGTAGTGGAAGTGAATGTAGGCCCTGTTTTTGTTATGCTGAAGTACAGAAGAATCAGAAAGGAGTTCTAGAACCAGTCTCTTTCTGTTTCTCAGACTTATTGAATTATCGCAAGTCATTATTTGTATTTGATGTGATCAGGAAGGGAGCAGTTTAACCAGGAAGTGCCAGATAAGTCAAATATGTAGACGGGTAGGATACAGTAAATGCTTCATCATCATCAGGACGTGGAGGGAGTGTTTTAGTCATTGTAGCTGTCAGTTTGTCTGGTCATTGTAGCTGTCACTGGACATGTCCTCAGTGTGACAGAGTCATAGACTGTTTATTTTAGTGTCGTTGCTTCAAAGTGTTCATCTCTGACCTTGGCTTACAGTGCTCCCTGTCTGTTTCTGTGTCTTACTGTTACTGTAGAAGAGTAGATCATGTCTTACTGTTACTGTAGAAGAGTAGATCATGTCTTACTGTTACTGTAGAAGAGTAGATCATGTCTTACTGTAGAAGGGTAGATCATCTCTTACGGTTACTGTAGAAGATTAGGTCATGTCTTACTGTAGAAGAGTAGATAATGTCTTACTGTAGAAGAGTAAGTCATGTCTTACTGTAGAAGAGTAAGTCATGTCTTACTGTAGAAGAGTAGGTCATGTCTTACTGTAGAAGAGTAGGTTGTGTCTTACTGTAAAATAGTAGATCATGTCTTACTGTAGAAGAGTAGGTCGTGTCTTACTGTAAAATAGTAGATCATGTCTTACTGTAGAAGAGTAGGTTGTGTCTTACTGTAGACGAGTAGATCATGTCTTACTGTTACTGTAGACAAGTAGATCATGTCTTACTGTAGAAGAGTAAGTCATGTCTTACTGTAGACGAGTAGATCATGTCTTACTGTAGAAGAGTAAGTCATGTCTTACTGTAGAAGAGTAGGTCATGTCTTACTGTAAAAGAGTAAGTCATGTCTTACTGTAAAAGAGTAAGTCATGTCTTACTGTAAAAGAGTAGATCATGTCTTACTGTAAAAGAGTAGATCATCTCTTACGGTTACTGTAGAAGATTAGGTCATGTCTTACTGTAGAAGAGTAGGTCATGTCTTACTGTAGAAGAGTAGGTCATGTCTTACTGTAGAAGAGTAGGTCGTGTCTTACTGTAGAAGAGTAGGTTGTGTCTTACTGTAGAAGAGTAGGTCATGTCTTACTGTAGAAGAGTAGGTCGTGTCTTACTGTAGAAGAGTAGGTCATGTCTTACTGTAGAAGAGTAGGTCGTGTCTTACTGTAAAATAGTAGATCATGTCTTACTGTAGAAGAGTAGGTTGTGTCTTACTGTAAAAGAGTAGATCATGTCTTACTGTTACTGTAGAAGAGGAGGTCATGTGAAAGTACACAACTCCTAGTTTTCCATACAGAGAGTAGTCTCGAGTTGCCACACTTCCAAGTATCATTTTCCTCCAGTTATTGATTTTCTGATAGATCGTGAGAACCAGACATCGAGGTTCATAAGAGGTAAACTAGGAAGTCAGATTATTTACCAGTTATTATAGGGAGCTCCTATAAATCATTTCTGCCGTTTTAACGCAACATATAAATGTCTATCTGCATCCAATATCTAACAGTATTCCAGAATTTCCCTGAAACATTTCCATAATGACCCAGTTGCTGTGACAACCTCCTCCTGGTTCGTTATGACCCAGTTGCTGTGGTAACCTCCTCCTGGTTCGTTATGACCCAGTTGCTGTGGTAACCTCCTCCTGGTTCGTTATGACCCAGTTACTGTGGTAACCTCCTCCTGGTTCATTATGACCCAGTTGCTGTGGTAACCTCCTCCTGGTTCGTTATGACCCAGTTGATGTGGTAACCTCCTCCTGGTTCTTTAGGACCCAGTTGCTGTGGTAACCTCCTGGTTCGTTATGACCCAGTTGCTGTGGTAACCTCCTCCTGGTTCCTTGTTGAATTGCAGGACTTTCCCATCATGTTCATCCATCACCTAGCAACAGTGAGCCTGATCAGTTTCTCCTACGCTAACAACATGCTACGTGTCGGGAGCCTGGTGATGTGTGTCCACGATGCATCAGACTTCATACTGGAGGTCAGTGGGTATGGACACACACACACACACACACACACACACACACACACACACACAGGCTCAGTTCCAGTGTCCACATTTACAAACTAGCATACTACTTAGAATGAGTTGGCCATGCATTTTCAGTGATATGCCAGTGTGGATACTGGAATGTCTTATTTCTCATGAAGAAGGAACTTCTGGTGTGACATGGAACATTCAGTCAGACACAGAAACTAGTAGTTACATTCAATTATATCAAGCTTTTTCTACTCCTCTTTTTCAGGCAGCCAAGCTGGCCAACTACGCCAAGTACCAGCGCTTGTGTGACTTCCTGTTTGTTCTGTTTGCAGTAGTCTTCTTCATCACACGGCTCGTCATCTACCCTCTACGGTTAGTGAACCACTATGGTTGTCATCTACCCTCTACTGTTAGTGACCCTCTATGGTTGTCATCTACCCTCTACGGTTAATGACCCTCTATGGTTGTCATCTACCCTCTACTGTTAGTGACCCTCTATGGTTGTCATCTACCCTCTACTGTTAGTGACCCTCTATGGTTGTCATCTACCCTCTACTGTTAGTGACCCTCTATGGTTGTCATCTACCCTCTACGGTTAGTGAACCACTATGGTTGTCATCTACCCTCTACTGTTAGTGACCCTCTATGGTTGTCATCTACCCTCTACGGTTAATGACCCTCTATGGTTGTCATCTACCCTCTACTGTTAGTGACCCTCTATGGTTGTCATCTACCCTCTACTGTTAGTGACCATCTATGGTTGTCATCTACCCTCTACTGTTAGTGACCCTCTATGGTTGTCATCTACCCTCTACTGTTAGTGACCCTCTATGGTTGTCATCTACCCTCTACTGTTAGTGACCCTCTATGGTTGTCATCTACCCTCTAGGGTTATGGTTATCCATCTACCCTCTACGGTTATGGTTATCCATCTACCCTCTATGGTTATCCATCTACCCTCTATGGTTATCCATCTACCCTCTATGGTTATCCATCTACCCTCTATGGTTATCCATCTACCCTCTATGGTTATCCATCTACCCTCTATGGTTATCCATCTACCCTCTATGGTTATCCATCTGCCCTCTATGGTTATCCATCTACCCTCTATGGTTATGGTTATCCATCTACCCTCTATGGTTATCATCTACCCTCTATGGTTACCCCATCTACCCTCTATGGTTACCCATCTACCCTCTATGGTTATCCATCTACCCTCTAGGGTTATGGTTACCCATCTACCCTCTAGGGTTATTGTTACCCATCTACCCTCTATGGTTACCCATCTACCCTCTAGGGTTATGGTTACCCATCTACCCTCTATGGTTACCCATCTACCCTCTATGGTTACCCATCTACCCTCTATGGTTATCCATCTACCCTCTATGGTTATCCATCTACCCTCTATGGTTATCCATCTACCCTCTATGGTTATCCATCTACCCTCTATGGTTATCCATCTACCCTCTATGGTTATCCATCTACCCTCTATGGTTATCCATCTACCCTCTATGGTTATCCATCTACCCTCTATGGTTACCCATCTACCCTCTATGGTTATCCACCTACCCTCTATGGTTATCCACCTACCCTCTATGGTTATCCATCTACCCTCTATGGTTATCCATCTACCCTCTATGGTTATCCATCTACCCTCTATGGTTACCCATCTACCCTCTATGGTTATCCACCTACCCTCTATGGTTATCCACCTACCCTGTATGGTTATCCATCTACCCTCTAGGGTTATCCATCTACCCTCTAGGGTTATGGTTACCCATCTACCCTCTATGGTTACCCATCTACCCTCCAAGTTTACCCATCTACCCTCTATGGTTTTCCATCTACCCTCTATGGTTTTCCATCTACCCTCTATGGTTTTCCATCTACCCTCTATGGTTATCCACCTACCCTCTATGGTTATCCATCTACCCTCTATGGTTATCCATCTACCCTCTATGGTTATCCATCTACCCTCTAGGGTTATGGTTACCCATCTACCCTCTATGGTTACCCATCTACCCTCTATGGTTATCCATCTACCCTCTAGGGTTATGGTTACCCATCTACCCTCTATGGTTATCCATCTACCCTCTATGGTTATCCATCTACCCTCTATGGTTATCCATCTACCCTCTATGGTTATCCATCTACCCTCTATGGTTACCCATCTACCCTCTATGGTTATCCATCTGCCCTCTATGGTTACCCATCTACCCTCTATGGTTACCCATCTACCCTCTATGGTTACCCATCTACCCTCTATGGTTACCCATCTACCCTCTATGGTTACCCATCTACCCTCTATGGTTACCCATCTACCCTCTATGGTTATCCACCTACCCTCTATGGTTATGGTTACCCGTCTACCCTCTATGGTTATCCATCTACCCTCTATGGTTACCCATCTACCCTCTATGGTTACCCATCTACCCTCTATGGTTAGTGCAGCACAGCCTTCTATGGTTATCATCTGCCTTCTATGGTTAGCCTTTGTCTGTCTGCCAGGTCTCCCTTGGGAAACTTCCTGGTTAATGGGACTTCCTGGTTAACTAAAGGTTAAATAACATTCAGCAGAACTATAGTGCATTCGGGAAGAGTATTCAGACCTCTTGACTTTTAGTTACGTTACACCCTTATTCTAGAATGGATTCAGTACTCAGTACTTTGTTGAAGCACCTTTGGCAGTGATTACAGCCTCAAGTCTTGTTGGGTATGATGCTACAAGCTTGGCACACGTGTTTCAAATCAAATTTTAATGGTCACATACACATGGTTAGCAGATGTTATTGCAAGTGTAGCGAAATGCTTGTTTGGGGAGTTCCTCACATTATTCTCTGCAGATCCTCTCAAGCACTGTCAGGTTTAATGGGGGGCGTCACTGCACAGATATTTTCAAATCTCTCCAGAGATGTTCGATCAGGTTGAAGTCCGGGCTCTGGTTGGGCCACTCAAGGACATTCAGAGACTTGTCTTGGCTGTGTGCTTAGGGTTGTTGTCCTGTTGGTGGGTGAACCTTTGCCCCAGTCTGAGGTCCTGAGTGCTCTGGAGCAGGTTTTCATCAAGGATCTCTCTGTACTTTGCTCTGTTCATCTTTCCATCGATCCTGACTAGACTCCCAGTCCCTGCTGCTGAAAAACATCCCCACAGCATGATGCTGCCACCACCATGCTTCACCGTAGGGATGGTGCCAGGTTTCCTCCAGATGTGACGCTTGGCATTCAGGCCAAATAGTTCAATATTGGTTTCATCAGACCAGAGAATCTTATTTCTCATGGTCTGAGAGTCTAGCTGCCTTTTGGCAAACTCCAAGTGGGCTGTCATGTGCCTTTTACTGAGGAGTGGCTTCTGTCTGGCCACTCTACCATAAAGGTCTGATTGGTGGAGTGCTGCAGAGATGGTTGTCCTTCTGGAAGGTTATCCCATCTCCACAGAGGAACTCTGAAGCTCTGTCAGAGTGACCATCGTATTCTTGGTCACCTTCCTGACCAAGGCCCATCTCCCCTGAATGCTCAGTTTGGCCGGGCGGCCAGTTCTAGGAAGATTCTTGGTGGTTCCAAACTTCTTCCTTTTAAGAATGATGGAGACCACTGTGTTCTTGGGGACCTTCAATGCTGCTGACTTTTTTGCTACCCTTCCACAGATCTGTGCCTCGACACAATCTTGTCTCTGAGCTCTACAGACAATTCCTTCAACCTCATGGCTTGGTTTTTGCTCTGACATGCACTGTCATCTGTGGGACCTAATATATACAGTTGTGTGCCTTTCTAAATCATGTCCAATCATTTGAATTTACCACAGGTCGACTCCAATCAAGTTGTAGAAACATCTCAAGGATGATCAATGGAAACAGGATGCACCCGAGTTCAATTTGGAGTCTCATAGCAAAGGGTCTGTTTTTTATGTTATCCAAGCAGATAAAGTAGGCAGGAAGCCTAGCGGTTAGAGAGGCGAGCTAACAACTGAAGGGTTGCCAGTTCGAATCCCAGGTCAAACGGATATAATCTGTCAGGAAGTGAGCTGGCCAGTATGCCAGGGCACCTCTCCAAAAACATGTATGTGTGTCATTCGTAGGGGATGGATTAAGTATGGCTGTCCGGTTGCTCTCCGTGTGTGTGTGTGTGTGTGTGTGTGTGTGTGTGTGTGTGTGTGTGTGTGTGTGTGTGTGTGTGTGTGTGTGTGTGTGTGTGTGTGTGTGTGTGTGTGTGTACTTCACTCTGTGCACATCTTAATTCATGGTGTGATACTTCCTATGTTCCAGGATCCTGAACACAACGTTGTTTGAGAGCTGGGAGATCATTGGTCCATACCCTTCCTGGTGGCTCTTCAACTCCCTACTGCTGGTGCTACAGGTGCTGCACGTCATCTGGTCCTACCTCATAGCCGGGATCGCCTACAAAGCCTTGGTTCGTGGAAAGGTGAGTGGGATGTAGGACTGGTACAGGTTAGATATAGACAGGTGAGTGGGATGTAGGACTGGTACAGGTTAGATATAGACAGGTGAGTGGGATGTAGGACTGGTACAGGTTAGATATAGACAGGTGAGTGGGATGTAGGACTGGTACAGGTTAGATATAGACAGGTGAGTGGGATGTAGGACTGGTACAAGTTAGATGTAGACAGGTGAGTGGGATGTAGGACTGGTACAGGTTAGATATAGACAGGTGAGTGGGATGTAGGACTGGTACAGGTTAGATGTAGACAGGTGAGTGGGATGTAGGACTGGTACAGGTTAGATGTAGACAGGTGAGTGGTATGTAGGACTGATACAGGTTAGATATAGACAGGTGAGTGGGAGTTCAGAGCCTGTATGAGGACAGCGTCTCAGATTAGAAGTGCTGATCTAGGATCAGGTCCTTCCTGTTCATATAATCGTATTCATTATGATCTAAAAGACACAGCTCATGCTATATCAGTAATGTTACTGGGAGACTGTTGTGAATACAGGCCCAGACTTTGAGATTGTTGTGAATACAGGCCCAGACTTTGAGACTGTTTTGAATACAGGCCCAGACGTTGAGACTGTTGTGAATACAGGCCCAGCCTTTGAGACTGTTGTGAATACAGGCCCAGCCTTTGAGACTGTTGTGAATACAGGCCCAGGCTTTGAGACTGTTGTGAATACAGGCCCAGGCTTTGAGACTGTTGTGAATACAGGCCCAGGCTTTGAGACTGTTGTGAATACAGGCCCAAACTTTGAGACTGCTGTGAATACAGGCCCAGACTTTGAGACTGCTGTGAATACAGGCCCAGACTTTGAACTGTTGTGAATACAGGCCCAGACTTGAGAAACTCAGGAGTGGAAATTTCATCATGTCAGACTTCAGCTCAGGCTAAATAATACCTGTTGCATGTTGGAGGCTATGGAAGAACTATGTAATAAAAACAGTTTTTTATCTGTTCATACCTTTTCTTTCTCTTGTTCTCTCTGCAGAGATTGCTCTTTTATTTTCTCTCTGGGGTGAGAGAGATCCTCCTATCTTTCCATCTGTCTTTCTCAGCTGAGTCTTCCTCCTCCACTGCTCTTTTCCTTGCTTGCCCTGTCTATCTGATGACTATATATATATTTCTCTGCTCTCTGCAGTAAGTATTCTATTTATGCCTTCATTTACTTTCCCCCCCCCAAACAATGTGGTTGTCATCTTTGTGACATTTTGACCTGCAATGGGTTGCATATGAAGAGATCATGTTATTAATTTATGTGTAATTTACCTATGAAAATAAGGTGCATTATTCATTCAACCATGTTTCCAGGATGTCAAGCACGTCGTTCACTTTGAATTGTAACCTTGTATTTCTCTGTCTGTCAGGTGTCTAAGGATGACCGCAGTGACGTGGAGAGCAGCTCGGAGGAGGAGGCTGACACCAACAGAACCAATGACAGGGGGGTTAAAATGGCTTTCTCTCTTAAGGCAGAGAACGGCACCAATGGCACCAACGGCCACGCCGTCACCACTAAAAGCTGGCCACAGATACGCACCAGCAGCAGGTGACAGAGGAGCCTGCCGTCTGATTCACACTATAGGGCCGAGCCAGGTCAAATATGTCTGCCGTGGTTACACTGCGCATCCACTATTTGTCAGAACTGTGCTGGAAAGGACAATATCAGAGCCAGTACTGTTCGGGTCGGCCCTATAGTGAGAATTAGGCATATCTGTGCGGCCTTTCCACTACTAGTTCATCCTATCCTAGATTACATCTTGAACGCGCTTTTCCGAGCCTCATCCAGTTCCCTGGACGGTTTAACTTAAGTTTCTTCATTCATCTAACTCTTAATTAAAATGTCTTCTTCAGAACTAACAATGATCGATGACTATGACAGTATACGATGGATGAATAGACACACTACTGTGACCCATAGAATCAAAACTGATGAAATGAAGAGAGAAAAAATAAGTGCATTCCCTGATGTCAAGTGAATGGGTCTGAAGATATTTGCGGTACCTTATGAACATAAACAAATGGAATACAAGCTAATGTTCTAATGTGATGCTGCAGTTTGCCTGAGA
Organism: Oncorhynchus kisutch; assembly: GCF_002021735.2. Lineage (NCBI taxonomy): Eukaryota > Metazoa > Chordata > Actinopteri > Salmoniformes > Salmonidae > Oncorhynchus > Oncorhynchus kisutch. Next base: position 68,725,152 of record NC_034178.2, read on the forward strand.
TTCTCTTCTGTCCGTTTTATTGGTCCGGTGGACTTGAGTTACTACGGTGTATTTTAAGAAGTAATTGTTCAGTTACTTTGTTTCTGGTCAGTTCTGTTCACTGTTTCTATCTTATTAATATGAGACCAATGTTTATTGAATGTTTAACGTTTTTTTAAATGTCTTTGGTATAAAAAAAAAAATGCATATGAATTTAAAAGAGAAGAAGCCAACAGAATCCTATTCAGTAGCGATCATCCATAGATGTGGTGTGTATTAGGGCTAATAATGTGAGTGTTGAGTACAGAGACAAAAATAGATGTTTATTTGTGTAAGATGTTTTTATTTATATTACCGGTTGGTACATAACCTTGAAGATCCCACCACACAAACTATGATTCAGTGTGATCTGAGCAAGTTATGATAAGAGACTGATTGGACATTTAGTTTAAGCTGGAAGGAGTCAAACCATTTTTCAGTCAACTCCAGTCCTCTGCCCCTTCTCCTTTTAGCAGACAAATTATGAACTTGACAGTAAATGAAGAGTAGATTCTCCTTTACTCATCTGGGCACACAAAACTTCCACACCCAAATAGTTATCACATAAAAGTCCCATGGGAGGAACAGAAATGTCCATGATTTTGTGGACAAACTATTCAGTTCCAGTCCTCTATGGCTTGAGGACCTCCACGTCTTGGTTTTCTGCCGCTACCTGCAGCTCTTTTTGCTTGTTCATGTAGCGGTATCCCCGCATGGTGCACAGGTATCCCCCGTAGAGTGTCAACAGCATCATCGAGGCAGAAAACCCCCGGTATCCGAAGTCGGCGAGTCGCTTTGCGGTGGTCAACATGATGATGGTGTTCCTGAGGAAGTTATATCCAGCAACGACAAGTTGTAGTACAACTAAGGGTAGCTACATACATCTCATTGTTTACTCGTGTTTAACAATGTGGTTCACAGATAACAAAATGTCAACATATCAACAAAAAAAGTATAACATCGGATGTTAGTCAAATTCAGGGTATCTGATGTAATTTAGCTAGGTTAGCTAGCTATCAAGGTTAGCAAGCTTTTAACAACACATTGAATAAAAATTGATTTTTTTTTCCAGTTTCAAATTACTGCTATGTAAATTGCATTGTCACTTACCTTGTAAAATATGACCGTCAGATTATTGATACCCTTCTCAATGTCAACACACCTGGCTAGCTAACTTCTTCCGTAACTGAAAACAACGGAGTCTTGTGAGGGTCAAAAGTCGTTCGGTTCTTGAGTAATCAGCAGTGGGAGGAGCGGTATAGAAGTTCTGTAGAATTTTCCTAGGTCGGACGTATTTTGATGCTGCACACGTGGGAACAACGATGGCCACATGTGGAGCAGAGAGTGAAGTTCTGGATGAAAAAAATTATCCCGGTGCAGCACCTTACGGCAATTTTATAAACTATTACACATTCAACCCACCAGAGAACCGTTTAAGCCTCATTCCGACCACACTTATTCAGGATTTGGGGTATGGCAAGGACAGCAGTGAAACCATATTGATGCTGGATGTCGGTTGCAATTCAGGGGTAAGCTAAAGCTAGCCACAAAGAGATTTAATCATGTTAGCCATCCTTTACAAACTGATCCACCACCCACACACATTAAGACAACGATCACCGAGTTTCATCATCGGTCTTTGAATACTTTGAGTTAGATGTCTGTCACTAATGAAGTATTTTCTCGTCTATCCATGTGTAATATATAACAGGACCTGACAGTGGCATTGTACAGACACCTTCAACAGAGAGTCTTGTCTGAAGACTCTATAACACCACCTGACACTGATCTCCAACTCCTCGGCTTCGACCTGGACGAAACCTTGATCCTCCGGGCCCAACAGGCCAACCCTTTCCCCCAGAGCATCTCTTTCATTCCCTTAGACATCACTGAGGATGCTGCTAGCCAGACCCAGCTACAGGACTACCTGAGACAACATGGCAGCTTCCGCTTCCACCTCTCGCTGTGCCTGGCTGTTACCATGTGGGTCCACCTGAACCACGGAGACGCTGCCCTGCTGGGGCTCCTCTCCCGGCTGGCCTCCGTCAGCCAACATCTCCTCCTGGAGGCCCAGCCCTGGAAGTGCTACCGTTCGGCTGCACGGAGGCTGAGGAAGCTAGGGCGGTCTGACTTTGACCACTTCAAGGAGTTAAAGATTAGAGGAGATGTGGCAGAACAAGCCAGGGAACACTTAGAGAAACACTGTGGGATGGCACTGATGCAGTGTTTCGGTAGTACCAGCTGGGATCGTAGACTGCTCCTCTTTAGGAGAAGAGAGACGGTTGACCTACATTTATCCCAGTAGATATGTTATGATTGTCTTAAAGGAGTAATCTGAAAACATTTGAACATTGTCTTCCTTGACAATGAAGTGACAAGGTCCTAAGGAAATATGTATGTGTGCAGAGAAGGAACTCCAAGTTCCTTAGCCTCCTTCACAGCCAGCTCAAGTTCTTTAAGTGCAGTGAAGGACCAGTATGTTGTTTGCACACTAGGAGGCAATAATACTCTGTTACTACTTGTATTGCCACCATACCTAGTCTATGCTTTCAGCTATGCATTTAACTGATCTTACTCGATTTTCTTCTTAATAGTGTATATGTTTTGGCAAACAATTATGAATGAACTGTGTGTGTGTATGAGAAATGAATTTAATATTTATTTTTGGGGATGTTTAAAAATAAGAATGAATAAAGCCCTTGAATTTACTACTCCAAAGCATCATATCTCTTCAAATAACACGCCCCCCCTTTCTTCAGAGACCTCTCTCTCAAAGTTCATATTAAATGAATAGACAAGAAGCAGGTGGTGTCCTATTTGTTTTGACCTCATGACAACCATTCTCTCGTTGCCTGAGGATGAAGCTTTTTGTACTTACATTATAGGCCTTGAGTACTCTCTTGTTCTTTATTTAAAAACTTCTACACCATCCCATGTGTTACAGCAAGTAACAAGAGCTTTGTTTAAAAATAAAAATAAACTTAACATTTTACATTAACATGAAATGACCAGTTGAAACTGCAAGTTTGTTCTTTCTGTAATGAAAATACAAAGACAAATGTTTGTATCCATCTAGCTACAAACAACTAGCTACAAAATCAAAACTATTAGATCTTGAATCATGATCTTATGGTATACTCTCCATGCACATAAACAAAAGAAGCAATACATGTGATATAAACGCTGATATACCGGTAATGGTTCTTCATCCCAAGCCAGAAGTATCTGAGGGCTCCTCAGTGAGAGCTGAATCTGGAGCTTCCTCTTTGTTCAATCGTTTTAATCAGCAGCTTGGGTGTTGAGCTGAAGCTGCTGAGGTATTTGTTGCAGCTGCTCTTAGAACCTGAACAGAACAACACCAGTCTAATGGTTAGAGCATAGAATTAGGAATTAGAATGCTAGGAAGGACATGAACCTTCTTCTGATGGTATAAAGATAAGGGAGTTGGTCAACCATAGTTTGCTACTACTTTATTTTGATTAGCTAGCCAGTCAGTTTTGGAGGAATGATCACATACATTTTTTCAAATGAACTGCCAACAATACAGTCAATCCACGACATACACTGGCTGAAATCAGTTGATGATAGGACTTACACAAGTTGTCAATGGGAACCTTTTCATTTTTTATTTCACCTTTATTTAACTAGGCAAGTCAGTTAAGAACAAATTATTAATTACAATGACGGACTAAAAGCACTGATACTGTATCATAATAGCACTCACAGCTTTCCGCGAAAACAAACATTTAGTTTGATGGTCTGTTTACATATGTTTTAGAGGCTTTTTATACAGAACATTTGTTTAAAACCTCTATAGACTGTATTTATAGTTACAGTGTATTTGGAAAGTATTCAGACCTTGACTTTTTACACATTTTGTTACATTACAGCCTTATTCTAAAATGTCTTTAAAAAAAGATTCCCTCAACCTCCACACAATACCCCATAATGACATCACAATACCCCATAACGACATCACAATACCCCATAATGACATCACAATACCCCATAATGACATCACAATACCCCATAATGACATCACAATACCCCATAATGACAAAGCAAAAAAGGCTTTTTAGAAAATTTTGCAAAAAATAAAATAAAACAAATTAAAATATTACATTTACATGAGTATTCACACCCTTTACTCAGTACTTTGTTGAAGCACCTTTTGGCAGTGATTACAGCTTCTAGTCTTCTTGGGTATGACGCTACAAGCTTGGCACACCTGTATTTGGGAAGTTTCACCCATTGTTCTCTGCAGATCCTCTCAAGCTCTGTCAGGTTGGATGGGGAGCGTCACTGCACAGCTATTTCCCAGTCTCTCCAGGGATGTTCGACCGGGCTCTGGCTGTGCCACTCAAGGACAAACAGAGACATGTCCTGAAACCAGTCCTGCGTTGTCTTGGCTGTGTGCTTAGGGCCATTGTCCTGTTGGAAGGTGAACCTTTGCCCCAGTCTGAGGTCCTGAGCGCTTTGGAGGAGGTTTTCATCAAGGTTCTCTCTGTACTTTGCTCCGTTCATCTTTCCATATCGATCCTGACTAGTCTTCCAGTCCCTGCCACTGAAAAACATCCCCACACCATGATGCTGCCACCACCGTGCTTCACCGTAGGGATGGTGCCAGGTTTCCTCCAGATGTGACACTTGGCATTCAGGCCAAAGAGTTCAATCTGGTTTCATCAGGCCAGAGAATCTTGTTTCTCGTGGTCTGAGAGTCCTTTAGGTGCCTTTTGGCAAACTCCAAGCGGGCTGTCATTTTACTGAGGAGTGGCTTCCGTCTGACCACTCTACCATAAAGGCCTGATTGGTGGAGTGCTGCAGGGAGCCTGACTAACCATTGTCTGTATGTAGCCTTGCTACTTCTATAGCCTCGCTACTGTATATAGCCTGTCTTTTTACTGTTGTTTTATTTCTTTACCTACCTATTGTTCACCTAATACCTTTTTTTGCACTATTGGTTAGAGCCTGTAAGTAAGCATTTCACTGTAAGGTCTACACCTGTTCTATTCAGCGCACGTGACAAATCAACTTTGATTTGATTTGATTTGACGATTGTCCTTCTGGAAGGTTCTCCCATCTCTGCAGAGGAACTCTGGAGCTCTGTCAGAGTGACCATTATTTTGTTGGTCACAGCTCTAGGAAGAGTCTTGGTGGTTCATAGCTACTTCCATTTAAGAATGATGGAGGCCACTGTGTCTTGGGGACCTTCAATGCTGCAGAAATGTTTTGGTACCCTTCCCCAGATCTGTGTCTCGACACAATCCTGTGTCGGAGCTCTACGGACAATTCCTTTGACCTCATGGTTTGTTTTTTACCCTGACATGCACTGTCAACTGTGGGGCCTTATATAGACAGCTGTGTGCCTTTTGAAATCATGTCCAGTCAATTTAATTTACCACAGATGGACTCCAAGTTGTAGAAACAACTCAAACAGGATGCACCTGAGCTCAATTTCGAGTCTCATAGCATAGGATCTGAATACTTATGTAAATAAGGTACATTTTAATACATGTACAATTCTTTTTTCTAAAAACATGTTTTCACTTTGTCATTATGGGGTATTGTGTGTAGATTGATGAGGGAAAACAATATTTAATACATTTTAGAATAAGGCTGTAACGTAACAAAACATGGAAAAACTCAAAGGGTCGGAATACTTTCCAAATGCACTGTATATGACAATAGTTTAGGTTGACAATAATTCTATTACACAATTGCTGATACTAAATCTATATTGGCTGCCATTTTTAATCCATTCTGGAACTTGGTCATTTAATGTGATCTCTATGGATTGGAGCCTAAACATAAATGCTCTTGTGTTAAAAAAAAACAACTGAATTTTGTATGATTCTAGTCAGTGGATGATAACATTAAATAGAGTACATTTTCTGATGTATTTTTTCAGTAGTACATAGGCTACTTACTGTAGCTGGACACCGACTGGATATTGACAATAGATTGATGTCCAATCCTAGAAGAAAAATAAATAGTGCCGCTTCAGTTTCTGAAATAGCTTTAAAACATCGTCCAGTCCTTGTTAAGAACCTCAACTTATAGAAATTGGTCATACTGTATCATGTCCCAGGTTTACCTGTCCTCTCCCTCCATGCCTGTCCTCCTCTCCCTCCATATGTGTCCTCTTCACCCTCCATACCTGTCCTCCTCTCCTTCTACACCTGTCCTCCTCCCCTCCATACCTGTCTTCTGCCTACATACCTGTCCTCTCCCTCTATACCTGTCCTCCTCCCCTCCATACCTGTCCTCTTCCCCTCCATGCCTGTCCTCCTCTCCCTCCATACCTGTCTTCTGCCTCCATACCTGTCTTCTCCCTCCATACCTGTCCTCCTCTCCTCCATACCTGTCCTCCTCTCCTCCATACCTCCCCTCCTCCCCTCCATACCTGTCCTCCTCTCCCTCTATACCTGTCCTATTCCCCTCCATACCTGTCCTCCTCTCCCTCCATACCTGCCCTCTCCCTCCATATCAGTCCTCCTCTCCCTCCATATCTGTCCTCCTCTCCCTCCATGCCTGTCCTCTTCTTCCTCCATACCTGTCCTCTCCCTCCATATCTGTCCTCCTCTCCCTCCATGCCTGTCCTCCTCTCCCTCCATACCTGTCTTCTGCCTCCATACCTGTCCTCTCCCTCCATATCTGTCCTCCTCTCCCTCCATATCTGTCCTCCTCTCCCTCCATACCTGTCCTCTCCCTCCATACCTGTCTTCTGCCTCCATACCTGTCCTCTCCCTCCATATCTGTCCTCCTCTCCCTCCATACCTGTCCTCCTCTCCCTCCATGCCTGTCCTCATCTTTCTCCATACCTGTCCTCTCCCTCCATATCTGACCTCCTCTCCCTCCATGCCTGTCCTCCTCTCCCTCCATACCTGTCTTCTGCCTCCATACCTGTCCTCTCCCTCCATATCTGTCCTCCTCTCCCTCCATACCTGTCCTCCTCTCCCTCATGCCCGTCCTCCTCTCCCTCCATACCTGTCCTCCTCTCCCTCCATACCTGTCCTCCTCTCCCTCCATACCTGTCCTCCTCTCCCTCCATGCCCGTCCTCCTCTCCCTCCATACCTGTCCTCCTGTCCTCCTCTCCCTCCATACCTCCCCTCCTCCCCTCCATACCTGTCCTCCTCTCCCTCTATACCTGTCCTATTCCCCTCCATACCTGTCCTCCTCTCCCTCCATACCTGCCCTCTCTCTCCATATCAGTCCTCCTCTCCCTCCATATCTGTCCTCCTCTCCCTCCATGCCTGTCCTCCTCTCCCTCCATATCTGTCCTCCTCTCCCTCCATGCCTGTCCTCCTCTCCCTCCATACCTGTCTTCTGCCTCCATACCTGTCCTCTCCCTCCATATCTGTCCTCCTCTCCCTCCATATCTGTCCTCCTCTCCCTCCATACCTGTCCTCTCCCTCCATACCTGTCTTCTGCCTCCATACCTGTCCTCTCCCTCCATATCTGTCCTCCTCTCCCTCCATACCTGTCCTCCTCTCCCTCCATGCCTGTCCTCATCTTTCTCCATACCTGTCCTCTCCCTCCATATCTGACCTCCTCTCCCTCCATGCCTGTCCTCCTCTCCCTCCATACCTGTCTTCTGCCTCCATACCTGTCCTCTCCCTCCATATCTGTCCTCCTCTCCCTCCATACCTGTCCTCCTCTCCCTCATGCCCGTCCTCCTCTCCCTCCATACCTGTCCTCCTCTCCCTCCATACCTGTCCTCCTCTCCCTCCATACCTGTCCTCCTCTCCCTCCATGCCCGTCCTCCTCTCCCTCCATACCTGTCCTCCTGTCCTCCTCTCCCTCCATACCTGTCCTCCTCCCCCTCCATACCTGTCCTCCTCTCCCTCCAGTAGTTTTCTGTAGGTGGCTATCTCTATGTCCAGGGCCAGCTTGATGTTCATCAGGTCCTGGTACTCTCTGAGCTGCCTGACCATGTCCTGCTTGGCCCTCTGCAGAGCATCCTCCAGATCTCTCATCTTGGACTTGGCCTCTTTCACAGCCAGCTCCCCACGGCCCTCAGCATCAGCGATCTGGTTCTCCAGATTGACACGCTACGGGAGAGATAGGTATAGTTAGGGTTAGGTTAGAGACAGCCTCCTTCACAGCCAGCTCCCCATGGCCCTCAGCATCAGCGATCTGGTTCTCCAGGTTGGCACGCTACGGGAGAGATAGGTATAGTTAGGGTTAGGTTAGAGACTTAGCCTCCTTCACAGCCAGCTCCCCACGGCCCTCAGCATCAGCGATCTGGTTCTCCAGGTTGGCACGCTATGGGAGAGATAGGTATAGTTAGGGTTAGGTTAGAGACTTAGCCTCCTTCACAGCCAGCTCCCCACGGCCCTCAGCATCAGCGATCTGGTTCTCCAGGTTGGCACGCTACGGGAGAGATAGGTATAGTTAGGGTTAGGTTAGAGACTTAGCCTCCTTCACAGCCAGCTCCCCACAGCCCTCAGCATCAGCGATCTGGTTCTCCAGGTTGGCACGCTACGGGAGAGATAGGTATAGTTAGGGTTAGGTTAGAGACTTAGCCTCCTTCACAGCCAGCTCCCCACGGCCCTCAGCATCAGCGATCTGGTTCTCCAGGTTGGCACGCTACGGGAGAGATAGGTATAGTTAGGGTTAGGTTAGAGACTTAGCCTCCTTCACAGCCAGCTCCCCACGGCCCTCAGCATCAGCGATCTGGTTCTCCAGGTTGGCACGCTACGGGAGAGATAGGTATAGTTAGGGTTAGGTTAGAGACTTAGCCTCCTTCACAGCCAGCTCCCCACGGCCCTCAGCATCAGCGATCTGGTTCTCCAGGTTGGCACGCTACGGGAGAGATAGGTATAGTTAGGGTTAGGTTAGAGACTTAGCCTCCTTCACAGCCAGCTCCCCACAGCCCTCAGCATCAGCGATCTGGTTCTCCAGGTTGGCACGCTACGGGAGAGATAGGTATAGTTAGGGTTAAGTTAGAGACTTAGCCTCCTTCACAGCCAGCTCCCCACAGCCCTCAGCATCAGCGATCTGGTTCTCCAGGTTGGCACGCTACGGGAGAGATAGGTATAGTTAGGGTTAGGTTAGAGACTTAGCCTCCTTCACAGCCAGCTCCCCACAGCCCTCAGCATCAGCGATCTGGTTCTCCAGGTTGGCACGCTACGGGAGAGATAGGTATAGTTAGGGTTAGGTTAGAGACTTAGCCTCCTTCACAGCCAGCTCCCCACAGCCCTCAGCATCAGCGATCTGGTTCTCCAGGTTGGCACGCTACGGGAGAGATAGGTATAGTTAGGGTTAGGTTAGAGACTTAGCCTCCTTCACAGCCAGCTCCCCACAGCCCTCAGCATCAGCGATCTGGTTCTCCAGATTGACACGCTACGGGACATCAACACCAGGGTTAAGGTTGCATCGATTTCATGGCATTTGCTTGCGTCACACCAAGTGGCACTTGTTTGATATTACTGTGCCTCAGTGCAGTTAAACTATATAGCATTATATAATAAGTGAACTACCTGTTGTTTGATAGCCTCTATCTCACTCTGCAGACGGACGATCAAGCGGTTGATTTCGGCTGTCTCTCCCTTGGTGTTCCTCAGCTCGTCTCCATACTGCGTGGCCTGGATGGCAATCTGGTCCAACTGAGATTTAAACACAACATGCATTACATAAAGGCCCCGAATCAGTTGCACTGCTGGTCTAGGATCAGGTTCAAATAATGTTATTCACTATTATCTAAAAGGCTAAAACTGATCCTAGATCAGCACTCCAACTCTGAGAGGCACAGAGTTCTCTTGGACCTTTTTCACACTATCTACCAAAGCACACTTTTTGGCCTGATATTATCCATTAACATTGTCCTGCCAGCCTGGTTCCAGCTGCTATGGTAGATGTATAACCAGGCCAGAGCAGTACGGCTCGGCTCAGAATGTGTGAAATGGGTATTGATTTCCATGTAGTAAAACAAAATCCATTTTATCCACTTCAATCCAACAAAATCCCTCTTAACCACTTCAATCCAACAAAATCCCTCTTAACCACTTCAATCTAACAAAATCCCTCTTAACCACTTCAATCTAACAAAATCTCTCTTATCCACTTCAATCTAACAAAATCTCTCTTATCCACTTCAATCTAACAAAATCCCTCTTATCCACTTCAATCTAACAAAATCCCTCTTAACCACTTCAATCTAACAAAATCCCCCTTAACCACTTCAATCTAACAAAATCCATTGTATCCACTTCAATCCAACAAAATCCCTCTTGTCCACTTCAATCCTAGAATAGCCAACTGTTGTTCACCTTGGACTTGTACCACATCTCAGCCTCCTCTCGGCTCTTAACAGCGATGTCCTCATACTGAGCCTTGACGTCAGCCACTATCTGGTCCATGTTGAGGTCACGACTGTTGTCTATCTGTACCACCACAGAGGTGTCCCTGATACTGGCTTGCAGCTCACGCAGCTCCTGGATGTACGAAGAGGTGAACAAACAAACAAAACAAACAAACAAACAAACAAACACTCCAAAAGCATCTTACCGTAACTTCAGTTCCCGGGGATTGTTTTGTATGTGATCATTACAGTATTTGAACTCACAACCTTGACATTGATAGCCACTCACTCTCACCAACTGCCTGAACCATACAGGACATACATGTGTGGATTGCAGTTTCTTGGTAATACAGTTATGATCATACCTCTTCATAGATGAACCTGAGGAAGTTGATCTCATCAGTCAGAGCTCCCACCTTGTCTCCCAGGTCTGCCTTCACCATGTGTGCCGAGTCCACATCCTGATAGGACAACATACTATAGTTACCCTCTCTAGTCCCTTCGACTACTACTGTTTTGTAAAAACCTAATACCTTGAAAGAACAACAGTAGGCCACCAAGTACCTTGTCCAAACATACCAGGTGCAATTTATTGAAGACTGAGTGTTTCATTGCAAGACAGCTAATTAGGTTGATGTTAAAATTGATTTTGACATGGTGGTTTGATATTTTCTCTCTATCCCCTATACACCTCAGGTCCAGATCCTTCATTTTTGTTTTCAGTGGTGAAATTATACCTTACAAGCGTATGGTTTCTTAATCTCGCAGAAGATGGGGCAGGTTTGCTCATACTAGCTATTGTTGTCTCTGTCTCTCTGGGCCTTTTCATTTGCAGTGTTTGTCTAACTTAACCTCACTCTCATGGTACAGCACTGTATCACTGAATACAACATTAAGTTGATGTCATAGTATGGTATTGTGTCCATAAAGTAATCCAAAAGCATCAATGTTATACTTCTGAGACCATTAAAACACAATTCCGGTATCACTGGGGAAATGTGACGCTCTCACCTTTTTCAGATTCACAAATTCGTTCTCCATATTTTGTCTCTTGTTGATCTCGTCTTCGTATCTAGGTAAAAACAGAATGACAAGAAACTGACTTTGGTCCGAAAGTATCTGGCTTTGATCATCTTCGAGTCACACTTTGTTATTGGTCAGTGTTATAATGACACCAGATTATATGTTAGTCATAATCTGGGCCAGGAGTTTCTCCATGAACCTGCAGACTAAACCCCTCTCGCTGGCAGCTCTTCCCCCTAGTCATTGTCAGAAAAAAGAGAACAAAAGAGAACTCAACCAACATTCCTGGCAATAACTAGGTGTCCCTACTTGTGTTTGAAGTCATCCACCAGACATTGCATGTTCCTCAGCTCTCCATCCAGACAGAGATAGATAGATAGATAGATAGACAGACAGACAGACAGACAGACAGACAGACAGACAGACAGACAGACAGACAGACAGACAGACAGACAGACAGACAGACAGACAGACAGACAGACAGACAGACAGACAGACAGACAGACAGACAGACAGACAGACAGACAGACAGACAGACAGACAGACAGACAGACAGACAGACAGACAGACAGACAGACAGACAGACAGACAGACAGACAGACAGACAGACAGACAGACAGACAGACAGACAGACAGACAGACAGGCAGACAAATCAAATCAAAGTTTATTTGTCATGTGCGCCAAATACAACAGGTATTTGGCTACATACAGACACCGGCTACGTACAGGCTACGTACAGACACCGGTTAGTCAGGCTGATTGAGGTAGTATGTACATGTAGATATAGTTAAAGGGACTATGCATATATGATGAACAGAGAGTAGCAGTAGCGTAAAAGAGGGGTTGGTGGGTGGCGGGACACAATGCAGATAGCCCGGTTAGCCAATGTGCGGGAGCACTGGTTGGTCGTCCCAATTGAGGTAGTATGTACATGAATGTATAGTTAAAGTGACTATGCATATATGATAAACAGAGTGTAGCAGCAGTGTAAAAGGGGGTGGGGGTTTGGGGGGGCACACAATGCAAATAGTCTGGGTAGCCATTTTATTACTTGTTCAGGAGTCTTATGGCTTGGGGGTAAAACTGTTGAGAAGCCTTTTTGTCCTAGACTTGGCACTCCGGTACCGCTTGCCATGCGGTAGTAGAGAGAGCAGGCTATGGCTGGGGTCTTTTTTACCATTTTTAGGGCCTTCCTCTGACACCGCCTGGTGTAGAGGTCCTGGATGGCAGGCAGCTTAGCCCCAGTGATGTACTGGGCCGTACTCACTATCCTATGTAGTGCCTTGCGGTTAGAGAATGAGCAATTGCCATACCAGGCAGTGATGCAACCATGCTCTCGATGTTGCAGTTGTAGAACCTTTTGAGGATCTCAGGACCCATGCCAAATCTTTTTAGTTTCCTGAGGGGGTATAGGCTTTGTCGTGCCCTCTTCACCACTGTCTTGGTGTGTTTGGACCATTCTATTTTGTTGTTGATGTGGACACCAAGGAACTTGAAGCTCTCAACCTGCTCCACTACAGCCCCATCGATGAGAATGGGGGCGTGCCCGGTCCTCCTTTTCCTGTAGTCAACAATCATCTCCTTAGTCTTGGTTATTTTGAGGGAAAGGTTGTTATTCTGGCACCACCCGGCTAGGTCTCTGACCTCCTCCCTATAGGCTGTCTCATCGTTATCGGTGATCAGGCCTACCACGGTTGTGTCGTCTGCAAACCTAATGATGGTGTTGGAGTCGTGCCTGGCCATGCAGTTGTGGGTGAACAGGGAGTACAGGAGGGGACTGAGCACACACCCCTGTGGAGCTCCAGTGTTGAGGATCAGCGTGGCAGATGTGTTGCTACCTACCCTCACTACCTGGGGGTGGCCCGTCAGGAAGTCCAGGATCCAGTTGCAGAGGGAGGTGTTTAGTCCCAGGATCCTTAGCTTAGTGATGAGCTCTGAGGTTACTATGGTGTTGAACGCTGAGCTTTAGTCAATGAATAGCATTCTCACATAGGTGTTCCTTTTGTCCAGGTGGGAATGGAGTGCAATAGAGATTGCATCATCTGTGGATCTGTTTGGGCGGTATGCAAATTAGAGTGGGTCTAGGGTTTCTGGGATAATGGTGTTGATGTGAGCCATTACCAACCTTTCAAAGCACTTCATGGCTACGGATGTTGTGTTCTTGGGCACAGGGATTATGGTGGTCTGCTTGAAACATCAGGGACATATTGAAAATGTCAGTGAAGACGCCTGCCAGTTGGCTAGCACATGCCCGGAGCCCACGTCCTGGTAATCCGTCTGGCCCCGCAGCCTTGTGTATGTTGACCTGTTTAAAGGTCTTACTCACGTCGGCTACGGAGAGCGTGATCACACAGTCGTCCGGAACAGCTGATGCTCTCATGCATGCCTCAGTGTTGCTTGCCTCGAAGCGATCATAGAAGTGATGTAGCTCGTTTGGTAGGCTCGTGTCACTGGGCAGCTCGCGGCTGTGCTTCCCTTTGTAGTCTGTAATAGTTTGCAAGCCCTGCCACATAAAATGAGCGTCGGGGGGCCTCCCGGGTGGCGCAGTGGTCTAGGGCACCGCATTGCAGTGCTATCTGTGCCACCGAGCCTGTACGGGAGTGGTGATGTGGTGTACTCCTCAATGCCATCGGAAGAATCCCGGAACATGTTCCAGTCTGTTCTAGCAAAACAGTCCTGCATCTGCTTCATCTGACCACTTTTTTTATAGACCATGTCACTGGTGCTTCCTGCTTTAATTTTTGCTTGTAAGCAGGAATCAGGAGGATAGAGTTGTGGTCGGATTTACCAAATGGAGGGCGAGGGAGAGCTTTGTACGTGTCTCTGTGTGTGGAGTGTCTCTGTGTGTGGAGTACAGGTGATCTAGATTACAGGTGATCTAGAAATGTTTTTCCTCTGGTTGCACATGTGACATGTAGATATAAATTTGGTAGAACTGATTTAAGTTTCCCTGCATTAACGTCTCCAGCCACTAGGAGCGCCGCCTCTGGGTGAGTGGTTTCCTGTTTGCTTATTTCCTTATACAGCTCACTGAGTGCGGTCTTAGTGCCAGCATCTGTCTGTGGTGGTAAATAAACAGCCACGAAAAGTATAGCTGAAAACTCTCTAGGCAAGTAGTGTGGCCCACAATTTAGCACAATATACTCTACTTCAGGCGAGCAAGACAGACAGACAGACAGACAGACAGACAGACAGACAGACAGACAGACAGACAGACAGACAGACAGACAGACAGACAGACAGACAGACAGACAGACAGACAGACAGACAGACAGACAGACAGACAGACAGACAGACAGACAGACAGACAGACAGACAGACAGACAGACAGACAGACAGACAGACAGACAGACAGACAGACAGACAGACAGACAGACAGACAGACAGACAGACAGACAGACAGACAGACAGATAGACAGATAGACAGATAGACAGATAGACAGATAGATAGATAGATAGATAGATAGATAGATAGATATAGACTCCTACTTGTGTTTGAAGTCCTCCACCAGACCTTGCATGTTCCTCAGCTCTCCATCCAGCTTGGTATTGTCGTTGTTCACCAGGTCCATCTGGCGGCGGAGGTTGGCCATGTAGGCCTCGAACAGAGGCTCGATGTTGGAGCGGCCCGTCTGCTTACCGTGCAGCAGATCAAACTTAGTTTCTAACATCTTGTTCTGCTGCTCCAGGAAACGCACCTAAAGGGGGAAAACAGACTCAGCACATAGTGGGTCTTTGGTGGCCCTGAAGAGAGGCATTTCTCTTTGATTCAAAGACACCTTGGAATTTCTCTTTGACTTGTCATGACCTTCATGAAGTTTATATAAAATCAGATGTAAATGATCGGTAGATAACAGTGGATACTCCATAGATAACCGTGGAATCTCCATAGATAACCATGGGAATGCCATAGATAACAGTGGATACTCTATAGATAACAGTGGATACTCTATAGATAACAGTGGATACTCTATAGATAACAGTGGATACTCCATAGATAACAGTAGAGACTCTATAGATAACAGTGGATACTCCATAGATAACAGTGGATACTCCATAGATAACAGTAGATACTCTATAGATAACAGTGGATACTCCATATATAACAGTAGACACTCTATAGATAACAGTGGATACTCCCTAGATAACAGTGGATACTCCATAGATAACAGTGGATACTCCATAGATAACAGTGGATACTCCATAGATAACAGTGGCTACTCCATAGATAACAGTGGATACTCCATAGATAACAGTGGATACTCCATAGATAACAGTGGATACTCCATAGATAACAGTGGATACTCCATAGATAACAGTGGCTACTCCATAGATAACAGTGGATACTCTATAGATAACAGTAGATACTCCATAGATAACAGTGGATACTCTATAGATAACAGTGGATACTCTATAGATAACAGTAGATACTCCATAGATAACAGTGGATACTCCATAGATAACAGTGGATACTCCCTAGATAACAGTGGATACTCCCTAGAAAACAGTAGATACTCCATAGATAACATTGGATACTCTATAGATAACAGTGGATACTCCCTAGATAACAGTGGCTACTCCCTAGATAACAGTGGATACTCTATAGATAACAGTGGATACTCTATAGACAACAGTGGATACTCCCTAGATAACAGTGGATACTCCCTAGATAACAGTAGATACTCTATAGATAACAGTGGATACTCTATAGATAACAGTGGATACTCTATAGATAACAGTGGATACTCTATAGATAACAGTGGATACTCTATAGATAACAGTGGATACTCCCTAGATAACAGTGGATACTCTATAGACAACAGTGGATACTCCCTAGATAACAGTGGCTACTCCCTAGATAACAGTGGATACTCCCTAGATAACAGTAGATACTCTATAGATAACAGTGGATACTCTATAGATAACAGTGGCTACTCCCTAGATAACAGTGGCTACTCCCTAGATAACAGTGGAATCTCCATAGATAACAGTAGATACTCCCTAGATAACAGTGGATACTCTATAGATAACAGTGGATACTCTATAGATTTTTTATTTATTTATTTTTATTTTACCTTTATTTAACCAGGTAGGCAAGTTGAGAACAAGTTCTCATTTACAATTGCGACCTGGCCAAGATAAAGCAAAGCAGTGCGACAGATAAAACGACACAGAGTTACACATGGAGTAAAAACAAACATACAGTCAATAATGCAGTATAAACAAGTCTATATACAATGTGAGCAAATGAGGTGAGAAGGGAGGTAAAGGCAAAAAAGGCCATGATGGCAAAGTAAATACAATATAGCAAGTAAAATACTGGAATGGTAGTTTTGCAATGGAAGAATGTGCAAAGTAGAAATAAAAATAATGGGGTGCAAAGGAGCAAAATAAATAAATAAATTAAAATTAAATACAGTTGGGAAAGAGGTAGTTGTTTGGGCTAAATTATAGGTGGGCTATGTACAGGTGCAGTAATCTGTGAGCTGCTCTGACAGTTGGTGCTTAAAGCTAGTGAGGGAGATAAGTGTTTCCAGTTTCAGAGATTTTTGTAGTTCGTTCCAGTCATTGGCAGCAGAGAACTGGAAGGAGAGGCGGCCAAAGAAAGAATTGGTTTTGGGGGTGACTAGAGAGATATACCTGCTGGAGCGTGTGCTACAGGTGGGAGATGCTATGGTGACCAGCGAGCTGAGATAAGGGGGGACTTTACCTAGCAGGGTCTTGTAGATGACATGGAGCCAGTGGGTTTGACGACGAGTATGAAGCGAGGGCCAGCCAACGAGAGCGTACAGGTCGCAATGGTGGGTAGTATATGGGGCTTTGGTGATAAAACGGATTGCACTGTGATAGACTGCATCCAATTTGTTGAGTAGGGTATTGGAGGCTATTTTGTAAATGACATCGCCAAAGTCGAGGATTGGTAGGATGGTCAGTTTTACAAGGGTATGTTTGGCAGCATGAGTGAAGGATGCTTTGTTGCGAAATAGGAAGCCAATTCTAGATTTAACTTTGGATTGGAGATGTTTGATATGGGTCTGGAAGGAGAGTTTACAGTCTAACCAGACACCTAAGTATTTGTAGTTGTCCACGTATTCTAAGTCAGAGCCGTCCAGAGTAGTGATGTTGGAGGTAGCGATCGGTGCAGGTAGGTGCAGGTAGCGATCGGTTGAAGAGCATGCATTTAGTTTTACTTGTATTTAAGAGCAATTGGAGGCCACGGAAGGAGAGTTGTATGGCATTGAAGCTTGCCTGGAGGGTTGTTAACACAGTGTCCAAAGAAGGGCCGGAAGTATACAGAATGGTGTCGTCTGCGTAGAGGTGGATCAGGGACTCACCAGCAGCAAGAGCGACCTCATTGATGTATACAGAGAAGAGAGTTGGTCCAAGAATTGAACCCTGTGGCACCCCCATAGAGACTGCCAGAGGTCCGGACAGCAGACCCTCCGATTTGACACACTGAACTCTATCAGAGAAGTAGTTGGTGAACCAGGCGAGGCAATCATTTGAGAAACCAAGGCTGTCGAGTCTGCCGATGAGGATATGGTGATTGACAGAGTCGAAAGCCTTGGCCAGATCAATGAATACGGCTGCACAGTAATGTTTCTTATCGATGGCGGTTAAGATATCGTTTAGGACCTTGAGCGTGGCTGAGGTGCACCCATGACCAGCTCTGAAACCGGATTGCATAGCAGAGAAGGTATGGTGAGATTCGAAATGGTCGGTAATCTGTTTGTTGACTTGGCTTTCGAAGACCTTAGAAAGGCACGGTAGGATAGATATAGGTCTGTAGCAGTTTGGGTCAAGAGTGTCCCCCCCTTTGAAGAGGGGGATGACCGCAGCTGCTTTCCAATCTTTGGGAATCTCAGACGACACGAAAGAGAGGTTGAACAGGCTAGTAATAGGGGTGGCAACAATTTCGGCAGATAATTTTAGAAAGAAAGGGTCCAGATTGTCTAGCCCGGCTGATTTGTAGGGGTCCAGATTTTGCAGCTCTTTCAGAACATCAGCTGAATGGATTTGGGAGAAGGAGAAATGGGGAAGGCTTGGGCGAGTTGCTGTTGGGGGTGCAGTGCTGTTGTCTGGGGTAGGAGTAGCCAGGTGGAAAGCATGGCCAGCCGTAGAAAAATGCTTATTGAAATTCTCAATTATGGTGGATTTATCAGTGGTGACAGTGTTTCCTATCTTCAGTGCAGTGGGCAGCTGGGAGGAGGTGTTCTTATTCTCCATGGACTTTACAGTGTCCCAGAACTTCTTTGAGTTAGTGTTGCAGGAAGCAAATTTCTGCTTGAAAAAGCTAGCCTTGGCTTTTCTAACTGCCTGTGTATAATGATTTCTAGCTTCCCTGAACAGCTGCATATCACGGGGGCTGTTCGATGCTAATGCAGAACGCCATAGGATGTTTTTGTGTTGGTTAAGGGCAGTCAGGTCTGGGGAGAACCAAGGGCTATATCTGTTCCTGGTTCTAAATTTCTTAAATGGGGCATGTTTATTTAAGATGGTTAGGAAGGCATTTTAAAAAAATATCCAGGCATCCTCTACTGACGGGATGAGATCAATATCCTTCCAGGATACCCCGGCCAGGTCGATTAGAAAGGCCTGCTCGCAGAAGTGTTTCAGGGAGCGTTTTACAGTGATGAGTGGAGGTCGTTTGACCGCTGACCCATTACGGATGCAGGCAATGAGGCAGTGATCGCTGAGATCTTGGTTGAAGACAGCAGAGGTGTATTTAGAGGGGAAGTTGGTTAGGATGATATCTATGAGGGTGCCCGTGTTTAAGGTTTTGGGGAGGTACCTGGTAGGTTCATTGATTATTTGTGTGAGATTGAGGGCATCAAGTTTAGATTGTAGGATGGCTGGGGTGTTAAGCATGTTCCAGTTTAGGTCGCCTAGCAGCACGAACTCAGAAGATAGATGGGGGGCAATCAGTTCACATATGGTGTCCAGAGCACAGCTGGGGGCAGAGGGTGGTCTATAGCAGGCGGCAACGGTGAGAGACTTGTTTTTAGAGAGGTGGATTTTTAAAAGTAGAAGTTCAAATTGTTTGGGTACAGACCTGGATAGTAGGACAGAACTCTGCAGGCTATCTTTGCAGTAGATTGCAACACCGCCCCCTTTGGCAGTTCTATCTTGTCTGAAAATGTTGTAGTTTGGAATTAAAATGTCTGAGTTTTTGGTGGTCTTCCTAAGCCAGGATTCAGACACAGCTAGAACATCCGGGTTGGCAGAGTGTGCTAAAGCAGTGAATAGAACAAACTTAGGGAGGAGGCTTCTAATGTTAACATGCATGAAACCAAGGCTATTACGGTTACAGAAGTCGTCAAAAGAGAGCGCCTGGGGAATAGGAGTGGAGCTAGGCACTGCAGGGCCTGGATTCACCTCTACATCGCCAGAGGAACATAGGAGGAGTAGAATAAGGGTACGGCTAAAAGCTATGAGAATTGGTCGTCTAGAACGTCTGGAACATAGAGTAAAAGGAGGTTTCTGGGGGCGATAAAATAGCATCAAGGTATAATGTACAGACAAATGTATGGTAGGATGTGAATACAGTGGAGGTAAACCTAGGTATTGAGTGATGAAGAGAGAGATATTGTCTCTAGAAACATCGTTGAAACCAGGAGATGTCATTGCATGTGTGGGTGGTGGAACTAATAGGTTGGATAAGGTATAGTGAGCAGGACTAGAGGCTCTACAGTGAAATAAGCCAATAAACACTAACCAGAACAGAAATGGACAAGACATATTGACATTAAGGAGAGGCATGCTTAGTCGAGTGATCAAAAGGGTCCGGTGAGTGGAGAGGTTGGTTGGTGATTTAGACAGCTAGCCAGGGCATCGGTAGCAAGCTAGCATAGGATGGAGGTCTGTTGTTAGCCACCTCCTGCGCTCCGTCAGTAGATTAGTGGGGTTCCGTGTGGTAGAGGGGATCAATCCAAATCACACAACAACAACAAAAATAAAAACAATAGATATAGTTATAGAGGCCCAAGAAGAAAACATAATAATAATAATAAAATAATAAAATAGATAACAGTGGATACTCTATAGATAACAGTGGATACTCCCTAGATAACAGTGGATACTCTATAGATAACAGTAGATACTCCCTAGATAACAGTGGATACTCTATAGACAACAGTGGATACTCCCTAGATAACAGTGGCTACTCCCTAGATAACAGTGGATACTCCCTAGATAACAGTAGATACTCTATAGATAACAGTGGATACTCTATAGATAACAGTGGATACTCCCTAGATAACAGTGGATACTCCCTAGATAACAGTAGATACTCTATAGATAACAGTGGATACTCTATAGATAACAGTGGATACTCCCTAGATAACAGTGGATACTCCCTAGATAACAGTAGATACTCTATAGATAACAGTGGATACTCCCTAGATAACAGTGGATACTCCATAGATAACAGTGGCTACTCTATAGATAACAGTGGATACTCTATAGATAACAGTGGATACTCTATAGATAACCGTGGAATCTCCATAGATAACAGTGGCTACTCCATAGATAACAGTGGATACTCCCTAGATAACAGTGGATACTCCCTAGATAACAGTGGATACTCTATAGATAACCGTGGAATCTCCATAGATAACAGTGGCTACTCCATAGATAACAGTGGATACTCCCTAGATAACAGTGGATACTCCCTAGATAACAGTGGATACTCTATAGATAACAGTTTTTTATTTCACCTTTATTTTTTATTTCACCTTTATTTAACCAGGTAGTCTAGTTGAGAACAAGTTCTCATTTACAACTGCGACCTGGCCAAGATAAAGCAAAGCAGTTCGACACAAACAACAACACAGAGTTACACATGGAATAAACAAGCGTACAGTCAATAACACAATAGAAAAAAAAGAAAGTCTGTATACAGTGTGTGCAAATGGTATGAGGAGGTAAGGAAATAAATAGGCCATTGTATCGAAGTAAATACAATTTAGCAAATGAACACTGGAGTGATAGATGAGCAGATGGTGATGTGCAAGTAGAAATACTGGTGTGCAAAAGTAAATAAAAACAATATGGGGATGAGGTAGGTAGATTGGGTGGGCTGTTTACAGATGGGCTATGTACAGCTGCAGCGATCAGTTAGCTGCTCAGATAGCTGATGTTTAAAGTTAGTGAGGGAAATATGTCTCCAGCTTCAGCGATTTTTGCAATTCGTTCCAGTCATTGGCAGCAGGGAACTGGAGATGAAAGGCAGCTAAAGGAGCTGTTGGCTTTGGGGATGACCGGTGAGATATAGCTGCTGGAGCACGTGCTACGGGTGGGTGTTGTTATCGTGACCAGTGAGCTGAGATATGGCAGAGCTAGCATGGACTTGTAGATGACCTGGAGCCAGTGGGTCTGGCGACGAATATGTAGCGAGGGCCAGCCGACTAGAGCATACAAGTCGCAGTGGTGGGTGGTATAAGGGGCTTTGGTAACAAAACTGATGGCACTGTGATAGACTGCATCCAGTTTGCTGAGTAGAGTATTGGCAGCTATTTTGTAAATGACATCGCCAAAGTCGAGGATCGGTAGGATAGTCAGTTTCACGAGGGTATGTTTGACGACGTGCGTGAAGGAGGCTTTGTTGCGAAATAGGAAGCCAAATCTCGATTTAATTTTGATTGGAGATGCTTAATATGAGTCTGGAAGGAGAGTTTACAGTCTAGCCAGACACCTAGGTATTTGTAGTTGTCCACATATTCTAAGTCAGAACTGTCCAGAGTAGTGATGCTAGTCGAGTGGGCGGGTGCGGGCAGCGAACGGTTGAAAAGCATGCATTTGGTTTGACTAGCGCTTAAGAGCAGTTGGAGGCCACGGAAGGAGAGTTGTATGGCATTGAAGCTTGTTTGGAGGTTAGTAAACACAGTGTCCAAAGAAGGGCCAGATGTATACAGAATGGTGTCGTCTGTGTAGAGGTGGATCAGGGAATCACCCGCAGCAAGAGCGACATCATTGATATGTACAGACAAAAGAGTCGGCCCGAGAATTTAACCCTGTGGTACCCCCATAGAGACTACCAGAGGTCCGGACAACAGGCCCTCCGATTTGACACACTGAACTCTGTCTGAGAAGTAGTTGGTGAACCAGGCGAGGCAGTCATTTGAGAAACCAAGTCAGTTGAGTCTTCAGAGATAGTAAATAATAGATAACAGTAGATACTAAATAGATAACAGCACTGAGATTATTGTGGTTATAATGACTAGTCAGTCAGTCCGACTGAGATCCTCAAGGTTCTATTTCACACCCAAGGCAGCTGTATTTTGTTCCCATTGTTTGTCTGCGATCATCACAAAAGCTTCCTCCCTAAACACAAGGCAATTTTCCACTCTTGAAAGACCATACCACGTCTGACCTGTTTTTTGATTAGGTTACCAGTGAGCTGAATGAGCTGAGAGAAACGGGACATGGAGGGTGCTTTATATATATTTCACTTGTTATTAGACATCTTTAAATGGGCTTTGCATCTCAAATTTCCTGCACCATTAGGACATGGTTTGTCTCAAAATGTCTGGTGTTGAGGTCAACTCCTGAGACAAATAGGAGTTTGTTATTGCAGGAAGCTTAGAGCTGTGCACTAGGCTGGTGGTCCATAGCGTAGAGCAGACACAAAGCCTCTATTGTAACTCTGTTACCCATTCCGTGAGAAACGTCAGATATGATGTAAGCTAAGCGGCGTATCAGTGACCACGGCTGTGAAAGAGCAGGTGACTTTGTTTTCTTGGGTTAACGCGAGTGAAACTGATATACAAAGTCAACAGAAATACAGAACAACAAACAGACAAAAAAATCCTTTGCTTTCATCATCTTTGCTCCTGACCTCCTGACCTCTTTGGGGTTTAACCACCGTGATTATTCTTTGACCCCGCCGGTCATCTATGAACATTTGAACATCTTGCAGAACAATCTGGCCTTAATGACCATGTACTCTTATAATCTCCACCCAGCACAGCCAGAAGAGGACTGGTCACCCCTCATAGCCTGGTTCCTCTCTAGGTTTCATCCTAGGTTCCTGCCTTTCTAGGGGGGTTTTCCTAGCCACCGTGCTTCTACACCTGCATTGCTTGCTGCTTGGGGTTTGAGGCTGGGTTTCTGTACAGCACTTTGAGACATCAGCTGATGTAACAAACAGCTTTATAAATACATTTGATTTGATTTGACATAGATTCAGTTACTTCAAGGTTGTAATGAAAAAATACAGAGATGGCAATCACTGTTTGTTCTCCCTTTTTCCAATCAATGGCTAAACCAAGTTAGCTTTCAGTCCTTTAGTAGCTGATTCAGACAGAGGAACACCATCAGAGACATAAGACTCCTTGGAAAACAGTGGCAGTTATTGCTACTGGGTGGACTATCCTGATTAAATAAAAAAAGAGACCTTCATAATCATAAGCGACAACCACACAGACCTTGTCGATGAAGGAGGCGAAGCGGTTGTTGAGGCCCTTGATTTGGTCCTTCTCGTGGATGCGGGCGACCTGCAGGTCGGGGTCGATATCCAGATTGAGGGGGGCCAGCAGGCTCATGTTGACTGAGACAGAGTGGAGAGGGCTGCTGTGCTGGTCACTGGAGCTGGAGATATGCTTGGACCTCAGGCTCATGGTGGAAGGGGAGATGGAGAGGGGAGAGGTGGAGGGAGAGTTGGAGACAGTGATTTGGAGAGGAAGAGATGGAGAGGAGTACGGGTCAGAGAGGGAGAGATGGAGATGAGGGAGAATCAGAGAGGGAGAGATGGAGAGGAGGGAATATCAGAGTGATGCTCATGGACAAGCCAGGACAGGATAGCAGCAGGGCTGTCTGACCTCAGTGAGGTGTCTCAGGCGTTCAGCCCTCCTTTTAAACTCCCCTCCCTCAGGGTGGAGGTGGTTCTCTAGTTCTTTGGAGTGGCCAAAGAACCAGTTATTCACTCACACCTTTTCTTTCTCCGCTCCCTGGCCCCACATTGTCTCTCTCTCTCTCTCTCTCTCTCTCTGTCTCCCCCCTCTCTCTCTCTCTGTCTCCCTCTCTCTCTCTCTCTCTCTCTCCTCTCCCTCTCTCTCTCTCTCTCTCTCTCTCTCTCTCTCTCTCTCTCTGTCTCCCCCTCTCTCTCTCTCTCTCTCTCTCTCTCTCTCTCTCTCTGTCTCCCCCTCTCTCTCTCTCTCTCTCTCTCTCTCTCTCTCTCTCTCTCTCTCTCTTTCTCTCTCTCTCTCCCTCTCTCTACACAAATTGTTAAAGTACACAAGGGAAAATAAATAAGCATAAATATGGGTTGTATGTTCTTCACTGGTTGCCATTATCTCGTGGCAACAGGTCACAAATCTTGCTGCTGTGATGGCACCTCTCTCTCTCTCTCTCTCTCTCACTCACTGCCTCTCTCACTGCCTCTCTCTCTCTCTCTCTCTCTCTCTCTCTCTCTCTCTCTCTCTCTCTCTCTCTCTCTCTCTCTCTCTCTCTCTCTCTCTCTCTCTCTCTCTCTCTCTCTCTCTCTCTCTCTCTCTCTCTCTCTCTCTCTCTCTCTCTCTCTCTCTCTCCCTCTCTCCCTCTCTCTCTCTCTCTACACAAATTGTTAAAGGACACAAGATAAAATAAATAAGCATAAATATGGGTTGTATTTACAATGGTGTTTGTTCTTCACTGGTTGCCCGTTTCTCGTGGCAACAGGTCACAAATCTTGCTGCTGTGATGGCACACTGTGGAATTTCACCCAGTAGATATGGGAGTTTTTCAAAATTGGATTTGTTTTCGAATTCTTTGTGGATCTGTGTAATCTGAGGGAAATATGTCTCTCTAATATGGTCATACATTGGGCAGGAGGTTAGGAAGTGCAGCTCAGTTTCCACCTCATTTTGTGGGCAGTGAGCACATAGCCTGTCTTCTCTTGAGAGCCATGTCTGCCTACGGCGGCCTTTCTCAATAGCAAGGCTATGCTCACTGAGTCTGTACATAGTCAAGGCTTTCCTTAATTTTGGGTCAGTCACAGTGGTCAGGTATTCTGCCGCTATGTACTCTCTGTGTAGGGCCAAATAGCATTCTAGTTTGCTCTGTTTTTTTGTTAATTCTTTCCAATGTGTTAAGTAGTTATCTTTTTGTTTTCTCATGATTTGGTTGGGTTTAATTGTGCTGCTGTCCTGGGGCTCTGTAGTGTGTGTTTGTGTTTGTGAACAGAGCCCCAGGACCAGCTTGCTTAGGGGACTCTTCTCCAGGTTCATCTCTCTGTAGGTGATGGCTTTGTTATGGAAGGTTTGTGAATCGCTTCCTTTTAGGTGGTTGTAGAATTTAACAGCTCTTTTCTGGATTTTGATAATTAATGGGTATCGGCCTAATTCTGCTCTGCATGCATTATTTGGTGTTCTACGTTGTACACGGAGGATATTTTTGCAGAATTCTGCGTGCAGAGTCTCAATTTGGTGTTTGTCCCATTTTGTGAAGTCTTGGTTGGTGAGCAGACCTCACAACCATAAAGGGCAATGGGCTCTATGACTGATTCAAGTATTTTTAGCCAAATCCTAATTGGTATGTTGAAATGTATGTTTCTTTTGATGGCATAGAATGCCCTTCTTGCCTTGTCTCTCAGATCGTTCACAGCTTTGTGGAAGTTACCTGTGGCGCTGATGTTTAGGCCAATGTATGTATAGTTTTTTGTGTGCTCTAGGGCAACAGTGTCTAGATGGAATTTTTATTTGTGGTCCTGGTGACTGGACCTTTTTTGGAACACCATTATTTTGGTCTTACTGAGATTTACTGTCAGGGCCCAGGTCTGACAGAATCTGTGCATAAGATCTAGGTCTCTCTCTCGCTCACCCTCCCCTCTCTCTCCAAGCTGTGCAGTAGAATACAGAATAGTACTTGCTTATTTTGTGTTAACTGTTTAAGTAATTTAAGTTCATTTCTGTGCTAGTTTGGCTGAAGAACCAGTTAGACACCTTATTCACTCACCACTGTCCTCTCCCTGGCCCCACACGGCGCACCCTCCCCCTCTCTCTGTCTGTCCCTCTTTCTTTGTGTCTCTCTCTCTCTCTCTCTCTCTCACCCAAGCTATGCAGCAGAATAAAGGTAGTCTGTCACCACACCCAGATAGTCTTTCTGAGCTGTGCGTGTCCTCAGGTCCATCCTTTGGGCACGCACCCATTCTTTAGTGACACCTGGGAGAGAGATACAGTGTCATCTCTCTCCAACCTGCTGTACAGTGTCTGCTGTGGCTATCTGAGCAACACTGTGAACCAACAGAAGTAGGGTTAGTAAACATTCTAGTCTAGTGGATCAACAGTTTCAAGCCCTATAGCTGCAATAGTTTCCACCACCTGCTGTGAACCAGTTGGTATATTTGGTGACCAATTTTTTTTTTTTATATCATTTTGCGATGCAGGTCTTTTGTTAAATAAAGAATTTGAAACATTTGAGAGCATTTGAAACAGATTTACAGATAATGTTTTGGTATGTCTTTCTCCCAGTCTTTTCTTCTCCTCTGTGTTTTGGGGTTTATACTGGGAGACAGTCTTCAGCTCCACCTCTATAGGGTCGTGGTCACACATACTCAGAGCATCATTTGAGGGAGTAAAGGACTGATATAGTAAGGGATTACCCACAAACACCGTTTCCTGGACACAGATTAAGCCTAGTCCTCGACTAAAAATCCAACTCAATGGAGAATCTCAATTGAAAAGGATTTTAGTCCAAGAAAGACTCCAACAAATAGTTAATAGATGAACTATGATGTAACCTGGCTTCAGATAGGTGAAAGGCTTTGTGGTAGTTGAAGGTCTTGGCTGAGTTGGGGACCATCGCCTAAAACATATCATCCGCAGACATCACAATCCTGATAGGATACAAAGGAAACAAAAATATTTAATTAGTTCCATTGGGTTATGTTGCATAACCTTTTGAAAAAGGACTATGTTGTATTCGATTTATATAAGAACAATCTGGACATATGGGATAAAACAGAATAATAGAGATATTTCAGGACTTTCTTATTGGCCACATTGCTTGGGCCCCATCTTCTGACGTTAAATGACGCCACCTTCCTTATTGCTTCAGGTAATATAACAGTCATTATACATCTTAGTAGTCGGCATAGAGTCTAGTGTTTATATAGTCTGTATCCACAATGCTTGTATTTGGATGTAACATGTTTGTCAAGATGACTTGTTAAACCTGATATTTCACACTCATTTGTACTTAAGCAAACATTGATTTAGTGCAATATATGCTTCCATTATTTTACCAGACAAAAAGAGGCTCGACTTTCTTGACATTTTATGGTAGAAATAAACTGGTGTAAATAATTTGCTATTTTAGTCTCCACATCGTGTTCATTGGAGTTGGATTCAGTCCTGGTAATTCAATTCACCAGTAAATTGTAAATAGATACCAGTACAGACAAAAAGGCTTAAAAGACAGAACGCAGACCACCAGCCTTTACAGACGGTCTGACCTCAAGAAGAGTGGAATGCCTCAAAACGTCCAACACATGCATGCAATTACTTCCTGTGCAGTGTCACAGCTGTTTCTCACACGAAGAACATCCACATGACATGTCGTTGTTCCACTTGGAACCGACAGGTTGCTTGGCCTTATTCATGGATTCATCGCTCGTAAAGATGGGGGAATTATGATGGAATTAAGTCAAGGTCTGGACAGATACACAGACACACTGATACACAGATAAACCTTAATTAATATGGTATATCTGTAGACACCTCCACCACACCTCCATTAATACAATGTATCTGTAGACACACCTCCTCCACCAAACCTTCATTAATACAATGTATCTGTAGACACGCCTCCTCTACCACACCTTCATTAATACAGTGTATCTGTAGACACACCTCCTCCACCACACCTTCATTAATACAATGTATCTGTAGACACACCTCCTCCTCCACACCTTCATTAACACAATGTATCTGTAGACACACCTCCATTAATACAATGTATCTGTAGACACGCCTCCTCTACCACACCTCCATTAATACAATGTATCTGTAGACACACCTCCTCCTCCACACCTTCATGTCTTTGATCTCCACACACAACGACTAGCAGGTGAACAACATGCTATTCTCATAATTAAATTGAAGGTCAGACCGTAGAGAGGAAAGTGCATAAAAAGGCAATTACTATCCATTACGGTCCAATGCATCTGGGTTTTTTATTTATTTTTATTTATCTTAATATCAAATTTCTGGTTAACTATTAAGTACCTCACTGTGATTGTTTTAAATGAAAACGGTCGAAAATAAACAAGATTATCTGTTTGGGTGTGGTCTGAACGGGGAGGGGAAACTGAAAACTGGCTGTTATTGGCAGAGAGGTTTGGAACTCTCTGTATTATTGTTCTATTTACATATTTACCGCATGGTGATGTCATCATGGAAGGGCCAAAACTCCATCCCACCAAAACAGGCTGAAATTCCAGTCTTTTCAAACAGCTCTTACACTAAAAAGTCATTACCATAATTTTCACAATATCACAGCATTATTCCACCCTCATAGTGTGGAAATACAGTATATATATATTATAACACAGGAAATCTCGTTTTTGTGTGCACTAGGCCTTTAAAGACTGTGGCAGTCCCACTACTTCCATATATATTTTGTTCATGTTTATTGGACAGGATAGAAAGAGAGGAGAGTGTGCTGAAAGAGTAGTGGGCTGGATTCAAACCCCATGCTCCAGCAGGCCAGAGGTATATGTGTTGCAGAGGCTTAGACCTTTAGACCAACCTAGGCTACAGGGCCCCTATTTATTTTGGCCCCTCTGATCACCAGGGCAAGTTCCAACACGCAATGACAGGAATGGCATTCCATGAAAATAAAAACAATCCATGTGTTGACATACTGTGTTAGGGAGCAGTGAACTACATCTAGTTCAACCAGTAATTTAACTACATTTTACAGTAGCTTGGTGGTACTTGAACTAAATAAAAATGTTGGTAGTGTTTTCAGTAGTTAATGACTTTTCATGCCATGTAGAGGTGTAGATAACTACTGTAACTACACACTACTGTTTTACCATGTAGCGATGTAGCTAACTACTGTAACTACACACTACTGTTTTACCATGTAGCGATGTAGCTAACTACTGGAAATACACACTACTGTTTTACCATGTAGCAGCGTAGCTAACTACTGGAACTACACACTACTGTTTTACCATGTAGCAGCGTAGCTAACTACTGGAACTACACACTACTGTTTTACCATGTAGCAGCGTAGCTAACTACTGGAACTAAATACTACTTCTGTTTTTTACCAAAATTAAATATGGGTAAATTAGTCAAGAATATAATTTATTTTTCAGCATCAGACCTGCCCAATTCTCACTTGAAACAGGCTACTAGGCTAAATTGCTAAATGTGCTTATTTAATTTTTTCTTTTTTTACTCTTAGGCCTCCCTGCCTCCTATCTGAGATACCTGCTGAAGCCCTCATCCTCCGCATACATCAAATTGATCAGAAATACAGTGTAGACATTGTTCATGTTGTAAATGACTATCGTAGCTAGAAATGGCAGATTTGTTTATGGAATATCTACATAGGCATACAGAGGCCCATTATCAGGTGTACAGAGGCCCATTATCAGGTGTACAGAGGCCCATTATCAGGTGTACAGAGGCCCATTATCAGGTGTACAGAGGCCCATTATCAGCAACCATCACTCCTGTGTTTCAATGGCACGTTATGTTCGCTAATCCAAGTTTATCATTTTAAAAGGCTAATTGATCATTAGAAAATCCTTTTGCAATTATGTTAGCACAGCTGAAAACTGTTGTTCTGAATAAAGAAGCAATACAACTGGCCTTTAGACTAGTTGAGTATCTGGAACATCAGCATTTGTGGGTTCGATTAAAGGCTCAAAATGGCCAGAAACAAAAAGCTTTCTTCTGAAACTCGTCAGTCTATTCTTGTTCTGAGAAATGAAGGCTATTCCATGCAAGAAATTGCAAAGAAACTGAAGATCTCGTACAACGCTGTGTACTGCACCCTTCACAGAGCAGCACAAACTGTCTCTAACCAGAATAGAAAGAGGAGTGGGAGGCCCCGGTGCACAACTGAGCAAGAGGACAAGTACATTAGAGTATCTATTTTGAGAAACAGACGCCTCGCAAGTCCTTAACTGGCAGCTTCTTTAAATAGTACCCGTAAAACACCAGTCTCAACGTCAACAGTGAAGAGGCGACTCTGGGATGCTGGCCTTCTAGGCAGAGTTGCAAAGAAAAAACCATATCACAGACTGGCCAATAAAAAAAAGATTACGATGGGCAAAACAACACAGACACTGGACAGAGGAGTGGCCAGCACAGTCACCGGATCTCAACCCTTTTGAGCTGTTGTGGGAGCAGCTTGACCGTATGGTACGTAAGAGGTGCCCATCAAGCCAATCCAACTTGTTTGCTTCAGGAAGCATGGGGGAAAATCTCTTCAGATTACCTCAACAAATTGACAACTAGAATGCCAAAGGTCTGCAAGGCTGTAATTGCTGCAAATGAATGAATATTTGACGAAAGCAAAGTTTGAAGGACACAATTATTATTTAAATTAAAAATCATTATTTATAACCTTGTCAACGTCTTGACTATACTTTCTATTCATTTTGCAACTAATTTCATGTATGTTTTCATGGAAAAAAAGAACATTTCTAAGTGAGCAGCGGTGTGAATTTTTGACAACTTTTACTTTTACTTCACTACATTCCTAAAGAAAATTATGTACTTTTTACTCCATACTCCTGACACTCAAATGTACTCGTTACATGTTGAATTCTTAGCATGACATGAAAATGGTCCAATTCACACACTTATCAAGAGAACATCCCTGGTCATCCCTACTGCCTCTGATCTGGCGGACTCACTAAACACACACAAAAAAAATTATGCTGTATTTTCAGATAATGAGATTGAGAAATAATAGCCTATACATGGGGACACAGACAAGAGGACAGAGGTGATGGAACTGAAAAGAGGAAACCTTCTCCTCCCCCCAACCAGAGAAGCTACATTTAGAGATACAGGTGCTGAAGATGCAGAACCCTGTACATGGACAAGAGGACAGAGGGATTGTGTAAAGAGGTGATGGAACTGAAGACAGGAAAACCTCTCCTCCTCCAACCAGAGAAGCTACATTTAGAGATACAGATGCTGAAGATGCAGAACCCTGTACATGGACAAGAGGACAGAGGGATTGTGTAAAGAGGTGATGGAACTGAAGACAGGAAAACCTCTCCTCCTCCAACCAGAGAAGCTACATTTAGAGATACAGGTGCTGAAGATGCAGAACCCTGTACATGGACAAGAGGACAGAGGGATTGTGTAAAGAGGTGATGGAACTGAAGACAGGAAAACCTCTCCTCCTCCAACCAGAGAAGCTACATTTAGAGATACAGATGCTGAAGATGCAGAACTCTGTACATGGACAAGAGGACAGAGGGATTGTGTAAAGAGGTGATGGAACTGAAGACAGGAAAACCTCTCATCCTCCAACCAGAGAAGCTACATTTAGAGATACAGGTGCTGAAGATGCAGATGGCCAAGCTTGGAAAAGTTATATTGAACTGTGATTCTTACCAGAATACTAGTCATATTAGTACTCTATGTCATGTTCATGTTTTAAAAGGAACTGATATTTTTGAGAAGAGACTTTTAAAGAGACATTGCCCTATTTTTTTATGAGATGCTTTCCCAACTTTTCCAAATAAAATATTGTTCATTGTGAATCTTGCCTGGTTGTCATTCA
Organism: Oncorhynchus kisutch; assembly: GCF_002021735.2. Lineage (NCBI taxonomy): Eukaryota > Metazoa > Chordata > Actinopteri > Salmoniformes > Salmonidae > Oncorhynchus > Oncorhynchus kisutch. The sequence goes on from NC_034178.2 coordinate 68,757,231, forward strand.
TCCTGAAATTGCACAGGGGCACAAAAGAACCAGACTTTTCCCATATCTGACATAAGTGGAGGCTGCTGAGGGGAGGACGGCTCATAATAATGGCCCATAGTAATCAAATCAAATCAAACTTGATTTGATTTGCTTACTTACAAGCCCTTAACCAACAGTGTGGTTCTAGAAAGGGTTAGGAAAATATTAAACAAATAAACTAAAGTAAACAATTAGAAAAAAGTAACACAATAAAATAACAATAATGAGGCTATATGCAGGGGGTACCGGTACCGAGTCAATGTGCAGGGGTACAGGTTAGTCGAGGTAGCTTGTACATGTAGGTAATGGTGAAGTGACTATGCACAGATAATAAACAGCAAGTAGCAGACGTGTATAAAAATGGAGGGGGGGGGTGTCATTGTAAATAATCTGGTGGCCATTTGATTAATTGTTCAGCAGTCTTATGGCTTGGGGGTAGAAGCTGTTAAGGAGCTGGAATGGACTGGCATCAAACACATGGAAACCATAGAAACCATGGAAACCACGTGTTTGATGTATTTTATACCATTCTACTCATTCCACTCCAGCCATTCCCATGAGCCTGCCCTCCCCAATTAGGGTGCCACCAACCTCCTGTGTCTGACACACAGAAAGCAGAACACTAGCCTTGCAGACTGTCTAACCTCAAAGAGAGCGGAAGCCTCAAAACAGGGTTACTTCCTGTGCAGCCAGTCGTTACTTCCTGTGAAAACAAATCAACCGCAGCTTTTTCTCACACGAAGAACATAAACATTAAATATTATACAAACATTTCTCATGTTAACTTTCTCTATACTTTTGGCTTTTTGGTAAACAAACATGATATTATTTTAAAAAATTGATATGGCATTAACAAAGAAGATGATTGACTTAAGTTTAGTCGATATTATAACTGTTTCTTTATTCCAAGTTGGTAGCGTGTTATGAAGATGTTCCCAGGATCAGAAAGATGCTCTGGTGCCTTTGTAAAATGTATTTTGTATTATTGAAAATTTAAACATACAATCTACCTGCAGTGAAGCCGTTCAACATTTATGTTACATTCAGACATCTAACCTTCTCCCGTCCAGAGCGACCCACTGGAGCAATCTGGGTCAACCGCCCCACCCAAGGGCATGTCGACAAATCTCCCACCAAGTCAAAATAGGGACCCCAACAAGCAACTTATCTGCCACTGGCCCAAGCTCTCAACCGCCAGGCTACCAACCATCCAAGACCCCCACAGTCACTGAGAGCTGCCCCTCAACCATCCGAGCCCCCCACAGTCACTGAGAGCTGCCCCTCAACCATCCAAGACCCCCACAGTCACTGAGAGCTGCCCCTCAACCATCCAAGACCCCCACAGTCACTGAGAGCTGCCCCTCAACCATCCAAGACCCCCACAGTCACTGAGAGCTGCCCCTCAACCATCCGAGCCCCCCACAGTCACTGAGAGCTGCCCCTCAACCATCCAAGACCCCCACAGTCACTGAGAGCTGCCCCTCAACCATCCGAGCCCCCCCACAGTCACTGAGAGCTGCCCCTCAACCATCCAAGACCCCCACAGTCACTGAGAGCTGCCCCTCAACCATCCAAGACCCCCACAGTCACTGAGAGCTGCCCCTCAACCATCCGAGCCCCCCCACAAAATACATAATAAAAATAATACATCTTTAAAAAATGTTTTAACTATGAGTAGCTCTGAAGGCTTTGTAAATCTGGTGCTGGTGGTAACCAGGATGTATCTTGATCTCTTGATAGTTGGGTGGGGTAGCTTAAGATTTTTTTACTTTTCTATCAACTCAAAGAAGTGGTTAATATCATAACATTTTTCAGAAATTTGAGGTCTGGGCTTTGACTAGGCCATTCCAAAACATTTAAATGTTTCCCCTTAAACCACTCGAGTGTTGCTTTAGCAGTATGCTTAGGGTCATTGTCCTGCTGGAAGGTGAACCTCCGTCCCAGTCTCAAACCTCTGGAAGACTGAAACAGATTCCCTCAAGAATTTCCCTGTATTTAGCGCCATCCGTCAATTCTGACCAGTTTCCCAGTCCCTGCCAATGAAAAACCTCCCCACAGCATGATGCTGCCACCACCATGCTCTCAGGGTGATGAGAGGTGTTGGGTTTGTGCCAGGCATATCGTTTTTCTGGATGGCCAAAAAGCTCAATTTTAGTCTCATCTGACCAGAGTACCTTCTTCCATATGTTTGGGGAGTCTCCCACATGCCTTTTGGCGAACACCAAATGTGTTTGCTTATTTTTTTCTTTAAGCAATGGCTTTTTTCTGGCCACTCTTCCGTAAATAAATATAATGGATTTTATGGTACTCCGTGGGATGTTCAGTGTTTTGGATATTTTTTGATAACCCAACCCTGATCTGTACTTCGGCACAACTTTGTCCCTGACCTGTTTGGAGAGCTCCTTGGTCTTCATGGTGCCACTTGCTTGGTGGTGTCCCTTGCTTAGTGGTGTTGCAGACTCTGGGGCCTTTCAGAACAGGTGTATATATACTGAGATCATGTGACAGATCATGTGACACTTAGATTGCACCCAGGTGGACTTTATTTAATTAATTATGTGACTTCTGAGGGTAATTGGTTGCACCAGATCTTATTTAGGGGCTTCATAGCAAAGGGGGTGAGTACATATGCACGCACCACTTTTCAGTTGTTTCTTTTTTTCTGCAATTGATGAAACTATTTATTTATTTCATTTTGCTTAACAAATTTGGACTATTTTGTATATGTCCATTACATGAAATCCAAATAAAAATCCATTTAAATTACAGGTTGTAAAGCAACAAAATAGGAAGAACGTCAAGGAGATGAATACTTTTGCAAGGCACTGTACATACAGAAATACATTGCTACTGTATCTATAGATAGCGTGTAGGGGTAAACCAGTGTAGACCAGTGTAGGAGTAAACCAGTGTAGACCAGTGTAGGGGTAAACCAGTGTAGACCAGTGTAGGGGTAAACCAGTGTAGACCAGTGTAGGGGTAAACCAGTGTAGACCAGTGTAGGGGTGTATCTATAGATAGCGTGTAGGGGTAAACCAGTGTAGACCAGTGTAGGGGTAAACCAGTGTAGACCAGTGTAGGGGTAAACCAGTGTAGACCAGTGTAGGGGTAAACCAGTGTAGACCAGTGTAGGGGTAAACCAGTGTAGACCAGTGTAGGGGTGTATCTATAGATAGCGTGTAGGGGTAAACCAGTGTAGACCAGTGTAGGGGTAAACCAGTGTAGACCAGTGTAGGGGTAAACCAGTGTAGACCAGTGTAGGGGTAAACCAGTGTAGACCAGTGTAGGGGTGTATCTATAGATAGCGTGTAGGGGTAAACCAGTGTAGACCAGTGTAGGGGTAAACCAGTGTAGACCAGTGTAGGGGTAAACCAGTGTAGACCAGTGTAGGCGTGTATCTATAGATAGCGTGTAGGGGTAAACCAGTGTAGACCAGTGTAGGAGTAAACCAGTGTAGACCAGTGTAGGGGTAAACCAGTGTAGACCAGTGTAGGTGTGTATCTATAGATAGCGTGTAGGGGTAAACCAGTGTAGACCAGTGTAGGGGTGTTTCTAATGAATAATATCCTCCTTTTAAGAGAAGGTCAGCCTGATATACTGTAGTTGCAGGTGATCTGTGAGAAAAGTGTGTAGGCAGGATGTTAATGTTTTGGTTATCCTTTACTGACTGGTTCAGCTGGGGCCAGTAAATAGGTCCTCCCAAACAACTAGGGGCTTGGCTTGGCTCACACACAAGTTTCAGCCAATCAAGTGACAGGTGCTCAGTATAAGAAGGCCAAGCCCCTGTCAGAGAGTTACAGTTGTTCATTGCTAAACAAGATACTGCACAACAACATCATAGAGCCTATCAACCCTTCAGGTAAGTGAAGTCCAACTGGAATGTACAGATATGAGATATTCCTTCATTTGTATGCAGACTCCAGCTTTTTAAATACTTGGAATATTATCAATGATTTTCTTGTTTTGCTTTAATTAATTGAGAACATGATGATTAATTAACAAGTTGAATCATGGGATCTTGTCCAGGTCTACAATATAAATGCTTACTGTCGGGGGAACTGGAGGACTGGAGTTGGGAAACACTGTTCTAAGCCTTCTGTTATTATGGTGCTATTAGGATTTGGAAGTATTTGAACTGATGGTCAAATATATCATTTGTTTTTGAAAGTTTGTCAGTGAAAGAAAGCAGACAGAACATTATTGTAAGCCCCTTCCCACACAATATACCACAGGTAATGTCTGAGCATGTTGGAGCTTGTCAACAGAGATCATGTTACATCCTTTTACAACTCTAGTGGTTTCATTTGCCTGAAATATGCTGGATTGTTTTTGCATGCTACCTACATGACATTGAATTCATAATTCTGTTCCAGCCAGTCATCCAGAACTACTGTTCTGTGAGAAGAAACCCTGTTTATTGCACAACAAAGAGAAGTTAGAATCAGTCACACGCTGTTGCTACAGTAACCTGCTCCTAGTCCGTATGCTGAGTCCCTGTAGGACTAAAGTGACTTCATGTACTTTTTTATCTGTCCTGCTTGGTGGAATTCCTCACAACTAGGGATTTCACATCTGGTGAGGAACTACACATCTGGAGGGACTAAGCCTATACCTCTTTAGACTTTGTTGAAAGTACTGTACGGAAATGCTGCTTTTCCCAGGTCTCCCTCAAAAATACATTCTCATCTAACAGCACTTCCTGGTTAAGTAAAGGATACATTTAAATAATGGTACAACTGCTGGCTCACAGTTGTATTACTGTATTAGAGTTGCAACCACAGACTGTGGAGCTGTGATGTCGCAACGTGTTCCATAGAGAAATTGCCCTCTATTCTGTGGTCAGCAGATCAACTAATCTTGAAGCATTTGAATTTGAATGTCTCAGCTACAGTTTATCCAGCTCCATCCTACCTTGATCAACTGGTTTTACCTCCACCCAACCAGGAGTTACCGCTGATATGACAAGTACTCTGGATATCTACCAGAGGACCTTTAACCTAACACAATAAAGGGACATTTTAGCTCAATCCCTTGATATTCTTAAATAATTTCTTGAAGGAGACTCCGGTCCGATTTTCAGTATTCAATGTACAATGTAATGACTGTCATATTACATAGTTTGTAAACTATGTAAACTATTAACTACTATTATGATCTCTAGCAGATTCATGTGTTGCGCTGTAATAGGCGATCTTCTGCCATTGAAAATAATGGAGGGTTGTTATAGATCTCACAGGGCCACAGAACAAGGTGCATGACTGCCCTCTTATAAAGAGTTCTATTTACAGGAACCTTCTCTACAGAATAAATGGCTCTAAAAGAGTTCTTTGTTGGGTGAAAAGGTTCTGGAACCATAAAGGGTTCTACAGGGTCATGCAGAATAACGTTTTTTTAAAGGTTCTAAATAAGTGTACTCAGAGACATGCTTTCCAACCCTTTCACTAAAGTAGTTTCATCATGTGGCCATGCCAATAGAAACACTACCTTTGCATCAGGAATTTTAACAAGAATGTAGCCAGATGTACTGAGTATATCCTAATGTATGTCCTGAAGCATGTTTTCCTTGTGTTGAGCCATTTATGAGACATTGCTGTTGTGCATTATCATAAAAACCCACACAGAGGGCAATAAACACATGTAGACTGTTAAACTTGTTTTGGTTTAGGTAATTACATCCTTTCTCTGTAATCGTTGCTTGTGTGATCAACTAGCAGTTTCTTATAGTTTTACATGGATTGGATTTTATTTTTCTCTTTTTCAAGCAGTAGTCATGAAGGTTGCATCTTTCAACATCCAGAAATTTGGGAAGCGTAAGCTATCAAACCCAAACACCCTTGCTACCCTTGTGAAGGTACAGATATAAGATTGTATTCATGATTTTAGAATTCCCTCAGATAAACATTTGGCAAACTATCCTAAAACAAGGATGTTGTCATACATATAAACAGATAAACTAATGAACTTTTTCTTCTTTTACTTCCTTTCGTCCTATCAGATTGTGTCTCGCTATGACATCATACTGATTCTGGAGGTGGTGGATGAGAGAGGCACTTCAGTGAAAAAGTTCCTGGAGGACTTAAATAAGTCAAGTGATTTCCCTCATGTGACGCTATAAAATATACAACTGGGGAAACTCCTGGCCTTACATGAGAAGTATCACTCATTACAGGTGTGTCATTACAGGGCCAATAAGAAGCAACACTACACTCTGCAAATCAGCACTCGTCTGGGAAGAGACAAATACAAGGAGCAGTTTATGTTTCTGTACAGGTACAATTCAAACCCATCGTCAACTTTACCGTCATAAACCTCTATCTGATGCTATTCATTTTTTCACATTGTGATCTGATTTATTTTTTTAATGCATGACTAATGCTATTAAATGTGTTGTATTGTTTATTCTGAAAGGGATGATTTGGTGGACTTGGTTGGTTCCTGGCAATATGAGGACAACCAGGTTGGAGATGTGGACGCCTTCGCCAGGGAGCCTTACATTCTCCGTTTCAAATGTCTCAACACTGGTAAGGGGCACAGGAGTGCTAGAATTAAGCATGATCCATCCATATGGCATTTAATTTAGCAAATAATATGAACGTGACAGACAGACAGCTGGATATTGCAGCAGAGAATGACAGCCCAATCATAAACAGCTGTAATATATACTTCTCATCTTTTCCTGTGTTTCTCAGTGCTGGAGGACTTGGTACTGATCCCAGTGCACACCAAGCCTGACGATTCAGCGAAGGAGCTGGATGAGCTTTATGATGTCTTCCTGGAAGTGAAAAAGAAATGGAAGACTGATGTAAGTTCTGAAATAAGCCATTGACAGAGTTTAACACCTCCCTTGGGTTTAGAAAGTGCACTTGTCACCAAAGACTATATATGAGCCTTTGACAAGTAAAATACAACACCAGACACATGGTGATTTCAAGATAACTAAAAACAGTTTCCTTATTCTGGATGAAACGTAACTTTGTTGTTGAATGTTTCTCTCTGTACCAGAACGTTATGATCCTAGGTGACTTCAATGCAGACGGTTCCTATCTTTCTAAAAAGGGCATGAAAGCCATCCGTATCCGCAGTGACAAAAAGTTCCACTGGCTGATTGAAGATGATGTGGATACCACAGCAAACACAGGCAACGATAATACTTATGACAGGTGGCGCACTGTGATTTGTGAAATTCATTATTGAACGCCTCATGTATGAAACAGATGATCACCTATGAAGTTCATTTGACATTTCTTTGGTATTGTTTAAAGGTGGTTAAAATGTCATAAGAACTGTCATAAGAACTATTATAAAACTAGTGTACTTGTGTGTAATATGGAATGACTGCTGACTTCCTTTTCGGATCAACATCTAGGATTGTGATCTATGGGGATGACATGCTTGACGCCGTCGTGCCAAACTCTGCCAAACCATTCAACTTCCAGATCGCATACGGACTTTCTGAAGAAGATGTAAGTATGTGTAACGTTCATCGTCCTCCTCTGAGGAGTATGAAGGATCGGAGGACCAATGCGCAGCGTGCTATGTGTTCATGATGAATTTATTAAACACAGAACACTAAAACAAAAATAACAAAGAGAATGACACGAAACTAAACAGTCCTGTCTGGTGACATACACAAAGACAGAAAGCAATCACCCACGAAACACAGGTGGGAAAAGGCTACCTAAGTATGATTCTCAATCAGAAACAACTAATGACACCTGCCTCTGATTGAGAACCATACCAGGCCAAACGCAAAACACAACATAGAAAAACGAACATAGACAACCCACCCCAACTCACGCCCTGACCAAGCTAAAACAAAGACATAACAAAAGAACTAAGGTCAGAACGTGACAGTATGCAGGTTACAGACTAATTCCATCCTGGTAGATGGTTTGATTACAATATTATAAGTAGATGAAATGAACATGTTAGTAGCCTACATTTTGACAACCCGTCTATAGAAATACAGTACATGTCAAAGTTGAGCCGTCTGGCTCATGTCTCAACCTCTAACTACTCTGCTGTATTAGGCCCTGAAGGTGAGCGACCATTACCCTGTGGAGGTAGAGCTGAAAAGGAAAACACCAACAGAACAGAGTAAGCAGCATCATTGATCTTTATTCTGAATCTCCCAAACTTTCCTCTTAAAAAAAATTGTCAAAAAGGTGTAAAGACAAAAAAACTAAACAGCATCATCTTTACAGACAAATCATTCCACACAGACATTCAAATATCAATCCATACACAGATGCACATATCACCTGACACAGAAAAAATTATTGTAGATATAACAAAAGAAATCTGATTTTCAGGCTCTGCGACTGGGAAATAGAACCCTGTACATGGACAGGAGGACGGAGGAAGTGAGTGAAGAGGTGATGGAGATGGAGAAGAAGTCTTATCCAACCAGAGAAGCTGAATTTAGAGATACTGGTGCTGAAGATGCGGATGGTCAAGCTTAGGAACACTTACGTTGATCTGTGATTAAATCTTACCACAATACTAGTCATATTAATACTGTATATCATATTTGTATGTCTAGTATAGCTACTGATCTAATACTGATATGTATCTTGACAGAATCTCAAATAAAGATGATGGAGTGAAAATCCTGCAGTAGTTTATTATATACAAGACCACATTGGAAATTATAATTCAAAAAGGTCATTTCATGTTTTTCCTCTTTATACAATTGATCGAAATGAAAGAAAAAAACTGAGGGAGAGAGACGGAGGGGGGCTGGATTTCACAGGGGGCTGTGATTCAGCAACATATGAGTGCATGGTCTTCAAATGCCAAATCTCTTCTTTCTAGACTTCTTGATTGTTCCACCAGCTGAAAAAAGGGAAAATCTAGACATTGATAAAACCATGCTAAATACTGTACCAGTCAAAAGTTTGGACACACCTACTAATTCCAGTGTTTTTCTTTATTTTTTACTATTTTCTACATTTGAGAATAATAGTGAAGACCTCACAACTATGAAATAACACATATGGAATCATGTAGTAACCAAATAAGTGTTAAACTAATCTAAATATATTTTATATTAGAGATTCTTCAACGTAGCCACCCTTTGCCTTGATGATAGCTTTGCACACCATTGTCATTCTCTCAACCAGCTTCATGAGGTAGTCACCTGGAATGGATTTATTTTAACAGGTGTGCCTTGTTAAAAGTTCATTTGTGGAATTTCTTTCCTTCTTAATGTGTTTGAGCCAATCAGTTGTCTTGTGACAAGGTAGGGGTGGTATTCAGAAGATAGCCCTATTTGGTAAAAGACCAAGTCCATATTATGGCAAGAACAACTCAAATAAGCAAAGAGAAACAACAGTCCATTATTACTTTAACACATGAAGGTCAGTCAATACGAAATAATTCAAGAACATTGAACGTTTCTTCAAGTGCAGTCGCAAAACCCATCAAGCGCTATGGTGAAACTGGCTCTTATGAGGACCGCCACAGGAAAGGAAGACCCAGAGTTACCTCTGCTGCAGAGGATAAGTTCATTAGAGTTAACTGCACCGCAGAAATAGCAGCCCAAATGAATGCTTCACAGAATTCAAGTAACAGACACATCTCAACATCAACTGCTCAGGGAAGACTGAGTGAATCAGGCCTTCATGGTTGAATTGCTGCACAGAAACCACTACTAAAGGACACCAGTAATAAGAAGAGACTTGCTTGGGCTAAGAAACACGAGCAATGGACATGAAACCGGTAGAAATCTGTCCAAATTTGAGATTTTTGGTTCCAACCTCTATGTTTTTGTGAGACGCAGAGTAGCTGAACGGCTGATCTCCGCATGTGTGGCTCCCACCGTGAAGCACTGAGGAGGTGGTATGGTGTGGGGTGTGCTTTGCTGGTGACACTGTCTGTGATTAATTTCAAATTTAAGGCACACTTAACCACCATCTGTTTTGTTCTTAGTTGGACCATCCCTTTTTTTCAACAGGACAATGACCCAGCACACCTCCAGGCTGTGTAAGGTCTATTTTTATTTATTTAAAACACTATATTTAACTAGGCAAGTCAGTTAAGAACCAATTTTTATTTACAATGAAGGCCTACCCCAGTCAAACATGGACGTGCGCCACCCTTTGGGACTCCCAATCACAGCCAGATGTGATGCAGCCTGAATTTGAACCAGGGACTGCAGTGATGACTCTTGCACTGAGATGCAGTAACCTAGACCGCTGCGCCACTCAGGACTTAGACCGCTGCGTCACTCAGGAGCCCTATTTGACAAAGAAGGATAGTGATGGAGTGCTGCGTCATGACCTGGCCTCCACAATCACCTGACCTCAGCCCAATTGATTTGGGATGAGTTGGACCGCAGAGTGAAGGAAAAGCAGTCAACAAGTGCTCAGCATATGTGGGAAATCCTACAAGACTGTTGGAAAAGCATTCCGCGGGTGAAGCTGGTTGAGACAATGCCAAGAGTGTGTAAAGCTGTCATCAAGGCAAAGGGTGGCTACTATGAATAATCTGAAAGCCAAATGATTTTGTATGTGTTATTTCATAGTTTTGAATTAGAAAATAGTAAAAATAAAGAGAAACCCTTGAATGAGTAGGGTTGTCCAAACTTCTGACTAGTACTGTATATTTGTATATTAAATTGGGTGTATTTGAAATATATTCATTGTTTTGATAGTTCCTTACTCATGATGGTTAATTTGTGTTTACCAATTTCATATTATTCCAGCGAGACTGGCCAGAAATAAAAAGATGTAACTCTTGTAAAATTGGTCTTCCATTTTGAACGGTTTGGGCTACAGATGAGCGGTTTGGGCTACAGATGAACGGTTTGGGCTACAGATGAACGGTTTGGGCTACAGATGAACGGTTTGGGCTACAGATGAACGGTTTGGGCTTCAGATGACCGGTTTGGGCTACAGATGAACGGTTTGGGCTTCAGATGACCGGTTTGGGCTACACATGAACGGTTTGGGCTTCAGATGAACGGTTTGGGCTACAGATGAGCGGTTTGGGCTTCAGATGAACGGTTTGGGCTTCAGATGAACGGTTTGGGTTCGGTTTGGGCTTCAGATGAACGGTTTGGGCTTCAGATGAACGGTTTGGGCTTCAGATGACCGGTTTGGGCTTCAGATGACCGGTTTGGGCTACAGATGACCGGTTTGGGCTCCAGATGACCGGTTTGGGCTACAGATGACCGGTTTGGGCTTCAGATGACCGGTTTGGGCTTCAGATGAACGGTTTGGGCTTCAGATGAACGGTTTGGGCTACAGATGACCGGTTTGGGCTACAGATGACCGGTTTGGGCTCCAGATGACCGGTTTGGGCTTCAGATGAACGGTTTGGGCTTCAGATGAACGGTTTGGGCTACAGATGAACGGTTTGGGCTACAGATGTGCGGTTTGGGCTACAGATGAACGGTTTGGGCTTCAGATGAACGGTTTGGGCTTCAGATGAACGGTTTGGGCTTCAGATGACCGTTTTGGGCTACAGATGAACGGTTTGGGCTTCAGATGAGCGGTTTGGGCTACAGATGACCGGTTTGGGCTACAGATGAACGGTTTGGGCTACAGATGACCGGTTTGGGCTACAGATGAGCGGTTTGGGCTACAGATGAACGGTTTGGGCTACAGATGAGCGGTTTGGGCTACAGATGAGCGGTTTGGGCTACAGATGAACGGTGTGGGCTACAGATGACCGGTTTGGGCTACAGATGACCGGTTTGGGCTACAGATGAACGGTTTGGGCTACAGATGAGCGGTTTGGGCTACAGATGAGCGGTTTGGGCTACAGATGACCGGTTTGGGCTACAGATGACCGGTTTGGGATACAGATGACCGGTTTGGGCTACAGATGAGTGGTTTGGGCTTCAGATGAACGGTTTGGGCTTCAGATGAGCGGTTTGGGCTTCAGATGACCGGTTTGGGCTACAGATGAACGGTTTGGGCTACAGATGAACGGTTTGGGCTACAGATGAGCGGTTTTCTGTTATTTTTAATTTAAAAAACGTATTGAACCTTTATTTAACTAGACAAGTCAGTTTAAAATGACAGCCTACCACGAGGCAAAAGGCCTCATGCGGGGGACTGGGATTAAAAATAGAAATCAAATATAAATATAGGACAAAACACACATCACGACAAGAGAGACAACACAACACTACATAAAGAGAGACTACACAACACTACATAAAGAGAGACAACACAACACTACATAAAGAGAGACAACACAACACTACATAAAGAGAGACAACACAACACTACATAAAGAGAGACCTAAGACAACAACATAGAAAGGCAGCAACACATGAAAACACAGCATGGTAGCAACACAGCATGACAACAACACAGCATGACAACAACACAACATAACAACAACACAACATGACAACAACACAACATAACAACAACACAACATGACAACAACACAGCATAACAACAACACAACATGACAACAACACAGCATGGTAGCAACACAACATGACAACACAGCATGGTAGCAACACAACATGACAACAACACAGCATGGTAGCAACACAACACAACATGACAACAACACAACATGGTAGCAACACAACATGACAACAACACAGCATGGTAGCAAACACAACATGACAACAACACAACATGGTAGCAACACAACATAACAACAACACAACATGACAACAACACAACATGGTAGCAACACAACATGACAACAACACAGCATGGTAGCAACACAACATGACAACAACACAACATGGTAGCAGCACAAAAACATGGTACAAACATTCTTGGGCACAGACAACAGCACAAAGGGTAATAAGGTAGAGACAACCACAGACACCAAGCCTTGCTCCGTTTGTTTCTATGGTAGAGGCTGTGTTATAGGTAAGACCAGAGGCATATATGAAGAAATAAATCACTGACTGAGCCTAATCAGACTTGCCTGTGGTAATGGTTGTCACAGACAAAGTCAAATGATAAATGCCTTTGCTGGTGTTGCGCGCACATCGAATGATACAACAGCCTGAGTACACTGGACTTGAAACAGTGATACAGATGTAACCATGTGCCATTTGATGTTTCATCTGACCGCCAATAGTGCTCCCAAGTCGAAATTCCCATGTGCATTCCACAGGTCACAGTGAGTGTTCACAACAATGATCAAGATTAGGAATAGTTTCGTGGCACACCTGAGAGTTCCTCAGGTACCCTATTTATGTTGGCCCCTCATCAGGGCAAGTTCCAACGTGCCATGTCCAGGATGACATTCCATGCAATTAAAAACAATAAACGTCTTGACATGTTAGCTATGTCATCAAATCAAATCAAATCAAATTTATTTATATAGCCCTTCGTACATCAGCTGATATCTCAAAGTGCTGTACAGAAACCCAGCCTAAAACCCCAAACAGCAAGCAATGCAGGTGTAGAAGCACGGTGGCTAGGAAAAACTCCCTAGAAAGGCCAATACCTAGGAAGAAACCTAGAGAGGAACCAGGCTATGTGGGGTGGCCAGTCCTCTTCTGGCTGTGCCGGGTGGAGATTATAACAGAACATGGCCAAGATGTTCAAATGTTCATAAATGACCAGCATGGTCGAATAATAATAAGGCGGAACAGTTGAAACTGGAGCAGCAGCACAGTCAGGTGGAAGTTGAAACTGGAGCAGCAGCATGGCCAGGTGGACTGGGGACAGCAAGGAGTCATCATGTCAGGTAGTCCTGAGGCATGGTCCTAGGGCTCAGGTCCTCTGAGAGAGAGAAAGAAAGAGAGAAGGAGAGAATTAGAGAACGCACACTTAGATTCACACAGGACACCGAATAGGACAGGAGAAGTACTCCAGATATAACAAACTGACCCCAGCCCCCCGACACATAAACTACTGCAGCATAAATACTAAAACTACTGCAGTCATCAAACCCTAAAACATGTGATCATTTTTGTATTGTTAGAGTGAGTTTTGTTGTAATGTTAGTGTCGGAAAAATCTAGGCTTATCCCAACGTTTACTATAGTACATACCAGACCTTTGACCGTCTAGAGATATCAACTCTGACAGGGTAGCCCTGGGGTAGAGGGCTGCATTTCTGCAGAATGTCTGCGAGACCTGCTGGTCTGGACAGAGGTCGGCATTTTTCATGCTGCGGTTGGGAGCTGTTGTGAAAACAGACAACTTCGGGAGAGAAATATTTTTGTTATTTGGAGACGTTCGACTTTCTGTTTTCGTATGCGTTAGCCTAGACCTAGCTATTGTATTATAATCACTTATTTGTCTCATTATTCACACCCTTAGAATTCGCTGCTTCTAGTTAAGTAGCCTACAGTGGTGTAAATCACTTAAATCACTTTACAGTGGTGTAAATCACTTAATAGTACTTTCAAGAATTTTTACTTAAGTCGTCTTTTGGGGGTATCTGTACTTTACTATTTATATTGTTGACAACTTTTACTTCACTACATTCCTAAAGAAAAGGATGTACTTTTTTACTCCATACATTTTCCCTGACACCCAAAAGTACTCATTACATTTAAATTCACAGCAGGACATAAAAAATGCTCTAATTCCCACACTTATTATCAAGAGAACATTTGTCATGTGGAAGCTGGGACTCGGGAAGCAAGTACAGGTGGTGAGTTTAATAATAAACGGATCATGGACCGATACAAGCGTTGTATACAGAGAAGAAACACACAGTCAATACTGCCTGGGGAATGGAACTATGGAGGTGACAGATATAGGGGAGGAAATCAGAGTTAGTTGACTCAGAGTTGAAGGCAAACTCTGGGTTTTTGGGTTTCACAAAGCCAGTTCAGCTCAACTCTGAGTCAGTTACTATGGCAACGTACTCCGCGAAGCTAACCTGCTCACTGGCAGGTTTTCTTCAACTAACCCGGAGTTTCTCCTTCTCTTTAGCTGAAGCCTGCAGGTTGAAGGACGTGTCAGACGTGTCCTTTTGTCAGACGTGTCCTTTTCTTGAAGAGCCAGTTATTGAAGCACAAATACTCAGCAGAAATAGAGAGGGTGATCAGACCCCGCTTGGATGTTTTCTCATTCCCTGATGATTATCAGTTTTTTTCCCTGCACAATCGATCATTCATCTGAACAATATTCTCAGCCCTCATTTCGTTCATATGACACATCGTGGACATGCTCTCAGTTCGTGAACAAATTCTTTATGTTGCACTTCGTTTTGGTTTTTTTTGCCAACGGGAGTTTTCTATATAACATCGGTGACGCTGAGCGATGGTGAGTGTCCACTGAGCGCTAGATTTGCTCGTGGTGAGTTTTTACAGTATATATAGCAATATAGCAATATATCAATATTTTGTTTCCTCATATTTAAACTGTATCCTCTGTCACGGCCCCTCATCTGCAGTGTAGGGGTGGTTTCGCCTTCAGGCAGAGGAGGGTCGTTAGTGATTGGAGTCACCTGGGCTCAGGGTATTTAAACTGCTTCACTAATCCCTCTTTTCTCTCTCTCTCTCTCTCTCTCTCTCTCTCTCTCTCTCTTTCTCTCTCTCTCTCTCTCTCTCTCTCTTTCTCTCTCTCTCTCTCTCTCTCTCTCTCTCTCTCTCTCTCTCTCTCTCTCTTTCTCTCTCTCTCTCTCTTCTCTCTCTCTCTCTCTCTCTCTCTCTCTCTCTCTCTCTCTCTCTCTCTCTCTCTCTCTCTCTCTCTCTCTCTCTCTCTCTCTCTTCTCTCTCTCTCTCTCTCTCTCTCTCTCTCTCTGCTCCTCCAGGTATGATCCTGTTTTGTTTGTTCCTTTGTAGTTTTCACTCAGTCATTCACACACACAGATTCACGCATCCCTGCACTTTACATACACCTCACATTATGATACTGTCACACCTCATTCCCTTTTATTTGTTTAAGGTTAATAGTTTTGGTTTATAATAAAGAACCTTTTTGATTGGCCGATACCTGTTGTTCGTGTCCCCTCATTTTTGCCACAGGCTATGAGCCGGCCTGTGACACCTCGTATTATCATAGGAGAGTTTGATGGTTACCTGCTTGGTGACAGAGGGTACCCCTACCAGCCCTATTTGCTGACCCCTGATCCTGAGCCCGGCCTGCAGCAACGTTATAACTTGGCTCACTGCAGGACACGAGCCAGGCTCTTGCGTGTGTTGTTCCACAAAACATGCACCCATCTTTAGTTCGCTTGCCCTGCATATACAGTACCAGTCAAAAGTTTGGACACACCTACTCATTCAAGGGTTTTTCTTTATTTTTACTATTTCCTATATTGCAGTATAATAGCGAAGACATCAAAAATAACATATGTGTAATCATGTAGTAAGCAAAAAAGTGCTTAACAAATCAAAATATATTTTAGATTCTACAAAGTAGCCACCCTTTGCCTTGTTGACAGCTTTGCAGACCAGCTTCAACCAGCTTCATGCTTTTCCAACGGTCCTGAAGGAGTTCCCACATATGCTGAGCACTTGCTGGCTGCTTTTCCTTTACTCTGAGGTCCAACTCATCCCAAACCATCTCAATTGGGTTGAAGTCAGGTGATTGTGGAGGCCAGGTCATCTGATGTAGCACTCCATCACTCTCCTTGGTCAAATGCCCTGACACAGCCTGGAGGTGTGTTTTGGGTCATTGTCCTGTTGAAAAACAAATGATAGTCCGACTGAACGCAAAACAGATGGGATCGCGTATCGCTGCAGAATGCTGTGGTAGCCATGCTGGTTAAGTGTGCCTTGAATTCTAAATAAATCACAGACAGTGTCCACAGCAAAGCAACCCCACACCATCACACCTCCTCCTCCATGCTTCACGGTGGGAACAACACATTCAGAGATCATCTGTTCACCTATCTCAAATTTGGACTCGTCAGACCAAAGGACAGATTTCCACCGGTCTAATGTCCATTACTCGTGTTTCTTGGCCCAAGCAAGTCTCTTCTTATTATTGGTGTCCTTTAGTGGTTTCTTTGCAGCAATTTGACCATGAAGGCCTGATTCACACAGTCTCCAATTGGAACAGTTAATGTTGAGATGTGTCTGTTACTTGAACTCTGTGAAGCATTTATTTGGGCTGCCATTTTTGAAGCTGGTGACTCTAATGAACTTGTGGTTTTTGCGACTGCGCTTGAAGAAACATTCAAAGTTCTTGACATTTTCTGGATTGACTGACCTTCATGTCTTAAAGTAATGATGGACTGTTGTTTCTCTTTGCTTATTTCAGCTGTTCTTGCCATAATATGGACTTGGTCTTTTACCAAATAGGGATATCTTCTGTATACCACCCCTACCTTGTCACAACACAACTGATTGTTTCAAACGCATTAAGAAGGAAAGAAATTCCACAATTCACTTTTAACAAGGCACACCTGTTAATTTAAATGCATTCAAGGTGACTACCTCATGAAGCTGGTTGAGAGAATGCCATGGTTGTGTCATCAAGGAAAAGGGTGGCTACATTGAAGAATCTCAAATACAAAATATATTTTGATTCGTTCGGCACTTTTTTGGTCACTATTATTATTCTACAATGTAGAAAATATGTAAAATAAAGAAAAACCCTTGAATGAGTAGGTGTGTCCAAACTTTTGACTAGTACTGTATCTACCTCAATTACTTCGTACCCCTGCACATTGACTCGATACTGGTACTGTCACGAATCCCGTTTCCTGAGTCTGATATTTGCCAGTGTTCTGTCCTGGAGTGTTTTTTCCGGCGTCCTGGAACACACCCTGTCTGGTTGCCGGGCAATGTAGCCAGTTGGGAGTTCTGATTACCCGCACCTGTATCCCATCAGCTATCTGCACACCTGGTCCTGATCATCATCTCTCATCTTCATAAGCCCGGACCTGACAACCATTCCCTGCCGGATCGTTAGCCATGAACAGTATGTTGTGCCATAGTATCAGCCTCAAGTTGGATAGAATTTGTTTTGTTGTTTTGTACGTCTTGCTTGCCTTGAACTTACCTCCGTTTGTTCTGTCTTCAGTTACTCACCCGGATCATTTACCCCATTCCCGCCTGGTCGTTGGAGGATTCCGCTTCCCCATTGGATCCACCTATTTACTCCCATCAACTCACCACCGCTGCCCGCTACGCCACCTGGATATATCTACCCATTCACATTCACTTGTAAATAAATACTCACCTTCTTCCTACTCTCCTTGTCCTGGTCTGCTTCTGGGTTCAATTTTGAAGAAACGTGACAGGTACTCCCTATATATAGCCATGTTATTTTCTACTCCCTATATATAGACATGTTATTTTCTACTCCCTATATATAGCCATGTTATTTCTACTTGTTATTTTTTAAATCTTTATTCATTTTGTCACTTTCTATTTCATATCTCGTCTTTAACTCTGCACTGTTGGAAATGGATCTGTAAGTAAGCATTTCACTGTTAGTCTACACCTGTTGTCTACGAAGAATGCGACAAATACAATTAGATTTGAATTTGATATGATAATCCACAAACCCCTGAGGTGCCTTATTGCTATTATAAACAGGTCATGAACATAAATAGAACAGTAAACAAGTATTTTTGTGTAATACTGTATATTGTCTCAGCCTATCAGCATCCAGGGATCTAACTACCCGGTTTAAAATACTTCTGTATCCTCCAATAGAAAGCTAAGCCACTTCCAGATGTTGTTGTGGGGGATCTCAGAGATAAGTGTGTGGGCAGGAATGTTGTGGTGTGCAAAGAGGACTGGTGTGTTGATATGTTTATCCTGTACTGGCTGGTTCTGCTGGGGCCAGTCTATAGGTCCTCCCAACCAAACAGTTTCAGCCAATCAGGTGATCTCTATAAGAAGGCCAAGCCCCAGAAAGTTACAGTTGTTCAATGATAAACAAGATACTGTGCCACAACATCATAGAGCATATCATCCCTTCAGGTAAGTGAAGTCAAGCTGGAATTTACATATATCAGGTATTCCTTCATTTGCGCAAACTATTTGAAATACTTGGAATGTTTTCAATGATTTTCTTGATTTTTGCTTTGCAATAAAAGACTAGAGGAATTGTGATATATTGGAAATGTAGCCAATTCTACAGAGATAAACCTCTCTAAGCAGGTGTTCACCAACTCCAGTCTTCCAGTACCACCAACAGCACACCTTGTTGTTGTAGTCCAGGACAAACAAAGCTGATTTAATTCATTGAGAACATGATGATTAATTAACAAGTTGAATCATGGGATCTTGTCCAGGTCTACAATATAAATGCTTACTGTCGGGGGAACTGGAGGACTGGAGTTGGGAAACACTGTTCTAAGCCTTCTGTTATTAAGGTGTTATTAGGATTTGGAAGTATTTGAACTGATGGTCAAATATATCATTTGTTTTTGAAAGTTTGTCAGTGAAAGAAAGCAGACAGAACATTATTGTAAGCCCCTTCACACACAATATACCACAGGTAATGTCTGAGCATGTTGGAGCTTGTCAACAGAGATCATGTTACATCCTTTTACAACTCTAGTGGTTTCATTTGCCTGAAATATGTTGGATTGTTTTTGCATGCTACCTACATGACATTGAATTCATAATTCTGTTCCAGCCAGTCATCCAGAACTACTGTTCTGTGAGAAGAAACCCTGTTTATTGCACAACAAAGAGAAGTTAGAATCAGTCACACGCTGTTGCTACAGTAACCTGCTCCTAGTCCGTATGCTGAGTCCCTGTAGGACTAAAGTGACTTCATGTACTTTATCTGTCCTGCTTGGTGGAATTCCTCACAACTAGGGATTTCACATCTGGTGAGGAACTACACATCTGGAGGGACTAAGCCTATACCTCTTTAGACTTTGTTGAAAGTACTGTACGGAAATGCTGCTTTTCCCAGGTCTCCCTCAAAAATACATTCTCATCTAACAGCACTTCCTGGTTAAGTAAAGGATACATTTAAATAATGGTACAACTGCTGGCTCACAGTTGTATTACTGTATTAGAGTTGCAACCACAGACTGTGGAGCTGTGATGTTGCAACGTGTTCCATAGGGAAATTACCCTCCATTCTGTGGTCAGCAGATCAACTAATCTTGAAGCATTTGAATTTGAATGTCTCAGCTACAGTTTATCCAGCTCCATCCTACCTTGATCAACTGGTTTTACCTCCACCCAACCGTGAGAGACCGTTGATATGACAATTACTCTTGACCTTTAATCTAACACAATGAAGGGACATTTTAGCTTAATCCCTTGATATAAATAAATCCTTTTTTGAAGGAGACTCCGGTCCAAATGAGATTTTCAGTATTCAATGTACAATGTAATGACCGTCATATTACATAGTTTGTAAACTACTATTATGATCTCTAGCAGATTCATGTGTTGCGCTGTAATAGTCAGGTTTTTTCACACCATGAGGCGATCTTCTGCCATTGAAAATAATGGAGGGTTGTTATAGATCTCACAGGGCCACAGAACAAGGTGGATGACGGCACTCTTAGAAAGAGTTCTATTTACAGGGACCTTCTCTACAGAATTAAGGGCTCTAAAATAGTTCTTTGTTGGGTGAAAAGGTTCTGGAACCATAAAGGGTTCTACACGGTCATGAAGAATAACGTTTTTTTAAAGGTTCTAAATAAGTGTACTCAGAGACATGCTTTCCAACCCTTTCACTAAAGTAGTTTCATCATGTGGCCATGCCAATAGAAACACTACCTTTGCATCAGGAATTTTAACAAGAATGTAGCCAGATGTACTGAGTATATCCTAATGTATGTCCCGAAGCATGTTTTCCTTGTGTTGAGCCATTTATGAGACATTGTGTAATGAATATGATGGGAGACAGAGTGCTGGTTTCAAGTGCAGGGTTGCAGCAGGTGTTTATTGGTAAAAGACCACAGGAGGAAGCAGGTAGCTGGGTCCAGGGGCAGGCAGAAGGTCACACAGGGACTCCAAAAAGGTCACAGTACAGGCAGGGAAAAGGCTAATAACGTAGTCCGGGAGATCAGTTTAGAGGTTGACAACAGGAAATCTGATAGGCAAAAGTACAGGCAGGGAATAGGCAAAAAGGCATCGTTAGTGAGGATGGCCAAAAACTATGATACATGGGAGGACTAATATGGAAATAAACAGAGCTCCGACTAGAATGTGTATCAAAACAAACAATACCTCACAATGATGGGGTGCAAAGAACTGAACTAAATAGTGTGTGTAAATGACCCACAGGTGTGTGATCCGGTGATCATAATTCAGGTGATTGGGATCTGGATAGTGAGCTGCGTTCAGGGGATCTATGTGTATGAGAGTGTGAGTTGGAAGCAGACCCATTGCTATTGTGCATTATCATAAAAACCCACACAGAGGGCAATAAACACATGTAGACTATTAAACTTGTTTTGGTTTAGGTAATTACATCCTTTCTCTGTAATCGTTGCTTGTGTGATCAACTAGCAGTTTCTTATAGTTTTACATGGATTGGATTTTATTTTTCTCTTTTTCAAGCAGCAGTCATGAAGGTTGCATCTTTCAACATCCAGAAATTTGGGAAGCGTAAGCTATCAAACCCAAACACCCTTGCTACCCTTGTGAAGGTACAGATACAGTTGAGGTCGGAAGTTTACATACACATTTTTCAACCACCCAACAAATGTCTTGTTAACAAACTATAGTTTTGGCAAGTCGGTTAGGACATCTACTCTGTGCATGACACAAGTAATTTTTCCAACAATTGTTTACAGACATATTATTTCACTTATAATTCCATGTATCACAATTCCAGTGGGTCAGAAGTTTACATACACTAAGTTGACTGTGCCTTTAAACAGCTTGGAAAATGTCTGAAAATGATGTCATAGCTTTAGAAGATTCTGATTGGCTAATTGACATCATTTGAGTCAATTGGAGGTGTAACTGTGGATGTATTTCAAGGCCTTACCTTCAAACTCAGTGCCTCTTTGCTTGACATCATGGGAAAATCAAAATAAATCAGTTAAGACCTCAGAAAAAAATTGTAGAACTCCACAAGTCTGGTTCATCCTTGGGAGCAATTTCCAAACACCTGAAGGTACCACATTAATCTGTACAAACAATAGTATGCATGTATAACCACCATGGGACCACGCAGCCATCATACCGCTCAGGAAGGAGACGCGTTCTGTCTCCTAGAGATGAACGTACTTTGGTGCGAAAAGTGCAAATCAATCCCAGAACAACAGCAAAGAACCTTGTGAAGATGCTGGAGGAAACAGGTACAAAAGTATATATATCCACAGTAAAATGAGTCCTATATCGACATAACCTGAAAGGTCGCTCAGCAAGAAAGAAGCCACTGCTCCAAAGCCGCCATAAAAAAAGACAGACTACGGTTTGCAACTGCACATGGCGACAAAGATTGTACTTTTTGGGGAAATGTCCTCTGGTCTGATGAAACAAAAATGGAACTGTTTGCCCATAATGACCATCGTTATGTTTGGAGGAAAAAGGGGAGGCTTGCAAGCCGAAGAACACCACCCCAACCGTGAAGCATGGTGGTGGCAGCATCATGTTGCTGTGCTTTGATGCAGGAGGGACTGGTGCACTTCACAAAATAGATGGCATCATGAGGCAGGAAAATTATGTGGATATATTGAAGCAACATCTCAAGACATCAGTCAGGAAGTTAAAGCTTAGGCGCAAATGGGACTTCCAAATGGACAATGACCCCAAGCATACTTCCAAAGTTGTGGCAAAATGGCTTAAGGACAACAAAGCCCTGACCTCAATCCTATAGCAAATTTGTGGGCAGAACTGAGAAAGCGTGTGCGAGCAAGGAGGCCTACAAACCTGACTCAGTTACACCAGCTCTGTCAGGAGGAATGGGACAAAATTCACCCAACTTATTGTGGGAATTCTGTGGAAGGCTACCCAAAACAATTGACGCAAGTTAAACAATGTAAAGGCAATGCTACCAAATACTAATTGAGTGTATGTGAACTTCTGGACCCGCTGGGAATGTGATGAAAAAAATAAAAGCTGAAATAAATAATTCTCTCAACTACTATTCTGACATTTCACATTCTTAAAATAAAGTGGTGATCCAAACTGACCTTAGACAGGGAATTTTACTCTGATTAAATGTCAGGAATTGTGAAAAACAGAGTTAAATGTATTTGGCTAAGGTGTATGTAAACTTCCAACTTCAACTGTATATGATTGTATTTGTGATCAGATAAACATTTGGCAAACTATCCTAAAACAAGGATGTTATCCTACATATAAACAGATAAACGAATGAACTTTTTCTCCTTTTCCTTCCATTCGTCCTATCAGATTGTGTCTCGCTATGACATCATAGTGATTCTGGAGGTGGTGGATAAGAGAGAAACTTCAGTGAAAAAGTTCCTGGAGGAATTAAATAAGTAAGTCAAGTGATTTCCCTCATGTGACGCTATAAAATATACAACTGGGGAAACTCCTGGCCTTACATGATAAGTATCACTCATTACAGGTGTGTCATTACAGGGCCAATAAGAAGCAACACTACACTCTGCAAATCAGCACTCGTCTGGGAAGAGACAAATACAAGGAGCAGTTTATGTTTCTGTACAGGTACAATTCAAACCCATCGTCAACTTTACCCTCATAAACCTCTATCTGATGCTGTTCATTTTTTCACATTGTGATCTGATAAAAAAAAAAAAATTATGCAGGAATAATGCTGTTAAATGTGTTGCACTGTTTGTTCTGAAAGGGATGATTTGGTGGACTTGGTTGGTTCCTGGCAATATGAGGACAACCAGGTTGGAGATGTGGACGCCTTCGCCAGGGAGCCTTACATTCTCCGTTTCAAATGTCTCAACACTGGTAAGGGGCACAGGAGTGCTAGAATTAAGCATGATCCATCCATATGGCATTTAATTTAGCAAATAATATGAACGTGACAGACAGACAGCTGGATATTGCAGCAGAGAATGACAGCCCAATCATAAACAGCTGTAATATATACTTCTCATCTTTTCCTGTGTTTCTCAGTGCTGGAGGACTTGGTACTGATCCCAGTGCACACCAAGCCTGACGATTCAGCGAAGGAGCTGGATGAGCTTTATGATGTCTTCCTGGAAGTGAAAAAGAAATGGAAGACTGATGTAAGTTCTGAAATAAGCCATTGACAGAGTTTAACACCTCCCTTGGGTTTAGAAAGTGCACTTGTCACCAAAGACTATATATGAGCCTTTGACAAGTAAAATACAACACCAGACACATGGTGATTTCAAGATAACTAAAAACTGTTTCCTTATTCTGGATGAAACATAACTTTGTTGTTGAATGTTTCTCTCTGTACCAGAACGTTATGATCCTAGGTGACTTCAATGCAGACGGTTCCTACCTTTCTAAAAAGGGCATGAAAGCCATCCGTATCCGCAGTGACAAAAAGTTCCACTGGCTGATTGAAGATGATGTGGATACCACAGCAAACACAGGCAACGATAACACTTATGACAGGTGCCGCACTGAGATTTGTGAAATTCATTATTGAACGCCTCATGTATGAAACAGATGATCACCTATAGAGTTAATTTGACATTTCTTTGGTATTGTTTAAAGGTGGTTAAAATGTCATAAGAGCTGTCATAAGAACTATTATAAAACTAGTGTACTTGTGTGTAATATGGAATGACTGCTGACTTCCTTTTCTGATCAACATCTAGGATTGTGATCTATGGGGATGACATGCTTGAAGCCGTCGTGCCAAACTCTGCCAAACCATTCAACTTCCAGATTGAATACGGGCTTTCTGAAGAAGATGTAAGTATGCAGGTTACAGACTAATTCCATCCTGGTAGATGGTTTGATTACAATACTATAAGTAGATGAAATGAACATGTTAGTAGCCTACATTGTGACAACCTGTCTATAGAAATACAGTACATGTCAAAGTTGAGCCGTCTGGCTCATGTCTCAACCTCTAACTACTCTGCTGTATTAGGCCCTGAAGGTGAGCGACCATTACCCTGTGGAGGTAGAGCTGAAAAGGAAAACACCAACAGAACAGAGTAAGCAGCATCATTGATCTTTATTCTGAATCTCCCAAACTTTCCTCTTAAAAAAAATTGTCAAAAAGGTGTAAAGACAAAAAAACTAAACAGCATCATCTTTACAGACAAATCATTCCACACAGACATTCAAATATCAATCCATACACAGATGCACATATCACCTGACACAGAAAAAATTATTGTAGATATAACAAAATAAATCTGATTTTCAGGCTCTGCGACTGGGAAATAGAACCCTGTACATGGACAGGAGGACGGAGGAAGTGAGTGAAGAGGTGATGGAGAAGAAGCCTTATCCAACCAGAGAAGCTGAATTTAGAGATACTGGTGCTGAAGATGCGGATGGTCAAGCTTAGGAACACTTACGTTGATCTTTGATTAAATCTTACCACAATTACTAGTCATATTAATACTGCATATCATATTTGTATGTCTAGTATAGCTACTGATCTAATACTGATGTGTATCTTGACAGAATCTCAAATAAAGATGATGGAGTGAAAATCCTGCAGTAGTTTATTATATACAAGACCACATTGGAAATTATAATTCAAAAAGGTCATTTCATGTTTTTCCTCTTTATACAATTGATCGAAATGAAAGAAAAAAACTGAGGGAGAGAGACGGAGGGGGGCTGGATTTCACAGGGGGCTGTGATTCAGCAACATATGAGTGCATGGTCTTCAAATGCCAAATCTCTTCTTTCTAGACTTCTTGATTGTTCCACCAGCTGAAAAAAGTGAAAATCTAGACATTAATAAAACCATGCTAAATACTGTACCAGTCAAAAGTTTGGACACACCTACTAATTCCAGGGTTTTTCTTATTTAAAAAAAAACTATTTTCTACGTTGTAGAATAATAGTGAAGACATCACAACTATCCAGTTTGCTGAGTAGTGTTGGAGTCTATTTTATAGATGACATCGCCGAAGTCAAGGATCGGTAGGATGGTCAGTTTTACGAGGGTATGTTTGGCAGCATGAGTGAAGGAAGCTTTGTTGCGAAATAGGAAGCCGATTCTAGATTTAATTTTTGATTGGAAATGCTTAATGTGAGTCTGGAAGGAGAGTTTACAGTCTAGCCAGACACCTAGGTATTTGTAGTTATCCACGTATTCTAAGTCAGAGCCGTCCAGAGTAATGATGCAGGATGGGCGGGCAGGTGCGGGCAATGATCAGTTGAATAGCATGCATTTATTTTGATTTGCATTTAAGAGCAGTTGGAGGCCACGGAAGGAGAGTTGTATGGCATTGAAGCTCGTCTGGAGGTTAGTTAACACAGTGTCCAAAGAAGGGCCAGAAGTATACAGAATGGTGTCGTCTGCGTAGAGGTGGATTAGAGAATCACCAGCAGCAAGAGCGACATCATTAATGTATACAGAGAATTGAACCCTGTGGAACCCCCATAGAGACTGCCAGATGTCCGGACAACAGGCCCTCTGATTTGACACACTGAGCTCTATCAGAGATGTAGTTGGTGAACCAGGCGAGGCAATCATTTGAGAAACCAAGGCTGTCGAGTCTGCCAATAAGAATGTGGTGATTGACAGAGTCGAAAGCCTTGGCCAGGTCGATGAATACGGCTGCACAGTAATGTCTCTTATCGATGGCGGTTATGATATCGTTAAGGACCTTGAGCGTAGCTGAGGTGCACCCATGACCAGCTCGGAAACCAGATTGCATAGCGGAGAAGGTACGATGTGATTCAAAATGGTCAGTAATCTGTTTGTTAACTTGGCTTTCGAAGACCTTAGAGATGCAGGGTAGGATAGATATAGGTCTGGAGCAGTTTGGGTCTAGAGTGTCTCGCCCTTTGAAGAGGGGGATGACCGCGGCAGCTTTCCAATCTTTGGGAATCTCAAACGATACGAAAGAGAGGTTGAACAGGCTAGTAATAGGGGTTGCAACAATTTCGGCAGGTAATTTTAGAAAGAGAGGGTCCAGATTGGGGTCCAGATTTTGCAGCTCTTTCAGAACATCAGCTATCTGGATTTGGGTGAAGGAGAAATGGTGGGGGCTTTGGCGGGTTGCTGTGGTGGGTGCCGGGCAGTTGACCGGGGTAGGGGTAGCCATGTGGAAAGCATGGCCAGCCATAGAGAAATAATTATAAAAATTCTCAATTATAGTGGATTTGTCGGTTGTAACAGTGTTTCCTAACCTCAGAGCAGTGTTTAGCTGGGATGAGGTGCTCTTATTCTCCATGGACTTTAGTGTCCCAGAACTCTTTTGAGTTTGTACTGCAGGATACAAATGTCTGTTTAAAAAAGCTAGCCTTAGCTTTCCTAACTGCCTGTGTATATTGGTTCCTAACTTCCCTGAAAAGTTGCATATCATGGGGGCTATTCGATGCTAATGCATAACGCCACAGGTCGTTTTTGTGCTTGTTAAGGGCAGTCAGGTCTGGGGAGAGCCAAGGGCTATATCTGTTCCTGGTTCTACATTTTTTGAATGGGGCATGCCTATTTAAGATGGTGAGGACTTTTAAAGAATAACCAGGCATCCTCTACTGTCGGGATGAGGTCAATGTCATTCCAAGATACCCCGGCCAGGTCGATTAGAAAGGCCTGCTCGCAGAAGTGTTTTAGGGAGCGTTTGACAGTGATGAGGGGTGGTCGTTTGCTCGCAGACCCATTACGGATGCAGGCAATGAGGCAGTGATCGCTGAGATGTTGGTTGAAAACAGCAGAGGTGTATTTGGAGGGTGAGTTAGTTAGGATGATATCTATGAGGGTGCCCGTGTTTACAGATTTGGGGTTATATCTGGTAGGTTCCTTGATAAATTGTGTGAGATTGAGGGCATCAAGCTTAGATTGTAGGATGGCCGGGGTGTTAAGCATGTCCCAGTTTAGGTCACCTAGCAGCACGAGCTCAGAAGATAGATGGAGGGCAATCAAATCACATATGGTGTCGAGAGCACAGCTGGGGGCAGAGGGTGGTCTGTAGCAAGCGGCAACGGTGAGAGACTTGTTTCTGGTTCATTTTTAGAAGTAGAAGCTCAAATTGTTTGAGTACAGACCTGGATAGTAAGACATAACTCTGCAGGTTATCTTTGCAGTAAATTGCAACACCGCCCCCTTTGGTAGTTCTATCTTGTCGGTAAATGTTATAGTTAGGAATGGAAATGTCAAGGTTTTTGGTGGCCTTCCTAAGCCAGGATTCAGACATGGCTAGGACATCCGGATTGGTGGAGTGGCTAGGGCAGTGAATAAAACAAACTTAGGGAGGAGGCTTCTAATGTTATCATGCAAGGCTTTTACGGTTGCAGAAGTCAACAAATGAGAGAGCCTGGAGTGGACGTAGACACTGCAGGGCCTGGATTAACCTCTACATCACCAGAGGAACAGAGGAGGAGTAGGATAAGGGTACGGCTAAAGGCTAACAGAACTGGACGCCTAGTACGTTCAGAACAGAGTAAAAGGAGCAGTTTTCTGGGCACGGTAGAATATATTCAAGGCATAATGTACAGACAAAGGTATAGTAGGATGTGAATACAGTGGGGGTAAACCTGTGCATATAGTCATAATGAAAGAGATATTGTCTCTAGAAATAGCATTTAAACCAGGTGATGTCACTGCGTGTGTGGGAGGTGGAACTAAATTGTTAGCCGAGGCGTGTCGAGCAGTGCTAGAGGCTCTACAGTGAAATAAAACAATAGTTACAAACCAGAACAGCAATCGACACGGCATTGTGACGTTAGGGAAAGGCATGCGTAGCCGGGTGATCATACAAGTCCAGTGTGTGGCTTCAGGCAGCTAGCGGCACGGGGCTAGCAGGCTAACAGAAAGGACTTAGAGGGATGACGCCACGGGGGGAGAAGGCATACAGCTCAAATCGAAGTTGAGTGTCAAGTGTTTTTTATTTTTGCCAAGTCATGTCTCAAGTACAACAATTTGTGACTAGAGTAGTACTCCAGTCCAAGTAATGTGACTCGAGTCCACATCTTTGTTATTTGCTAAATCAAATTACATTTGGATGGATCTTAATTATAGCTCTCCGGTTTCCCCTTACCAGTGTTGAGACATTTTAAAGCAGAGAATGCAAGGCTCCCTGGCGAAAAGAAACCCCCTGTTAGTCTAGGGTTAATATAATTCATATGAACAAGTACAAGGCTGCTGCTGTTTGACAGTTTTCATTCTCCCTAGGGGCATGCATTTTTTGCCAGAATTTCTTTAAAACCATGTGACCTCTTTTGAAAATATCTATACAGCTAAGTGGAAGGTAGCCTAGTGATTAAGAGTGTTGGGCCAGTAATCGTAAGGAAAGCAGGCTTTCATCAAGGATCTCTCTGTACTTTTCTCCGTTCATCTTTTCCTCAATCTTGACTAGTCTCCCAGTCCCTGCCACTGAAAATCATCCCCACAGCATGATGCTGCCACCACCATGCTTCACCGTGGGGATGGTGCCAGGTTTCCGCCAGACGTGATGCTTGGCATTCAGGACAAAGAGTTATTGGGTTCATCCGACCAGAGAATCTTTTTTCTCATGTTCTGAGAGTTCTTTAGGTGCCTTTTGGCAAACTCCAAGCGGGCTGTCATGTGCCTTTTACTGAGGAGTGGCTTCCATCTGGCCACTACCATAAAGGTCTGATTGGTGGAGTGCTGCAGAGATGGTTGCCCTTCTGGAAGGTTCTCCCATCTTCACAGAGGAACTCTAGAGCTCTATCAGAGTGACCATCGGGTTCTTGGTCACCTCCCTGACCAAGGCCCATCTCCACCGATTGCCCAGTTTGCCAGCTCTTGGAAAAGTCTTAGTGGTTCCAAACTTCTTTTCCATTTAAGAATGATGGAGGCCACTGTGTTCTTGGAGACGTTAAATGCTGCAGATCTGTGCCACTAAACAATCCTGTATCGGCGCTCTACAGACAATTCCTTCAACCTAATGGCTTGGTTTCTGACATGCACCATCAAATGTGGGACCTTATATAGACAGGTGTGTGCCTTTCCAAATCATGTCCAATTGAATTTACCACAGGTCAATCAAGTTGTAGAAACATCAAGGGAGATCAATGCAACCAGGATGCACCAGAGCTCAATTTCAAGTCTCATAAATGGTCTGAATACTTATGTAAATAAGGTGTTTATTTGTAACACACTTGCTAAAAAAAAAGTCCAAATCAGTTTTTGCTTCATCATTATGGGTTAGAGGCAAAACGTGATCAAGTTTAGGATAAGGTTAACGTAACAAAATGTGGGAAACAAATCAAGGGCTCTGAATACTTTCCAAATGCACTAGATGAAATGAACATGTTAGTAGCCTACATTGTGACAACTTGTCCTAGAAATACAGTACATGTCAAAGTTGAGCCGTCTGGCTCATGTCTCAACCTCTAACTACTCTGCTGTATTAGGCCCTGAAGGTGAGCGACCATTACCCTGTGGAGGTAGAGCTGAAAAGGAAAACACCAACAGAACAGAGTAAGCAGCATCATTGATCTTTATTCTGAATCTCCCAAACTTTCCTCTTAAAAAAAAGTCAAAACGGGGTATTAAAACACAGAACAAAACAGCATCATCTTTACAAATATCACTCCACACATACACAAAAAAAACTATGCAGAAAAATGCAGATAAGTATCACTGATTTTCAGGCTCTGCGACTGGGAAATAGAACCCTGTACATGGACAGGAGGACGGAGGAAGTGAGTGAAGAGGTGATGGAGAAGAAGCCTTATCCAACCAGAGAAGCTGAATTTAGAGATACTGGTGCTAAAGATGCAGATGGTCAACCTTGGGAAAAATGACATTGAACTTACCACAATACTAGTCATATTAGCACTGTATGCGTGTTTAATGTAGCTAATGATCTAATACTGATGTGTTTCTTAACAGAATCTCAATATAGATTGAGTGAAAATACTGCAGTAGTCACAATAGTTTATTTCAGAACTTTCTTGACAAGAACACATTGGAAATTATTCAAAAGGGTCATTACATGTTTTTCCTCTTTCTACAATGGACCCAAATGAAACAAATAATGGGGGGGGGGGGGGTTAGCAGGAGTTGATTGACAGGGGGCTGCGATTCAGCAACAAATGAGTACATGGTCTTCAAATGTATAATCACTTCTTTCCAGACTTCTTGATTCCTCCACCAGCTGAAACAAAAAAAGGAAAATCAAGAGAATGAGAAAACCACTGAAAAATATGCTCAACTTTTTCTAGAAAACTTAAGTAGACAGAGGGACTACTGAAACAGCTGTGGCAAGCAGAGTACATTGAATGACAGGGCAAGAAAATCCAGAAAGCTGAACACTGCCACCTAGTGGCATCAGAATCACTAGAGCTATTCTCCTCAGCTCAGCGTTGACTTGCAATGCTTTTTCTTTGGGCTAATGGGCGTTATCCGCTGCAGTATAAAACAGTTACAAACACAAGGCAAGGTCAAATAATACTCTGCATATGTGGAATCAGTGTATGGGTTGTTGGGTAGATTTGGGGCGAATTTAAAGTTCACCTTTTGATTACTTTTGGCTGTTCAGTAAATCAGAAACACTTAAGAATCCAGATTAGATTCGGATCGTCAACAAAAACAAATAAATGATTGTTACTTAATGGTCCCTTTCCTGCTGCTTTCGTCTTCAACGCATCCAAGGCTTTCTGGTCTTCTTTCTGCTTCTGTTTGAAGGCCATTTCATCCTGGATTTGACATAAAGCAAATGTGATACGGATTACAATGGAAATACACTAGGCTGCTATTTAATTCCAAACATTTAGAAGAAAAAAAACACTGAGTGTTCCCTCATTAGAATAGTTTATTACACGATATAGGCTACATATAACATCGTGCAAACAATGACAAACTCACATCATCCATCTCCTTAGTCGCTTTCTTGGCAGCTTTTAAGGGCTTCTTTTTACCACCTATGAGACAAGAACATATCCCATTCAATCAATATGAATCAATGTATCGTGAATGAATGAATGAATACCGCATAAGCGCGTCACACACAGAAGCCTTCAGAAGGTAGGAAGCTTGCTAGCTAAACTGCTCATGACATGCGGGATAGTGCCACACTTTACACAGCTGACCATTGAGAATAACTCTGATATATGTATTACCTAGTAGCAGTTAGTAAGATGCTTGGAGCAAACAGTAATGCATGGGCATATATGGTACATACAAATGCCATCACAGTTTTTAAAGATTCAGCTTTCTAGCCTAAATTAGTAGTAAGGCTCGCCAGCTATTCCAGCTAGCTAGATATATACATTACGTTGCATGGGTTGCTAACCAACTTTCTATCTAGTAGCGTCATTATTACTTTTCACCTTAAAATAAATATCGAGGTGCATGTCAAATATTTAAATGTGAATCTCACCTTCTCTTCCGGACATATTTGCGAGTGTTTCAATAAAATCTCAATAAAACAACTGAGCTAGCGTGTCCGCAGTTGCTTTCTAACAGAGAGGAAGAGGCTAAGCGAGAAATTCTACTCCGCCAAAAGTCTGTCCACGAAAATAAGCTTCTTCTTCTTCTTCTTCTTCTTCTTCTGGTTTATTGGCGAACTACACGCAAAATGTGTATTGTCGCCATCAACTGGACGGGGGTGAAAAACTTCACCAAAGAAAAGTAATTCCAGTATCGGGAAAATATAATGACCAAAAATCCACACAAACAACGAAAAAACTATTAACAGTACCAGTCAAAGGTTTAGACATACCTACTCATTCCAGGGTTGTTCTTTGTTTTTACTATTTTCTACATTTTATAATAATAGTGAAGACGTAAAAACTATGAAATAACACACATGGAATCATGTAGTAACCAAAAAAGTGTTAAACAAATCTAAATATATTTGAGATTTGAGATTCTTAAAAGTAGCCACCCTTTGCCTTGATGACAGCTTTTCACACTCTTGGCATTCTCTCAACCAGCTTCATGAGGTAGTCACCTGGAATGCATTTAAACCAGGGACTCTAGTGACATCTCTTGCACTGAGATGCAGTGTCTTAGACCGCTGCGCCACTCATCATGGATATAAGCTGTTATAGTGTGGACATTGCCCATGAGGGCATCCACCATTTTAAAGGAGTTAACTGGGTGGTGATTCCTGAGTTGGGAGCAATCTGCCAATGAAGAAAAATAAGATGGACTGCTTTAAAATTGAGACAGCCTCAATGACGCTGCCCATGCTGTCATAGACACTATAATGGCACAGATACAAAGATGAGTCCTAGCTATATCTATCTCTTTGGCCTGTTGTTCGCATGTTTATTTACTCTCTCATTGACTAGAATGGTCCCACCTGATCTGGTCTCTTCCTGCATGCTTTACATCAGAGAGGAAGAGGCCCAACTCGGTGGGAAATCTGTCTCCCTCCAGCAGGTGGCTATTTTTGTTTGTTTCGCTCACCAAGCATGTGGTTTTCAAACGGAGGTCAATGAGAGTGACGAATTTGGTCAACCAAAAAATGATTGGCTTATTTGCTATGTGAGGTTTATTTGATCGAATAGAAGTTTCATAATGCTTACATTGTTATGACTGTACTGGTATAAGTAGGACACGTAACATTCCGGAAAAAACACTTTATATTGGAGTTGTCTCGAGATTGCTATGCATACGCATAAAATAGGGCTCCCGAGTGGCGCAGCAGTCTAAAGCACTGCATCTCAGTGCAAGAGGCGTCACTACAGACACCCTGGTTCGATTCCAAGCTGTATTAGAACCGGCTGTGATTGAGCGGCGCATAATTAGCCCAGCGTCGTCTGGGTTTGGCTGGTGTAGGCTGTCATTGTGAATTAGTTCTTAACTGACTTGCCTGCCTAGTTAAATAAAGATATACAGGCTGTTGACGTCAACAACCCTCATCAAATATATATTTTTTTAAATGACAAAAATGAGATGTATCCACTAATCCAAAGAAAGAATAGGCGGGAGCTAGACAGACGTTTTGTGGACAACGAATACCACTGTTAGGGCAGAGACATGTATCTTGTCAGTATATCCATAATCTTTGTTTACATATTTGAGAACGCGTATTTTCTTTGTCAGAGCGGTCACTTGACTATCTTAGCAATATATTAGACAATCTTTGTTTCTAATCCGCGCTGTTAGGACCTTACTTCCACTCTAAACCGGATGCAGAATGTTTGTGATGTGCCTGATCATAAACATTTTATGATAAAATTACTCTCTACGTTTTGTAGCCAGCTGATAATTTGCTTAATACTTGAAGACAACCGGTACGTGATTATTCTTATTATGTACAAAAAACAAACAAATCAGAGAGCAATAGCCAGGATTAAAACATGATGTGTATTTAGCCCAGGGTTGCCTAAAGCAAGTTTGAAAACTCAGCTGCTAGCTAGGTAGCTACGCTGGCTAGGCCGATATCTATGGTAATTCATTGGGCGTCTAAACCACTGCATCATGGATGACATCCAAAATGGCCATAGATTTTCAATGAATCCATTAACACCAGCATTGTAGAGGTCAACCGAGCTTCTGCAGTGCTGCAAAAATGTAGATATTATCCTCCAGATAGCCCAGCATATTTGAAGCAGAGGTGATACAGGAAATGGCACGGGGAAGTACAGTAACTGAGACACTGGCGTTTTGGAAGATCTAACTCTAGCGAACTAGACTGTAACGTTATTAACTAGAGTTATTCAATAATTTTTGACAGCTACGTCGAAACATTGATAAACATTCATTGATACATCAAACATCAACAGGCTTTGACTACTGTACTGTCTTGTTTATTATATATATATATATATATATATATATATATTTTTTTTGTACACAGGTGGCAGCTCCAATGTCTTGTGCTTTAGCATCATAGTGAATATAACCGACTGGCTTCTCAATGAGGTACAGAGGTAAACAGCTCCTACCATGGTGCCATGGAACATCATGTCTCTACCGTTTCCACATCACTGGCACGGTTAGAGGGACAGTGTCTTTCAGCAGGGCCTACAGCACACAACAACAACCGCCGCCATCTTCAAAAGATGACGGAGCAGACAAACCTGTTGTTCCTATTCAAGAGCGTGCTGTGGCTACAATACAGAATCTGACTGAC
The DNA here is from genome assembly GCF_002021735.2 of Oncorhynchus kisutch. Classification (NCBI taxonomy): domain Eukaryota; kingdom Metazoa; phylum Chordata; class Actinopteri; order Salmoniformes; family Salmonidae; genus Oncorhynchus; species Oncorhynchus kisutch. The sequence goes on from NC_034178.2 coordinate 68,792,183, forward strand.
TTGGGGAAGCAGTGGGGGCAGAAGTCAGTGAGCACTGCCTCAAACACAGTTAACTACTGGTGGGAGAGGTACGAGGAGTTTGTCGGCCTGAATGAAGTCCGAGATGCTCAGTCTCAAGTCACAGAGGTAAGTCCGTATGGAAGGCAAGTCAGGAAACTGAAGGTTGTGGTATTTTCCTCTAACTGTATCTTGCTATTTCATCACTTGAGGCTTAGTGACCACATGACCTTACAAGAGGGAAAACTCTGGGTCCTGTTGTCTGGAGACTTATAACTAGTGCCCAGAGTTCTTCCTGCTCAGGTCAAGTAGTCAGGGAAACTCCTGTTTCTATTTCTCACACAGTTTCCTAAACTTGTAATCTGAACAGCTCAAGACCCATAGCCTATAACTAAGGTCTATATCTAAGGCCTCAGAGGTTTTTCCGGTCAGATCATATACTTTCCCTAAATTTCTAATAATCTGTATATTTAGGCAGAGAGGGCCTTCATGGTGGCCAGAGGCATGGTGCGTGAGGCCCATTGCAGTCTGGAGGCCCTACAGGTCAAGCTGAAGGAGGTGAGGGACCGACTGGATCGGGTCTCACGAGAGGAGGCCCACTACCTTGAGCTGGCCACACTGGAGCACAAGCTGCTGCAGGTAATACTGTTAAGAGACATAATCAGATGTACAATCCATTGTTGAATATGAATGTATATTTTTGTTGTCACATTGCCCAATCCCATGAAAATACACACACGCACAGACGCACACACACACACAGTGTCAGCTGCAAAGCAGTTTGTTGTGCTTGAGTTGAAGAGACTCACATTGGCGACTTTAGTTGTTGTATACATTTCTAATGAAGAAAATAAGACATTCTCACTTTTGTAGGAGGAGCGTCGCCTGCGGACAGCCTACGAGAATGCAGAGGGTGCAGAACGAGAGAAGTTTGCCTTATTCTCAGCTGGTGTGCGTGAGAGCCACGAAAAAGAACGGACTCGGGCGGAGCGCACAAAGAACTGGTCTGTGATAGGCTCAGTGCTCGGAGCTTTGATAGGGGTCATGGGGTCAACCTATATCAACAGAGTACGCCTACAGGAGCTGAAGACCTTACTACTGGAGGCTCAGAAAGGACCTGTTAGTCTACAGGAGGCTATAAAAGTCCAGGCCGGTATGCATAAGTCTCAACAACAGGAGCTGAGAGGCCTTATAGACACTCTGAGGGTAACTCTTCAGCATAGAGCAGCTCAGGTGATAGCTGAGAAGGATGTGAAGAAGCCAGTGTCTGTTCAGGTTCCGGAACCCATCGTGGTTCCACCCCAGCCTTCTCCAAGTGCCTCCGAGGCAGTTCTGAAAGAGATATGGTTCTATAGTCAGAAAGCACAGAGTCTTCTAGAAGGCATCCAGCCACAGCTAGGTCAGCTTGAACAGAGTGTTGGGAAGGTGGAATCAGAACTTCTGGCTGTTCAAAACTTGATAGAGACTTATCATAGGGAAGAAAAGCCGTCAGTAGTTATAAGTCAGCAAGATTCCCAGATGTTTGTTTGCGACACTAAGAGCGTCATGCAAGGTCTTGACCAGACGGAGAGAAGACTTGAGGCCTCAATAAGCCAGACTACCATGTACAACACTGTTCTGGCTTACGGTGCCCTTGCTGTCACTGTTCCTGCGCTGTATATCCTCTTTAGAGGTGTTTGACTAATGTTATGTACTGTAAGAGTGATATTAATCTTACAGGGTCCATCTTGATTTACAATGAAATAATTACATATTAATATTCTGATTGCTGTTTGTTTTTACTACAGGCAAAATGAACCATGCACTGATGTTAAATCAATACTGTATATATTGAGTGTGAAGCTAAAATAATTTGGTTGCATTATCTAGATAAAAAGCAAATGTAATACATTGTCAAATATTTGAATTAGAGTACTGTCTATTAAAATGTAATACATTGTCAAATATTTTGGCATCTTTTTAATGGTTGGTGGCAGGGTAGCCTAGTGGTTAGAGCGTTGGACTAGTAACCGGAAGGTTGCAAGTTCAAACCCCCGAGCTGACAAGGTACAAATCTGTCGTTCTGCCCCTGAACAGGCAGTTAACCCACTGTTCCTAGGCCGTTATTGAAAATAAGAATTTGTTCTTAACTGACTTGCCTGGTTAAATAAAGGTTAAAAAAAATAAAATAAAAACAAATGTAAATAGTTCTAAACATTAGTGCAGAAATAATGTATAATTCCTGTAAAAAATGAGCGTAATATGTCATGTGTATTTCACAAAGAAAAGATGGCCAGTATGTGAGAGAACACGGCACAATTCTGTTTCTCACGTCTTCAGTAAAACAACTGATAATCAGCTACCCGGCTTTCTGAGTGAAACAAATCGAGCGCATCCTAAGTATCCTGCTTTACATTATATTGACCTATCACAGAGTACTCTTTTTGCTCTGACCACTGATAATGCTGCTCTTTGGTACCATTATTACATATTCATGATATTTCGCGCGTTTTGTATATCACGTGATTATTTCGCGGGAAAAGTAAGTGGTAAAAAAAAAAAAAACTTTTGCGTGGCAGCAGTAGAGACAAGCAAGCACGGAATAATGGCGGTGAGTGTTTATTATCAAAATCTGCAATATATTCACCTTATATGTATCAACATATTTCTTATTTGACAGATAGTTGATTGTTTATTTCACGTTTATCTATTCCACTTGCTCTGGCAATTGTAAACATGTTTCCCATGCCAATAAAGCCCATTGCATTGAAAGTTGTTTATGTTCCTTGATAAATTATCTGAGGATTTCTGTTTTTTCGTGAAGTCTTTTGCTCGCCAGTCAAAGTTGAGAAAGTGTTAAGAATCGACTCACGTTGTCTGGGACAGACAACTCATGTGCTGGTTAACGTTATATCAATAATTGTATTAATCTTCATTAGTTCGCTAGCTAGCCAGACATCAAACTGATCTCAAATCTGTAGTTGTTTATATTATATAGGTAAGTTCAGTGTTCATTGCCATGTAACGGTAACTAAATTACACAAAAAAAATGTGATCTGCATGGCTTCTATTGTTAGCCAGGTAGCTAAAGTGTGCCATTTTGTCAGCCATCATAGCTAGGCACATCATTGTCACTATGAAAGTTAGCTGCTAATAGCGTTGGGCCAGAAATGTCGCTGGTTCGAATCCCGAAGCCGATCAGGTGAAAAATCTGTTATGTGCCCTTGAGTAAGGCACTTAACCCTAATTGCTCCTGTAAATCGCCCTGGATAAGAACGTCTGCTAAATGACTAATTTTAAATGCAACAATAAATTACTGTTAACGTTAGCTAGCTGGCTAGTAAAACTGCTTTCCACAGTTTGAGCTTCTGTTCACCATCTTTAAGGAATAGGTATATTAATCTTAGCTAGCAAGCTATCTAGCACTAAACTATGTGTGTTGAGACAATAGCTGGACTCTGTAATATATGAAATGCAACGTCTGTAGCAAATGCAACAATACATCTGACTTGACTGCTTGTCTTTTTTCCTGTTGTCAGGATTCATCTGAGTCATATCACCTGGCAACCAGCCCCAGCAGATTCTCCAGGCGGGGGGAACTGACCTCCAGCCCCGGGAGAGACTTGCCCCCCTTTGAGGATGAGTCTGAGGGGCTCCTGGGTGAAGGCACTCTGCCTGGGGAGGAGGATGAGGGAGATGGGGAGGAACTGATTGGAGATGCAATGGAGAGGTGAGCAAGGGAGGGGGGGGGGGGAGAGGTGTTCAGACCCTGTAGTCTTGTACTGTAGTGCTTTACGTGTAGTGTTTTCAGGTTATAGCTATGTTATCGCATGTTTACTAAGCACCTATACCACAAATTATATAGGTTTATAATACAATATGATTTGCTTATACTTTCTTCCCATCCCTCCCCATGCAGAGACTACCGAGCCATTCCTGAGCTGGACAGGTATGAGGTGGAGGGTCTGGATCTTGATGAGGAGCTGTCGGAGCTGTCTCCTGGAGCCAGGGCTGCTGCCGAGGACGCTATGAGGAGGAGAGACCGGGAGCAGGGAGGCAGGCTGAGGAGAGGACTGCTGTATGGTGAGAAGTTCTCTTTTTCATAGTCTGTTATATATTTTCTGACCATAAGATTAGTTGTTCTACTCTTAGATAGTGGGATTGAAATGACACACAATGGTCAGTTTTTTTAAGAAACTCCTCATCACCTTTCAACTCTCCACCTCCTCATCACCTTCCTCTTCCTTCTAACAGACAGTGAGGATGAGGATGAAGAGCGCCCGGCCCGGAGGCGTCGCCTGGCGGAGCGGGCTGCAGAGGGCACTGGGGTGGACGATGAGGAAATGATTGAGAGCATCGAGAACCTAGAGGACATGAAGGTAATAAAATATTTATTATATTCATTCATATTATTGTATTTTTACCTACCTTGTACAACACGTGCTATACAAATGGATTAATTGGTTGGTGGATGTATTGATGGATGGATTAATTGGTTGGTGGATGTATTGATGGATGGATTAATTGGTTGGTGGATGTATTGATGGATGGATTAATTGGTTGGTGGATGTATTGATGGATGGATTAATTGGTTGGTGGATGTATTGATGGATGGATTAATTGGTTGGTGGATGTATTGATGGATGGATTAATTGGTTGGTGGATGTATTGATGGATGGATTAATTGGTTGGTGGATGTATTGATGGATGGATTAATTGGTTGGTGGATGTATTGATGGATGGATTAATTGGTTGGTGGATGTATTGATGGATGGATTAATTGGTTGGTGGATGTATTGATGGATGGATTAATTGGTTGGTGGATGTATTGATGGATGGATTGCTTGCAGGGCCACTCTGTCAGGGAGTGGGTGGTCATGGCCGCGCCTCGTCTGGAGATCTACCACCGCTTTAAGAACTTCCTGCGCACCCACGTAGATGAGAACGGGCACAACGTCTTCAAGGAGAAGATCAGCGACATGTGCAAAGGTACACATACATACATACATTGACACACCTTCAAATGTGTTGATTCGGCTTTTTCAGCCACACGCGTTGCTGACAGGTGTATAAAATCGAGCATACAGCCATGCAATCTCCATAGACAAACACTGGCAGTAGAATGGCCCGTACTGAAGAGCTCAGTGACTTTCAACGTGGCACCGTCATAGGATGCCACCTTCCCAACAAGTCAGTTTTCAAATCTCTTCCCTGCTAGAGCTGCACCAGACAACTGTAAGTGTTTGTTATTGTGAAGTGGAAATGTCTAGGAGCAACAATGGCTCAGCCGCTAAGTGGTAGGCCACACAAGCTCACAGAATGGGAGTGCTGAAGTGTGTAAAATTTCTCTCCTCGGATGCAACACTCACACCTGAGTTCCAAACTGCCTCTGGAAACAACAAGAAAGGTTTGTCGGGAGCGTCATGAAATGGGTTTCCATGGCCGAGCAGCCGCACACAAGCCTAAGATCACCATGTGCAATGCCAAGCGTCGACTGGAGTGGTGTAAATCTCGCCTCCATTGGACTCTGGAGCAGAGGAAATGCGTTCTCTGGAGTGATGAATCACACTTCACCATTTGACAGTCTGATGGACAAATCTGGGTTTGGTGGATGCCAGGAGAATGCCACCTGCCCGAATGCCTAGTGCCAACTGTACATTTTAATGGAGGAGGAATAATGGTCTTTGTGGTATTTATTTTTTTAATGTTTCGGGCTGGGCCCCTTAGTTCCAGTGAAGGGAAATAAAATGGCATTCTAGATGATTCTGTGCTTCCAACTTCGTGGCAACAGTTTGAGGAAGGCCCTTTCCTGTTTCAGCATAATAATGCCCCGTGCACAAGGTGAGGTCCATACAAAAATGGTTTCTCGATCAGTGTGAAATAACTTGATTAACCTGCACTGACCTCAACTCCATCAAACACCATTGGGATGAATTGGAACGCTGACTGCGAGCCAGGCATAATCGCCTAACATCAGTGCCCAAACCCACTATAATGCTCTTGTGGTTGAATGGAAGCAATGTTCCAACATCTAGTGGAAAGCCTTCCCAGAAGAGTGGAGGCTGGTATAGCAGCAAAGGGGGGACCAACTCCAAATTAATGCTGAATATTTCAGAATGAGATGTTCGCCGAGCAGGTGTCCACATACCTTTGGTCATGTAGTGTATTTGTATTGTTAGAGCTTTATTAGGTCTGTTCTGAAGTCGGAGTGCAGAGTCACAAGGTGACTTGTAATTTTCAGTATCTATAGTAGGGCTGGGAATTGCCAGGGACCTCGATACGATATTATAATACGTAGGTGCCGATTCAATATGTATTGCTATTCTCACGATTCTATATGTATTGCGATTTGATGTTCCTAACATTGCTCGCCTATACCTCTGCTCTCGTCTCTTTGCAGCAATGAGAACTAGTTTTGATCAGTGCTGAAAACCATGTTGGCTCACTATTTTTGTTTAAAGAGGATAGAGAACAAACTATATGAACTACAACATTAGGGATTCTGCACCTGGCTTTACTTGAATTGATCTTTGAAATGGGTTGACCTTGACTGTGTCCAAAGGTTCACGGTCTTGACGATAGACTACATTACTGATGTATTTGATCCAACCCCATCCAGAGAACAAGGAGAGTCTGGTGGTGAACTACGAGGACCTAGCAGCCAGGGAGCATGTCCTGGCCTACTTCCTGCCCGAGGCGCCTACTGAGATGCTGAAGATATTTGACGAGGCAGCCAAGGAGGTAGTCCTGGCCATGTATCCAAAATACGACCGCATCGCTCAGGAGATCCACGTCAGGATCTGCAACCTGCCCCTCGTCGAGGAGCTGAGATCCCTCAGGTTAATACTGATCACATGTCTTCCATGATAAAAAAAAAAAAAAGTAGACTCAGCGATACAAATTTAGCATTAGTAGATCAGGCCCGACTTTTGCAATAACAACAGAGCGAGAGGCTCGTCTCCTCTACAGTTGTCACAGAGCTACAACGTGGCAGTAGAGTTGAGGGAACTCGCATGCACACAGGCTGATACTGAGCCTCTTGCATCACTTCCTCTCGAATAGGATTAATATGAATGCTTTTTCTCCTCTCCAGACAACTCCACCTGAACCAGTTGATCCGTACCAGTGGAGTGGTGACCTGCTGTACAGGTGTTCTCCCTCAGCTGGGAATGGTCAAGTACAACTGTAACAAGTGTAACTTCATCCTGGGGCCTTTCTTCCAGTCCCAGAACCAGGAAGTGAAGCCAGGTTCCTGCCCTGAGTGCCAGTCTTTCGGCCCCTTTGACATTAATATGGAGTTGGTGAGTCAGTCGACCAATAGAAATACTCTTTAAAAAGGTTAGAAACATGAGTGGACCAATAAAAATAGTATCTAATGAGGTTGAACCAGGAAGGGAAGCCAGGCTTCTGCCTAATAGATAGACTAGGCAATAAATAAGATTTTTTTATTTTTTTATTTATCAGACTGTGTACCAGAACTACCAGCGAATCACCATCCAGGAGAGCCCCGGGAAGATCGCCGCTGGCCGCCTCCCACGCTCCAAAGATGCCATCCTGTTGGCTGACCTGGTGGACCAATGCAAACCTGGAGACGAAATAGTGAGTTTGACTCCTAACAGAACTAGTCTCTCTAATTCTCAACACTGTAGGGCAGTGTAACATTGTCTGCTTGTGGGATGTACGGGGCTGTGAGACAAAAGAAACATGTCATTGCATCAAGTATTATTTTAGTAGGTACTTGATGAATGCGAGGCCATTCTGAACAGCCATGTTTTTTACTTTTATTTTCTCATCCCAGCAACATGTCTGGAGTTAACATTCTAGATGCTTCTTGTCAAAGAGAATGTTAACATTCTAGATGCTTCTTGTCAAAGAGAATGTTAACATTCTAGATGCTTCTTGTCAAAGAGAATGTTGAGTTAATAACCTAGCTAGCTGGTCGTAATAACTGCTCTTTTCCTCCAGGAACTGACCGGGATCTACAACAACAACTATGACGGCTCTCTGAACATGGCCAACGGCTTCCCAGTGTTCGCTACGGTCATCATGGCCAATCATATCGCTCGTAGAGACAACAAAGTGGCCGTGGCTGAGCTCACTGACGAGGACATCAAGGCCATCGTGGCGCTGTCCAAGGATGAGCGCATCGGCGAGAGGGTAAGTTAGTAACACCTACTGGTAAACTGTCAGACCATGAGCACATCAGAGAGACTCCATTAGGAGGGACTTTGCTGGTGTCGACGTCAGACCACGAGCACCTCGGAGAGAGGGTGAGTTAGGTGGTACCCTGCTGGTACGGTAGGGGGGGGACCCTTGCTGGTACGGTGGGGTGGGGGGGGGGGCGTTGCAGTTCTTGTCACAAACCGTTGTCCCTACTACCATGCCCTGTTCAAATGCACGTAAATATTTAGTCTTGTCCATTCACCCTCTGAATGGCCACATACACAATCCATGTATCAAGACTTTAAAATTCTTCTTTACCCTTTCTCCTCCCCTTCATCTACACTGATGGGTGACATCAATAAGGGATCATAGCTTTCACCTGGTCAGTGTCTATAGCAACTGTTAATTGTCAATATCTGTAGATTGGCTTTTAGTCATATTTTCTTTCGTCTCATCCCCCCCCCACCGTGTCCACCACCTGTTCATCCCCTGGGCTGTCTCCTGTCTCTCTGCAGGTCTTTGCCAGTGTCGGCCCCTCCATCTACGGCCATGAAGACATCAAGAGAGGCTTGGCTCTGGCTCTGTTTGGCGGAGAGCCCAAGAACCCAGGTTGGTGAACCATTCAGCATCAGCGGTAGCCAACGCTCCTTCTGGAGAACAACCTTCCTTTAAACTGAGTTGGCTGTTTGATAAAATAAAAAAGCATTTTCAGTAGCTTTTTTGAATGAGGGCCACCCTGATTGGCTGCTCAACCCTCTGCTATGATGCTTCTATCATTTATCCTTCCTCAGTTCTGGGCTTTTACCTTTCCCTCTTTTCTCCAGGTGGGAAGCACAAGGTGCGTGGTGACCTCAACGTGCTCCTGTGCGGTGACCCCGGTACGGCCAAGTCCCAGTTCTTGAAGTACGTTGAGAAGGTGGCCAGCAGAGCGGTGTTCACCACAGGCCAGGGAGCCTCCGCTGTGGGCCTGACCGCCTACGTACAGAGACACCCGGTCACCAGGGAGTGGACCCTGGAGGCTGGAGCCCTGGTGTTAGCAGACAGAGGGGTCTGTCTCATCGACGAGTTTGACAAGGTGAGAGGGAGAAAGGGTTGATATGATGGGAGAGAGGGATTTGGGTTAGACTAAGACTCTAGAGGCTAGGACCCTGGTGTTAATGGACAGAGGGGTCTGTCTCATCGACTTTAAGGTGTGGGGGGAGGAAAGGAGATGGTTAAGATGAGGGGGGGTTTATGGTGGGGGGGGGTTAGACTTGGGAGACCAAGTATATTTTCAGCCACATCTAACAATAACATGGAAGTGTAGGTTTTCCTGTCTGTGACACTCCTGTCCCCCTCCTGTAGACTGCAGTGCTCAACATGTCTCTCCTCTCCAGATGAACGATGCAGACAGGACCAGTATCCATGAGGCCATGGAACAACAGAGCATCTCCATCTCCAAGGCTGGCATCGTCACCTCGCTCCAGGCACGCTGTACTATCATCGCTGCTGCCAACCCTATCGGTGGTCGCTACGACCCGTCTCTGACCTTCTCTGAGAACGTGGATCTGACCGAGCCCATCGTGTCTCGTTTTGACATCCTGTGTGTAGTCAGAGATACTGTGGACCCAGTGCAGGTAAAGACTATTGGCCAACTTCTCAGCTTTCTGTTGTTCTCGCATCATCCCTGTAATGATTTGTTAGTTAGCTGATTGAATTGACACTTGTTCTTTGCAATATTGCAACCTTCTAACATGTCTTTGTCCCTCATTTACAGGATGAGATGCTGGCTCGTTTCGTGGTGGGAAGCCACATCAAGCATCACCCCAGCAACAAGGAGGGTGGCATGGCTGGTTTGGAGGAGGTGGTTCTGCCCAACACCACAGACGTGCCTCCTATCCCCCAGGAGCTGCTGAGGAAATACATCATGTACTCCAAGGAAAGGGTCCGGCCCAAACTCAACCAGATGGACCAGGATAAAGTGGCTCGAATCTACAGCGACCTGCGCAAAGAGTCCATGGTGAGTGTGTCACAACTGGTGGTTCGAGCCCTCAGCCGGTAAATCAAATCAATTTATTTATATCAAATCAAATTTATTTATATAGCCCTTCGTACATCAGCTGATATCTCAAAGTGCTGTACAGAAACCCAGCCTAAAACCCCAAACAGCAAGCAATGCAGGTGTAGAAGCACGGTGGCTAGGAAAAACTAAGACTGTAAGCTAGCTAGCTGAGCTAAAGCCTGGGGAGATAATGCAAAGGCCCTTAGCTGGCATCGGTCGATTTCATGTTTCAATTTACTTTCTGAGTTGATGCCGAACCTGAAACGGATACTTTTAACATGTAGTTGTATTTTATCCTTGAGGGGTGTCGTGACCTTCATATGTCCAAACTGTCTACTGTCAATAACAATTGAATAACTTAATGTGTCTGTGTAGGCGACAGGCAGCATCCCCATCACGGTGCGTCACATCGAGTCTATGATCCGCATGGCGGAGGCCCACGCCAGGATGCACCTCCGAGACTACGTAGTGGAGGACGACGTCAACATGGCCATCAGAGTCATGCTGGAGAGCTTCATCGACACTCAGAAGTTCAGCGTCATGAGGAGCATGAGGAAGGTAAGCCCCTGGGAATGTGCTAGACTATTCGTGGTTCGTGTTCACTACAGCAAATTGTAGCAGACCGTTTTGCAGCGGAAAAGGGTCATATGTGTTCTTCTAGTTCTGTGAAGGGTAAGATGGTGCAGGAGGGAGGAAAAGCCCAACATAGATTTGTCTCCACTTAAGTGGTCATACACTATTAATATAGAAGGGTTGGACTGTCTGTCACAACAAGGTGAATACAGTGTGTAACACTGGCATTTTGCGTATCAACTATGCAATTCTCTGTCCAGTTACGAGATCCGAGTTAAAAGTATGCAGAAATGAATAGGGCCTGATTTGGGTAAATCTCACATCCCGATTCTCGAACTGCAACACACAGACATTGTGTCAACGGACATGGAGATGAATACATCATTATTGAACGTAGCTGCCCCGTGTCTGCCCCCCCCCCCCCCCCCCCCTCCTGTTTGTTGTGATGCTGAGTTTGCCGACTGTCAGCTGTACGTCAACACATGGACAAATCCCTTTCCGACCCCGTGTGTTGTGGAAAGGTGAACACTAATTGTTTCAAGCTAACGTCAGTGAACATAAGATGGACGTTCAGTGGGCTCTGAAGTGCCAGCAGTTCACTCACATTTGCTATTCAAAGAAATGGAAATACGAAAAATAACTGGTCGCGTTTGTGGGAGTGGGATACACATTTTAATTCTGCATCCCATTGGTTGTATTTTCCATTTAAGATTACGAGGATAGACGGACCTGATAGACGGTAACAAATTTTGATCCACGTCACAAAAAGTATAATCAAAAAATAAATATGAACCTCTTGTCATTAAATGGAGTCGTGAGTTTAGAAGACGGCGCGATGAAGACTGAACGAGTGTCCGGTATTTAGTTATAGAGGCAATGCTTCTAAAACGCCTTGGCACTAGATTTGAGATTGTATCAATTTCAAAAATCTGAAATGATGTATGTGCTGCAAAGAAATACAAAGAGCACCTTTTACATAGGCTGAAACACTGGCCTCTTCTAGCGGTCAGATTCTCTTTACGGTAGCCTACTGAACGGCGGTCAGATTCTCTTTACGGTAGCCTACTGAACGGCGGTCAGATTCTCTTTACGGTAGCCTACTGAACGGCGGTCAGATTCTCTTTACGGTAGCCTACTGAACGGCGGTCAGATTCTCTTTGCGGTAGCCTACTGAACGGCGGTCAGATTCTCTTTGCGGTAGCCTACTGAACGGCGGTCAGATTCTCTTTACGGTAGCCTACTGAACAGGGGTCAGATTCTCTTTACGGTAGCCTACTGAACAGGGGTCAGATTCTCTTTACGGTAGCCTACTGAACAGGGGGCAGATTCTCTTTGCGGTAGCCTACTGAACGGCGGTCAGATTCTCTTTGCGGTAGCCTACTGAACGGCGGTCAGATTCTCTTTGCGGTAGCCTACTGAACGGCGGTCAGATTCTCTTTGCGGTAGCCTACTGAACGGCGGTCAGATTCTCTTTGCGGTGGCCTACTGAACGGCGGTCAGATTCTCTTTGCGGTAGCCTACTGAACGGCGGTCAGATTCTCTTTGCGGTAGCCTACTGAACGGCGGTCAGATTCTCTTTGCGGTAGCCTACTGAACGGCGGTCAGCCTAGTTAAGCTTTGTGTAGCCTGACTCTTACCATAGGTGTAAATGGAATGCTGTCAAAGTATTCCAACATTTTGCAAGACTTGATTTAGTACAATTGCGATCAGACTCACAAACAGCATGTGCACGAGGGGGGGTGGCAGAATCTCAATTCGGCGCGTGTTGAATCTCAAATTTTCTGCATGCGTCTGGCACTCTTAAAAGGTTGGACAGGGTTGGCAGGTCTGCTAAACTTATCCCTTGTTTCCTCCTCTCTCTAGACGTTTGCCCGTTACCTGGCGTTCAGAAAAGACAACAATGAGTTGCTGCTGTTCATCCTGAAGCAGCTGGTGTCAGAGCAGGTGGCGTATCAGAGGAACCGGTACGGAGCACAGCAGGACACCATCGAGATCCCAGAGAAAGACCTGGTGGACAAGGTAATGAGCTGTTAGTCATGAAGCTGGTGTCTTAATGAATGGTGTAAAATGTATTCCTTTCATTTCTACTGTAATGTACTATACCGAGCTGCTAACCATGGTGCAATCTCAATCTGAGATGGTTTCCTCTCCTCTCCCTCATTGTATTCTAGCAAGATGCGTCAGCGCCGTGGTACGATTCAGTCTTAGTCCTGCATTGAAGCTTTGCCTATTTGATGGTTCGTCTGAGGGCATGGCGGGATTTCATATAAGTGTCCCGCTCCTTGAAAGCGTCAGCTCTACCCTTTTTAGCTCTGTGCAGATGTTGCCTGTAATCCTTGGCTTCTGGTTGGGATATGTACGTACAGTCACTGTGGGGACAACGTCATTGATGAAGCCAGTGACGGAGGTGGTGTATTCCTCAATGCCATTTGAAGAATTCCGTAACATATTCCAGTCTGTGCTAGCAGAACACTCCTGTAGCATCCTCGTCATCTGACCACTTCCGTATTGAGCGAGCCACTGGTACTTCCTGCTTTAGTTTTTAGCTTGTAAGCAGGAATCAGGAGGATAGAATTATGGTCAGATTTTCCAAATGGAGGGTGAGCTTTGTATTGCTTCTCTGTGTGGAGTAACGGTTGTATAGAGTAGTGTGAAGTTGCTTTCTATTTCTGTTCTTCCCCTTGGGGACAATGTTTAAATTGGTTGTCAATGCTGATATAAACTGAACAAAAATATAAATGCAACATTCTATATTGACTAGATTAAACATCATTTGGGGCTATTTGTGAAGTTCAATAGTTTCCCCCATAAACAGTGCATTCGGAAAGTATTCAGACCCCTTGACATTTTCCACATTTTGTTACGTTGCAGCCTTATTCTAAAATGGATTAAATTGCTTGTTTCCCTCAATCTACACACACAATACCCCATAATGACAAAGTGAAAACGGGTTTAGATTTAAAAAAAAATTGTATTAAAAATCAATCTGAAATATCACATTTTGGGTAGCCATTTGATTTGGTGTTCAGTCGTCTTATGGCTTGGGGGTGGAAGCTGTTTAGAAGCCTCTTGGACCTAGACTTGGCGCTCCGGTACCGCTTGCTGTGCGGTAGCAGAGAGAACAGTCTATGGCTCGGGTGGCTGGAGTCTGACAGTTTTTAGGGCCTTCCTCTGACACCGAGTGATCGGTTTGGCCAGGGGGCCAGCTCTAGGAAGAGTTCTTGGTGGTTCCAAACTTCTTCCATTTAAGAATGATGGAGGCCACTCTGTTCTTGGGGACCTTCAATGCTAAAAAAATGTTGGTACACTTTTCATTTTGTCATTATGGGGTATTGTGTAAATGTTTGAATAAGGCTGCAACGTAACAATGGGGCCTGAGTACTTTCCGAATGCACTGTACGCTGATAAAAAATGTAAACACAACATTTTTAAGGTGTTAGTCCCATGTTTCATGAGCTGAAATAAAAGATCCCAGAAATGTTCTGTACGCACAAAAAGCTTATTTTTCTCATTTTGTGCACAAATTTGTTGACATCCCTCTTAGTGAGCATTTTTTTTTGCCAAGATAATCCATCCTCCTGACAGGTGTGGCATGAAGAAGCTGATTTTAACAGCATGCTCATTACACAGGTGCACCTTGTGCTGGGGAGAAAACGGCCACTCTAAAACGTGCAATTTTGTCACAACACAATGCCGCAGATGTCTCAATTTGAGGGAGAGTGCAATTGGCACGTTGACTGGCTTTGTGGTTATGGAATTGCCAGACATAAGTTACTGACAACTAACACAATTGCATTTTATCCATGACAATTTGAATGCAAAGGAATACCGTGACGAGATCCTGTTTTTTGCGGGGGTGGTATCTGTATTACCGGTCATGTGACATCCATAGTTTAAGGCCCAATAAATGTATTTAAATTGACTAATTTCCTCATATGAACTATAACTCAGTAACAATCTTTTTGAAATTGTTGCATTTTTATTTTCGTTCGGTATAGTTGAATTGTTCTGTTCTCTCCTTCCCCAGGCCAGACAGATCAGCATCCACAACCTGTCAGCGTTCTATGACAGCGAAGCGTTCCGATCCAACAAGTTCTCTCACGACATGAAGAAGAAGCTGATCCTGCAGCAGTTCTAAGTCTGTCCATCTGCTGTTGCCTGGGGGGGGGGGGGGAGACTACCTACTGTGTTCTAAATGCACCCTATTCCCTATGTAGTGCACTACTTTTGGACCTGGGACCATAGGGTAGTGCACTAGTTTTGGACCAGGGCTCACAGGGTGCTGTTTGGGGCACTATCTCAGTCTGGATGTGTAAATAATTGTAAATATTTGTCACGCTGTTGGGAGAATTCTAATAAGTCGTAAAATGGCCAATTTCTTAGCAATGTTACAATTAGTCTGGATTCATTGTATGACTTGTGTGAATGTAACATGTATATTTCTTCATTATGAACTTTTCAACTTTCTCATCTTAGAACACAGCTTGTGTTGTCAAATTGAAGTGTTTTTGTAATGTAATGGTTTAGCTGTATTCATGTTTTTGAAAGATAAACTACAATAGTTCTGGGTTAATTTTGGTCGACCCAGAACTAAAGTATTGCAGAATTTGACTGCACCATGTACACTTAGCAAAAAATAATAATAAACAGAACATGTAAAGTGTTGGTTTCATGATCTGAAATAAAAAAAATACCTTATTGTACATTTTTCTCATTTTGTGCACACATTTGTTTTCCCCTGTTCGTGAGCGTTCCTCCTTTGCCAAGATCATCCATCCACCTGACAGGTGTGGTCTATCAAGAAAGTTGATGAAAAGGCATCATTACACAGGTGCACCTTGTTGGTTCCATTAATGTGCTGTTTTGTCTACAATGCTACTGATGTCAAGTTGAGGGAGCGTGCAATTGGCATGCTGACTGCAAGAATGTCCAGAGCTGTTGCCAGAGTGAGTATTGAATGGTAATTTCATTACCATAAGCCACCTCCAATGTTGTTTTGGAGAATTTGGCAGTATGTCCAACTGACCTCACAACCGTAGACCACATGTAACCACGCCAGCCCAGAACCCACACATCTGGCTTCACCTTTGGGATGGTCTGAGGGTGGGTGCTGAGGAGTTTTTCTGTCTAATAAAGCCCCTTTGTTAGGAAACAACTCATTCTGATTGTCTGTGCCTGGCTCCCCAGTGGGTGGGCCTTTGCCCACCCATGGCTGCACCCCTGCCCAGTCATGTGTAATCCATAGATTAGGGCCTAATGAATGTATTTAAATTGACTGATTTCCTTTAATGAACTTGTACTCAGTAAAATATTAAAGTTGTTGCATTTTATATTTTTCTGTATATATTTACGTTGTCTGTCTGTGAGAGGTGTTGTGGATAGTCTGTGATTTCAGGTTGGACTCCGTCTTCTTGTTGTAATATGGTTTTCATCTGTACCAATGACTTTATGCTGACCTTCATGCATTCCAGTTCTGGTCTGGGACTGTAGAATTCAGGGATTTTTGTTAATAAATGACAATTATTGAAGCTTGTCATGTGTACTGAAGACATGGTCAGAAAGTGTATTTAGGAGGACCCAAAGTGTCATTTGCGGACAGTGTGTCACCTGCTGCCACTGCAAGGTTCAACATCTGTAGTCCTAGTCGCCTGCTGCATGTACAGCTCTATCAGCGAATCGACATTTATGGTCGGTGTCGGTGACGTAGAATACACATTGTTATAGCCTCGAGTCTCGCCATTCATAAAGGCGGTTTCTTCTGGTTAAAAATCACTGCAACCAGTTTTCCATCCAACCATTCTATGCAGATTTTTTATTTTTATTACTTAACCTTTATATAACTAGGCAAGTCAGTTAAGAACAAATTATTATTTACAATGACAGCCTACACCGGGCAAAGCCGGACGACGCTGGGCCAGTTGTGCGCCGCCCTATGGGACTCCCAATCACAGCCGGTTGTGATACAGCCTGGATTCAACCAGGGTGTCTGTAGTGACATCTCTTGCACTGGACCGCAGTGCTTTAGACCCCTGCGCCACTCGGGAGCCTGGAGTAATTAGCTGACGCATGAAAAAAGTGATTACTGGGCTGACGGAAACAGGACCATTTTACAAATGTGGAAAGAATTTGTTCGTTCAACACGGTATCTTTTTGTGTGTAAAATATATCATGCGTGAAATGGCGGTGGAAACTCTTTTATGTGCAAATATTGATATAATAACCATATCGAAGTAAATGAGCTTGGCAGTCACGTGATGATATGTTGTGTTGTCCTCCCACTCGGGAAACCATGCAGTTTATTATGCTACATATGAAATAAGTCATGATGAACTTCACGGGTTGGTGAAAGCGCACGTGATGAGTTTGATGATCATTTCCAATAAATATCAAGGTTCTTATTCTGGTGACATGATTGATGCTTGACTGCCATTTGACAAATAAAAATATCCATAATAGATTACCACAGTATGAGTCATAATACCCATAAAACCTAGCGGTTAAACAAGGAAATGGTCCCAATAGTTTTTCCACCATTCATTTTTCCTATAGGGGATTTTAGAAACACTTAAAACAAGGGCTGTGTTTCGTGAAGGCTTACCCTGGTGTGACATTTTAGAACCCTGTAAATCTCTCTAAGACAAGACAGCTTTTTATCAATATATTCACCAGTATATTACATATCAAACAAAAGATAAAACATTACATACATCATATAACATTATTACAACACTACAGATCTACAATACAAAATGTATAATACCACCATACAACAATATTACAATGTACAATCGTGGCCAAAAGTTTTGAGAATGACACAATGTTAGTGTAAGTTAATTATGCCAATGTGCTTTCATCAATTGAAAACCCTTAATCTATTTTATGAGAATTTCTAAGATTCTTGTTTGCATAAAATAGACGCAGACCAGTCTTTCAATAATAGGTAACAGAATTTATTCTCGGAGCGCGCTGACACTTAACCACGAGCAACAGTTTATATACAGATCATGACGTCATTTCATTGCTTTAACAGAATCCCCTCCTCTCGACCGGGAGAAAGTGAGGTGAAAAGTTCATTCTAACTTACTAACACACTCCCAGGTAACTTTTGACCCCTCAACATTATCGATCACCACTGAGCTGACAGTTCTAATTAACAGAAAACTTAGGAATGCACTCACTGTCTTATCTAAAAACCACAGAGCTAAGTTTCTGTAGGGTCAACCATAGGCTAACGACCTTATCTGTTTACTTAATCCCCAACCCATTTGTTTCTTCCTAGTTGGAATGGTGTTCATTAACTTTAATTACTCCTTGTCCGTGTCACACAATCCCTTCTTATGAACTCATATTGTTAATCAGATATAATAAAACAGAGTATAAGTTTTACTTAGTTACAGTTCCATTTAAAATGATTTGTTCAGTCATTTAATCATAATTTCCCAACACACAAATATACATTTTCACAAAGTCTGCTGCCTCAGTGTCTAGATATTTTTGTCCGATGTTACTATGGATACTGAAGTATAATTACAAGCATTACAAGTGTAAAAGGCTTTTATTGACAATTACATGAATTTGATGCAAAGAGTCAATATTTGCAGTGTTGACCGTTCTTTTTCAAGACCGCCCTGGCATGCGGTCTATTAACTTCTGGGCCACATCCTGACTGATGGCAGCACATTCTTGCATGATCAATTCTTGGAGTTTGTCAGAATTTGTGGGGTTTTGTTTGTCCACTCGCCTCTTGAGGATTGACCACAAGGTCTCAATGGGATTAAGGTCTGGGGAGTTTCCCAGCCATGGACCCAAAATATCAATGTTTTGTACCCTGAGCCAATTAGTTATAACTTTTGCCTTATAGCAAGATGCTCCATCATGCTGGAAAAGGCATTGTTCATCACCAAACTGTTCCTGGATGGTTGAGAGAAGTTGCTCTCGGAGGATGTGTTGGTACCATTCTTTATTCATGGCTGTGTTCTTAGGCAAAATTGTGAGTGAGCCCACTCCCTTGGCTGAGAAGCAACACCCCACATGAATGGTCTCAGGATGCTTTACTGTTGGTATGACACAGGACTGATGGTAGCGCCCACCTTGTCTTCTCCGGACAAGCTTTTTTTTGGATGCCCCAAACAATCGGAAAGGGGATTCATCAGAGAAAATGACTTCACCCCAGTCCTCAGCAGTCCAATCCCTGTACCTTTTGCAGAATATCAGTCTGTCCCTGATGTTTTTCCTGGAGAGAAGTGGCTTCTTTGCTGCCCTTCTTGACACCAGGTCATCCTCTAAAAGTCTTCGCTTCACTGTGCGTGCAGATGCACTCACACCTGCCTGCTGCCATTCCTGAGCCAGCTCTGTACTGGTGGTGCCCCGATCCCACAGCTTTAGGAGACGGTCCTGGCGTTTGCTGGCCATCTTGGGCGCCCTGAAGCCTTCTTCACAACAATTCAACCGCTCTCCTTGAAGTTCTTGATGATCTGATAAATGGTTGATTTAGGTGCAATCTTACTGGCAGCAATATCCTGGCCTGTGAAGCCTTTTTTTGTGCAAAGCAATGATGAATCAATCGCTGGTTGAAAACTGTTTTCTGCCACTCCCAAAAGAAAGAATTTGTAGATAATTGTCCCTCTTTCTGGGACTCACCCACAAACAGGCCCAAGCCTGGCCTGTTGAGGAGTGACGGACTGCATCCTAGCTGGAGGGGTGCTCTCATCTTATCTGCGAACATAGACAAGGCTCTAACTCCCTTAGCTCCACAATGAAATAGGGTGCAGGCCAGGCAGCAGGCTGTTAGCCAGCTTAGTGGAGTCTGCCACTAGCGCAGTCAGTATAGTCAGCTCAGCTATCCCCATTGAGACCGTGTCTGTGCCTCGACCAAGGTTGGGCAAAACTAAACATGGCGGTGTTTGCCTTAGCAATCTCAAGAATAAAGACCTCCTCCATTCCTGCCATTATTGAAAGAGATTGTGATACCTCACACCTCAAAATAGGGCTACTTAATGTTACATCCCTCACTTCCAAGGAATTTATAGTCAATGAACTAATCACTGATCATAATCTTGATGTGATTGGCCTGACTGAAACATGGCTTAAGCCTGATGAATTTACTGTGTTAAATGAGGCCTCACCTCCTGGTTACACTAGCGACCATATCCCCCTTGCATCCCGCAAAGGTGGAGGTGTTGCTAACATATACGATAGCAAATTTCAATTTACCCCAAAAAAACGACGTTTTCGTCTTTTGAGCTTCTAGTCATGAAATCTATGCAGCTTACTCAATCACTTTTCATAGCTACTGTTTACAGGCCTCCTGGGCCATATACTGCGTTCCTCACTGAGTTCCCTGAATTCCTATCAGACCTTGTAGTCATAGCAGATAATATTATAATTTTTGGTGACTTTAATATTCACATGGAAAAGTCCACAGACCCACTCCAAAAGGCTTTTGGAGCCATCATCGACTCAGTGGGTTTTGTCCAACATGTCTACGGACCTACTCACTGCCACAGTCATACTCTGGACCTAGTTTTGTCCCATGGAATAAATGTTGTGGATCTTATTGTTTTTCCTCATAATTCTGGACTATTGGACCACCATTTGATTACGTTTGCAATCGCAACAAATCATCTGCTCAGACCCCAACCAAGGAGCATCAAAAGTCGTGCTATAAATTCTCAGACAACCCAAAGATTCCTTGATTCCCTTCCAGACTCCCTCTGCCTACCCAAGGACATCAGAGGACAAAAATCAGTTAACCACCTAACTGAGGAACTCAATTTAACCTTGCGCTAGATGCAGTCGCACCCCTAAAAACAAAAAACATTTGTCATAAGAAACTAGCTTCCTGGTATACAGAAAATACCCGAGCTCTGAAGCAAGCTTCCAGGAAATTGGAATGTAAATGGCGCCACAAAAAACTGGAAGTCTTCCGACTAGCTTGGAAAGACAGTACCGTGCAGTACCGTAGAGCCCTTAATGCTGCTCGATCATCCTATTTTTCTAACCTAATTGAGGAAAATTAAAACAATCAGAAATGTATTTTTGATACTGTCGCAAAGCTAACTAAAAAGCAGCATTCCCCAAGAGAGGATGGCTTTCACTTCAGCAGTAATAAATTCATGAACTTCTTTGAGGAAAAGATCATAATCATTAGAAAGCAAATGATGGACTCCTCTTTAAATCTGAGTATTCCTCCAAAGCTCAGTTGTCCTGAATCTGCACAACTCTACCAGGACCTAGGATCAAGGGAGACACTCAAGTGTTTTAGTACTACATCTCTTGACATAATAATGAAAATAACCATGGCCTCTAAACCTTCAAGCTGGATACTGGACCCTATTCCAACGAAACTACTGAAAGAGCTGCTTCCTGTGTTTGGCCCTCCTATGTTGAACATAATAAACGGCTCTCTATCCACCGGATGTGTACCAAACTCACTAAAAGTGGCAGTAATAAAGCCTCTCTTGAAAAAGCCAAACCTTGACCCAGAAAATATTTTAAAAACTATCGGCATATATCGAATCTCCCATTCCTCTCAATTTTTTTTTAGAAAAAGCTGTTGCGCAGCAACTCACTGACTTCCTGAAGACAATGTATACGAAATGCTTCAGTCTGGTTTTAGACCCCATCATAGCACTGAGAC
This sequence comes from Oncorhynchus kisutch, assembly GCF_002021735.2. Lineage (NCBI taxonomy): Eukaryota > Metazoa > Chordata > Actinopteri > Salmoniformes > Salmonidae > Oncorhynchus > Oncorhynchus kisutch. The sequence continues at coordinate 68,813,575 of NC_034178.2, forward strand.
TGCACTTGTGAAGGTGGTAAATGTCCTTTTTATGGTGTCAGACTGAGGCTCTGCATCTGTCCTCGTGCTCCTAGACCTAAGTGCTGCTTTTGATACCATCGATCACCACATTATTTTGGAGAGATTGGAAACCCAAATTGGCCTACACGGAGAAGTTCTGGCCTGGTTCAGATCGTATCTGTCTGAAAGATATCAGTTTGTCTCTGTGAATGGTTTGTCCTCAACTGTAAAATTCGGTGTTCCTCAAGGTTCCGTATTAGGACCACTATTGTTTTCACTATATATTTTACCTCTTGGGGATGTCATTCGTTACTACTAGGTTAGACTACTGCAATGCTCTACTTTCTGGCTACCTGGATAAAGCACTAAACACACTTCAGTTAGTGCTAAATACGGCTGATAGAATCCTGATTAGAACCCCAAAAAATGATCATATTACTCCAGTGCTAGCCTCCCTACACTGGCTTCCTGTTAAGGCAAGGGCTGATTTCAAGGTTTCATTGCTAACCTACAAAGCATTACATGGGCTTGCTCCTACCTATCTTTCCGATTTGGTCCTGCCGTACATACCTACACGTATGCTACGGTCACAAGACGCACACCTCCTAATTGTCCCTAGAATTTCTAAGCAAATAGCTGAAGGCATGGCTTTCTCCTATAGAACTCCATTTTTATGGAATGATCTGCCTACCCATGTGAGAGACGCAGACTCGATCTCAACCTTTAAGTCTTTATTGAAGACTCATCTCTTCAGTAGGTCCAATGATTGAGTGTAGTCTGGCCCAGGAGTGTGAAGGTGAACGGAAAGGCACTGGTGCAACGAACCGCCCTTGCTGTCTCTGCCTAGCCAGTTCCCCTCTCTCCACTGGGATTCTCTGCCTCTAACCCTATTACAGGCACTGGCTTACTGGTGCTCTTCCATGCCGTCCCTAGGAGGAGTGCGTCACTTGAGTGGGTTGAGTCACTGACGTGGTCTTCCTGTCTGGATTGGCGCCCCCCCTTGGGTTGTGCCGTGGCGGAAATATTTGTGGGCTATACTCGGCTTTGTCTCAGGATGATAAGTTGGTGGTTGAGGATATGCCTCTAGTGGTGTGGGGGCTGTGCTTTGGCAAAGTGGGTGGGGTTATATCCTGCCTGTTTGGCCCTGTCCGGGGGTATCATCGGATGGTGCCACATTGTCTCCTGACACCTGATGATTTGGGGGAATCAGTTCATTTGCATGGCAAAGAGGGACTTTGCAATGAATTGCAATTCATCTGATCACTCTTCATAACATTCTGGAGTATATGAAAATTACCATCATACAAACTGAGGCAGTAGACTTTGTGAAAATTAATATTTGTCATTCTCAAAACTTTTTGCCACGACTGTACCTGTGTGTGTAGAGTGCGTGTGCTAGCGCTTGTGTGCGTATGCATGTGTCTGTACCTTTGTGTGTGTGTCTCTTCCCAGTCCTCACTGTTCCATAAGGTGTATTTTTATTAGTTTTTTCCCCAATCTGATTCTACTGTTTGCATCAGTAACCTGATGTGGAAAAGAATTCCATGTAGTCATGGCTCTATGTAGTACTGTGCACCTCCCATAGTCTATTCTGGACTTGGGGATTGTGAAGAGACCTCTGGTGTCCGAGCTGTGTGCTAGAAGTTTAAACAGACAGCTCGTTACATGCAGCTTGTCAACACTTACAAAAACAAGTAGTGTTCAAGTCAGTCTCTCTTCCACTTTGAGCCATGAGAGATTGACAGCTGTGCTGCCCTGTTCTGGGCCAATTGTAATTTTCCTAAGTCCCTCTTTGTGACACCTGACCACACTACTGAACATAAGAGCAGCGTCAACTCACCATCAGTACGACCAAGAATATGACTTTCGCGAAGCGGATCCTGTGTTCTGCCTTTCACTCAGGACAACGGAATGGATCCCAGGCGGCGACCCCAAAAAATGACTTCGAAAAAGGGGAAAACGAAGCAGTCTTCTGGTCAGACTCCGGAGACGGGCACATCGTGCACCACTCCCTAGCATTCTCCTCGCCAATGTCCAGTCTCTTGACAACAAGGTTGATGAAATCCGAGCAAGGGTAGCATTCCAGAGGGACATCAGAGACTGTAACGTTCTTTGCTTCACGGAAACATGGCTCACTGGAGAGACGCTATCGGAGACGGTGCAGCCAGCTGGTTTCTCCACGCATCGCGCCGACAGAAACAAACATCTTTCTGGTAAGAAGAGGGGCGGGGGCGTATGCTTTATGGTTAACGTGACGTGGTGTGGCCAAAACAACATACAGGAACTCAAGTCCTTCTGTTCACCTGATTTAGAATTCCTCACAATCAAATGTAGACCGCATTATCTACCAAGGGAATTCTTTTCAATTATTATTATTATAATCACAGCCGTATATATTCCCCCCCAAGCAGACACATCGATGGCTCTGTACGAACTTTATTTGACTCTTTGCAAACTGGAATCCATATATCCGGAGGCTGCATTCATTGTAGCTGGGGATTTTAACAAGGCTAATCTGAAAACAAGACTCCCTAAATTTTATCAGCATATCGATTGCGCAACCAGGGCTGGAAAAACCTTGGATCATTGCTATTCCAACTTCCGCGACGCATATAAGGCCCTGCCCCGCCCTCCTTTTGGAAAAGCTGACCACGACTCCATTTTGTTGATCCCTGCCTACAGACAGAAACTAAAACAAGAAGCTCCCGCGCTGAGGTCTGTTCAACGCTGGTCCGACCAATCTGATTCCACACTCCAAGACTGCTTCCATCCCATAGAAACGATTAAAACATTCCCAAACCAGAAACTGTGGATTGATGGCAGCATTCGCGTGAAACTGAAAGCGCAAACCACTGCTTTTAATCAGGGCAAGGTGACTGGAAACATGACCGAATACAAACAGTGTAACTATTCCCTCCGCAAGGCAATCAAACAAGCTAAGCGTCAGTATAGAGACAAAGTAGAATCTCAATTCAACGGCTCAGACACAAGAGGTATGTGGCAGGGTCTACAGTCAATCACGGATTACAAAAAGAAAACCAGCACTGTGACGGACCAGGATGTCTTGCTCCCAGGCAGACTAAATAACTTTTTTGCCCGCTTTGAGGACAATACAGTGCCACTGACACTGCCCGCAACTAAAACATGCAGACTCTCACTGCAGCCGACGTGAGGAAAACATTTAAACGTGTCAACCCTCGCAAGGCTGCAGGCCCAGATGGCATCCCCAGCCGCTCCCTCAGAGCATGCGCAGACCAGCTGGCTGGTGTGTTTACGGACATATTCAATCAATCCCTATCCCAGTCTGTTGTTCCCACATGCTTCAAGAGGGCCACCATTGTTCCTGTTCCCAAGAAAGCTAAGGTAACTGAGCTAAATGACTACCGCCCCGTAGCACTCACTTCCGTCATCATGAAGTGCTTTGAGAGACTAGTCAAGGACCATATCACCTCCACCCTACCTGACACCCTAGACCCACTCCAATTTGCTTACCGCCCAAATAGGTCCACAGACGATGCAATCTCAACCACACTGCACACTGCCCTAACCCATCTGGACAAGAGGAATACCTATGTGAGAATGCTGTTCATCAACTACAGCTCGGCATTTAACACCATAGTGCCCTCCAAGCTCGTCATCAAGCTCGAGACCCCGGGTCTCGACCCCGCCCTGTGCAACTGGGTACTGGACTTCCTGACGGGCCGCCCCCAGGTGGTGAGGGTAGGCAACAACATCTCCACCCCGCTGATCCTCAACACTGGGGCCCCACAAGGGTGCGTTCTGAGCCCTCTCCTGTACTCCCTGTTCACCCACGACTGCGTGGCCACGCACGCCTCCAACTCAATCATCAAGTTTGCTGACGACACAACAGTGGTAGGCTTGATTACCAACAACGACGAGACGGCCTACAGGGAGGAGGTGAGGGCCCTCGGCGTGTGGTGTCAGGAAAATAACCTCACACTCAACGTCAACAAAACTAAGGAGATGATTGTGGACTTCAGGAAACAGCAGAGGGAACACCCCCCTATCCACATCGATGGAACAGTAGTGGAGAGGGTAGTAAGTTTTAAGTTCCTCGGCGTACACATCACAGACAAACTGAATTGGTCCACCCACACAGACAGCATCGTGAAGAAAGGCGCAGTAGCGCCTCTTCAACCTCAGGAGGCTGAAGAAATTCGGCTTGTCACCAAAAGCACTCACAAACTTCTACAGATGCACAATCGAGAGCATCCTGTCGGGCTGTATCACCGCCTGGTACGGCAACTGCTCCGCCCACAACCGTAAGGCTCTCCAGAGGGTAGTGAGGTCTGCACAACGCATCACAACTACCTGCCCTCCAGGACACCTACACCACCCGATGTCACAGGAAGGCCATAAAGATCATCAAGGACAACAACCACCCGAGCCACTGCCTGTTCACCCCGCAATCATCCAGAAGGCGAGGTCAGTACAGGTGCATCAAAGCTGGGACCGAGAGACTGAAAAACAGCTTCTATCTCAAGGCCATCAGACTGTTAAACAGGCACCACTAACATTGAGTGGCTGCTGCCAACACACTGACTCAACTCCAGCCACTTTAATAATGGGAATTGATGGGAAATGATGTAAAATATATCACTAGCCACTTTAAACAATGCTACCTAATATAATGTTTACATACCCTACATTATTCATCTCATATGTATACGTATATACTGTACTCTATATCATCTACTGCATCCTTATGTAATACATGTATCACTAGCCACTTTAACTATGCCACTTTGTTTACATACTCATCTCATATGTATATACTGCACTCAATACCATCTACTGTATCTTGCCTATGCCGCTCTGTACCATCACTCATTCATATATCTTTATGTACATATTCTTTATCCTCTTACACTTGTGTCTATAAGGTAGTAGTTTTGGAATTGTTAGCTAGATTACTTGTTGGTTATTACTGCATTGTCGGAACTAGAAGCACAAGCATTTCGCTACACTCGCACTAACATCTACTAACCATGTGTATGTGACAAATAAAATTTGATTTGATTTGAACAGTAGTCCAACTGCATCAAAACTAGAGCCTGTAGGATCTGCCTTGTTGATAGTGTTGTTAAGAAGGCAGAGCAGTGCTTTTTTATGGACAGACTTCTCCCCATCTTAGCTACTGTTCTATCAATATGATTTGACCATGACAGTTTACAATCCAGGGTAACTCCAAGCAGTTTAGTCACCTCAACTTGTTAAATTTCCACATTATTCATTGCAAGATTTAGTTGGGGTTTAGTGAATGATTTGTCCCAAATACAATGCTTTTTGTTTTGGAAATATTTAGAACTAACTTATTCCTTGCCACCCATTCTGAAACTAACTGCAGCTCTTTGTTAAGTGTTGCAGTCATTTCAGTCGCTGTAGTATCTGACATACATAGACATAAAGATTGAAAAAAGTAAGGGGCCTAAACAGCTGCCCTGGGGAATTCCTAATTCGAACTGGATTTAGTTTGAGAGGCTTCAATTAAAGAACAACCTCTGTATTCTGTCAGACAGGTAGCTCTTTATCCACAATATAGCAGGGGGTGTAAAGCCATAACACATGCGTTTCTCCAGCAGCAGACTATGATCGATAATGTCAAAAGCTGCACTGAAGTCTAAGAAAACAGCTCCCACAATCTTTTTAGCATCAATTTCTCTCAGCCAATCATCAGTCATTTGTGTAAGTGCTGTGCTTGTTGAATGTCCTTCCCTATAAGCATGCTGAAAGTCTGTTATGAATTTGTTTACTGTAAAATAGCATTGTATCTTGTGAAACACCATTTTTTCCAGAAGTTTACTAAGGGTTGGTAACAGGCTGATTGGTCGGCTATTTGAGACAGTAATGGGGGCTTAACTATTCTTGGGTAGCGGGATGAGTTTTACTTCCTTCCAGGCCTGAGTGCACACACTTTCTAGTAGGCTTAAAATGATATGTCAAATAGTAACCATTTTCCTGTTTGACCGCTAGATTTAGGTGTATTATGACACCTCCATAATCTCATGTCGACTAGCCTATCAACACAGTTGGCTACAGCAGCACATGCCAAATCCAGGGTTGCGTTCAGTACATGTTCATGTTCTTTAACATTCAATTGAACGGAAACAGTGCTGTACTGAACGACCAGTTGAGAAAGGGTTTTGGATGTGGGTTGGGGAATGCTGTCAGTATGTCCACTACCCTTTTAAATACATCACTCATTGCTTCAAGCCACACCCACCAAACGGTAGCAAACGTACCTCAAAGTCGGTTAAAGAATGTACAAGAACGTTTTGGGGAAACGTGTCGTTCAGCACAACCGTTCAGCACAACCGGTTCGGCAATGTAGCAAACGTGCAAGCGAACTGAACGCACCTCAGAGTAGGTACATATTTTTTTTACATGAACTACTTCATCACGCACAGACTTTATTTGATGGAAACACATCCCTGGTGGGAAAATAGTTTTAAGAATATTCGCATGAACATCTGTCGCCAATTGGATGGAAACCTAGCTACTGTCTGCATGCAAATCAGAGCAGAAGGTTGCCCTCTGAAGTGTCACTGTTGACATTCTGTAACCACGTTTCCATCCACAATTTTTATGCCAGTAAAGTTATACTATATCAACAAAAAAAAACTTTTAAAAAATCATAACAGCTGTGATGGAAACGGGATGTTTCATTACTATTTTATAAATGCAGACCGATAATTTGTTTATTCGACATGGTGGGATCTTATAGTGTCGGTAACATGTATTATGCAAGAAATGCCGGCGAATTCTTCTTTATGCCCAAATATTGATATAATATCCATCACAACAAAGTTATCTTGGAGTCACACGATGATATGGTGTGTGTGGTGCTCCCACTACGACCTGGGAATATATATATATATATATATATATATATATATGTATACAATTTATTAGGCTACAGATTTTTTGTTGTGCAATTTCTCTGTTATACTAATCTATAATGAGCCTGTGGTTGATTAATGGGCGAACGCCTGATAGGCTGAGCTGAGGTCATGCAAACGCACATTTTAAAGTCGAGCGCTGCGTTCAGCAAAGAGACCTGCTCCGACTGTCGTCAGTTAGACAACCAAGATCATGGATAATACAAAAATAGAAAGGGTGCCTACAAACCTAAAAAGAGAACATTCTACATTTTCACCTCACTCAAAGCGTGCTATTTTCCCGGGTGGCTAAAACCCTAATTTGGTCAAACAGTGTTATCATCATTATTCCTGTAATGTAAGTGTCTGCCCTGCCCCTGTCCCTGTGCCTGTACCCTCGCTGGGGCCTGCTGCTCTGAAGAGAAAGCCCCTCTCCTCTCCTCCATGTGCTCCAGATTTGTTCTGATAGTATAACATTTCAAAATGCAATTGCGGGGGTAAAAAAAACACAGCTTTCAAGCTTCGTACCCTTGTCCCTGTCGAAGAGTGGAGGGTTTCATTTTTCTGTAGGTATAAATTATATTTCTCATCTCTTAATATTCAGCTCAATAGCAACTATTTTAGAATCAAGATATTTTATATGGCTATTAGATATAGAGCTGCATCCACACATTTCACTCACCGGCCATTATGAGGGAATAGGCCTATAGGTCTCATTGGTAGTAGACTACAACTGCAACTTTTCGGGTTTTTAGGGCAAAATGTACTGTTGGATGAATACATGGCTACTAGCAGTGGGTATTATATTTAGAGTCAGTGATATAGTTAATGTGTTTTGAGTTTCCACTTCCTCAGGTGTTCAAACCTCAAATGAATTAGCCTATGATATTTTGGGGCGGCAGGTATCCTAGTGGTTAGAGTGATGGGCCAGTAACCAAAAGGTTGCTGGATCGAATCACCGAGCTGACAAGGTAAGAATTTGTCATTCTGCCGCTGAACAAGGCAGTTAACCCCTCTGTTCCCCGGTAGGCCGTCATTGTAAATAAGAATTTGTTCTTAACTGACTTAGGACGTAAGGACAGCTAGGCGTGATAAATGGCTGACCTTGGATGCACCGGTTCACGATTATCTGCACTAACTTGTACAGTTGGTGGCAACCAGCCCACATCACTGCACCCCTTGGCGTAAGTTGTCACTAACTTGTACAGCCCATGACTTGGTCGGAATCAAATCATGTTATGTTAAGTTATTCATAATGATTTAGCATATTTATTATACTTTTTAATAAATCATTATGAAGGACTTTATAACATGATTACTCATGATTTGATTCCCGACCAAATCATGTACTGGTGCCGCCAACTGTAGAAGTTAGTGACACAACTGACACCAAGAGTGGAGGGATGTGGGCTGGTGTTGATAAAATGCCAGGGCCGAATTCTTGTCCCAGTCTGCCCCTGACCTATCCCCACTGTATTTGCTAGCTGTTGGCTAGAGTACACATGCTAAGACCATGCAGGCACGTTTGCTATGTATGCAAAAAAATTAAATAAACGGAAACACATTGAACTTTATATTTTTATTCAGTACATGAAAACGCATTTTCTTTATGCACATTTTTTAATATTCGTATGAAAATCTGTCGCCAATTGGATGGAAACCTAGCTTGTAATACTAATGCTTATTATACCACCTCTCTCATTGCCTTCCCAAACCCCGGCCTGGTCTGCTTGGTCTGGTTTCCCTTGTAAGCGTTCCCGGAAGTCTCGCGATGTTGCGCCTCTGGGATTAGAAACTCTGTGGTAGCAGCGTCTGTCACAGCAAACTTGTCTCCACGCAGCCACAGCGCTCAATTGCAGATAATCGTGAACCGGCGCATCCAAGTTCAGCCGTTTATCACGCCTAGTGGTCCTTACGTCCTAACCAGCCAGACTATTTGCGATGACGTGTCTCCCATCTGTCCGCTACCGCAGCTGAAAAACAACAAATCAAACATCTCAATTTAAACATTTTAGAAGTGTTTATGCTGCGGTTATGGCAGGCCTGCATCGCACGCGTATATTCGGTAAGTATGTTTTTTTATTATGGCAGTTCTGCGCCGCTATTTCAGTGTCGCATGATTGGATACGCGGTCGATTTAGTCTACTCTTCCATTTGTTGCATTTGGTTGTTGAAACATTGGCTGATACAAGATTATGAATGAATCTATCGTTTCAATTATCATTGCAATTGTTTATTCTCACATGATGATGACTGTGGATTATCAACAGAAGCCATAATAAGCCATAATAAACGTAATTTTTTCCGTATAGGATTTATAGTGATCATAAGGCTTGCTACCGTATTTTCCAAAGCAATATCCACAGACGCATAAAACTGTCAACATCATTCTAATGCCCAAGAGGCCTGCATGTATGGAAGGAAAGAAAAATCTATGTAGGCTCAATCTATCATTTGCAACAAACTGCTTTGTTGAACGTGAGGTTCATTAGAAGTGCACTGATGGTTGCAATAGAGTGAATTCAAGAAGACCTGTGTTTGAATTTGAAACCTAAATCTGTCCAAGTAAGAGAAGTGTCATTTTAGTGAATTTACAATAATGTTCTAACAACATTAAATAATCGTAATTTGAATTTAGTTCTTTAACTTTTTCATAATCTAGAATCATGACACGCTTCATATGATCCTCTAGAATCATGACACGCTTCATATGATCCTCTAGAATCATGACACGCTTCAGATTGTAATCTAGAATCATGACACGCTTCAAATGATCATCTAGAATCAGGACACGCTTCAGATGATCATCTAGAATCATGACACGTTTCAGATGATCATCTAGAATCATGACACGTTTCAGATGATCATCTAGAATCATGACAAGCTTCATATGATCATCTAGAATCATGACACGTTTCAGATGATCATCTAGAATCATGACACGTTTCAGATGATCATCTAGAATCATGACAAGCTTCATATGATCATCTAGAATCAGGACACGCTTCAGATGATCATCTAGAATCATGACACGTTTCAGATGATCATCTAGAATCATGACACGTTTCAGATGATCATCTAGAATCATGACAAGCTTCATATGATCATCTAGAATCATGACACGTTTCAGATGATCATCTAGAATCATGACAAGCTTCATATGATCATCTAGAATCATGACACGTTTCAGATGATCATCTAGAATCATGACACGTTTCAGATGATCATCTAGAATCATGACACGCTTCAGATGATCATCTAGAATCATGACACGCTTCATATGATCCTCTAGAACCATGGGCTCCTGAGTGGCGCAGCATTCTAAGGCACTGCGTCTCAGTGCTAGAGGCTTCACTACAGACCCTGGTTCGATTCCAGGCTGTATCACAAACAGCCATGATTGAGCGGCGCACAATTTGCCCAGCGTTGTCCGGTTTAGGGTTTGGCTGCGGTAGGCGGTCATTGTAAATAAGAATTTGTTCTTTAACTGACTTGACCAAGTTACAAAAAAATAACAAAGAAAATTAAACATGCTTCAAATCTTAATCTAGAACCATGAGAATCTTTAGATTATAATCTAGAACCATGAGAATCTTTAGATTATAATCTAGAACCATGAGAATCTTTAGATTATAATCTAGAACCATGAGAATCTTTAGATTATAATCTAGAACCATGAGAATCTTTAGATTATAATCTAGAACCATGAGAATCTTTAGATTATAATCTAGAACCATGACAATCTTTAGATTATAATTTAGAATCATCACACACTTCACATGTATGCCTATCAAATACGGTGTTGGTTTAAACATTTTAGTATAATGATTACTGTTCAAAACTGTGAATGAAGCATGTCTGTAGACAACTGGAACGCAATCTTTAATGTTGATGAAGAAGTGCTAGAGACTAGTCTAGGTCAAGAGAGGGCTATTCATTCTGATATTGTGGCTATGCTCTTGCAGCCTGGTCAATGCATCAGACATAATTAATGAGCACAGCCAAACCTGGTTGGAGATGAGCCAACTAATAGAGAGCAGACAAATTATCTTCACAAGTTTCCCTCAGATAAATGGCTTACCCTTTAACACATAAGTCTAATAGTGCAGGTTTGGCAAGTAACTGATTACGGCTGCGTGTAATCTGATTACAAAATTAAAATAATAAAACAATTCAGAAAGGATGTTTGCGAAAAATAAATACATTATGACACCTTTTCTGTTTCTTTCAATGACTTTCAATTCAGCTGTGAAAAAAGACAGAGAGCACTATGATGACAAACCAAATGATGACCACCAATCAGAGACCACTATGATGACACACCAAATGATGACCACCAATCAGAGCCCACTATGATGACACACCAAATGCATTTCATGGATCCTTTTTGTCTTCTTCTAATGCCTCTTAAAGGGGAAGTAATCCACCCAACCATGTAAATGTGTTGGGCATCTGGAATGTATTGCTTGAGACATTGTAAACAGTCATGGCATGCCAGCGACAGATCTGGGACCAAGTAACATCCCTTCACCAGATCCAGTTGAATAATTTCATAGTTTTCATAGTTTGTATTATTGCCTCTCATATTCTCATAATAGCCAACGAGAATATGACTGATATTACCTCGTTGTTCTCTATGACTGATATCACCCCGTTGTTCTCTATGACTGATATCACCTCGTTGTTCTCTATGACTGATATCACCTCGTTGTTCTCTATGACTGATATCACCTCGTTGTTCTCTATGACTGATATCACCTCGTTGTTCTCTATGACTGATATCACCCCGTTGTTCTCTATGACTGATATCACCCCGTTGTTCTCTATGACTGATATTACCTCGTTGTTCTCTATGACTGATATTACCTCGTTGTTCTCTATGACTGATATCACCCCGTTGTTCTAGTGGTCCAGTGCTGTGACATACTGTAGAATACATTTGGGTTCTAGCACAGGCCCAGACAGAACAAGGGCAGCACTTCTGTACAGTTTACTCCTCTATCTCTCCAACTCCCTCGCTTCACCAGCTCTGTGATATGCGTTTACCTCAACACATTGCCTTCCTCTGCCCTGGCTGGCTGACTGGCTGACTGGCTAACTGGTTAGTTGGCTGACCGGCTGGCTAGCTGACTAGTTGGCTGGCTGGCTGACTGGCTAGCTGACTAGTTGGCTGGCTGGCTGACTGGCTAACTGGTTGGTTGGCTGACTGGCTGGCTAGCTGACTAGTTGGCTGGCTGGTTGGCTGACTGGCTGGCTAGCTGACTAGTTGGCTGGCTGGCTGCCTGGCTGGCTGGCTGCCTGGCTGGCTAGCTGACTGGTTGGCTGACTGGCTGGCTAGCTGACTAGTTGGCTGGCTGGCTGGCTGGCTGGCTGGCTGGCTGCCTGGCTGGATGGCTGGCTGACTGGCTGGCTGACTGGTTAACTGGTTGGTTGGCTGGCTGGCTAGCTGACTAGTTGGCTGGCTGGCTGGCTGCCTGGCTGGCTGGCTGGCTAGCTGACTAGTTGGCTGGCTGGCTGGTTGGCTGACTGGCTGGCTGGCTGACTAGTTGGCTGGCTGGCTGCCTGGCTGCCTGGCTGCCTGGCTGGCTAGCTGGCTAGCTGACTAGTTAGCTGACTGGCTGCCTGGCTGGCTGGCTGCCTGGCTGGTTGGCTAGCTGACTAGTTAGCTGACTGGCTGGCTGCCTGGCTGGCTAGCTGACTAGTTAGCTGACTGGCTGGCTAGCTGACTAGTTAGCTGACTGGCTGGCTGCCTGGCTGGCTAGCTGACTAGTTAGCTGACTGGCTGCCTGGCTGGCTGGCTGCCTGGCTGGTTGGCTAGCTGACTAGTTAGCTGACTGGCTGGCTGCCTGGCTGGCTGCCTGGCTGGCTAGCTGACTAGTTAGCTGACTGACTGGCTGCCTGGCTGGCTGCCTGGCTGGCTGGCTAGCTGACTAGTTATTCCGTTGTTCTCTATGACTGATATCACCCCGTTGTTCTCTATGACTGATATCACCCCGTTGTTTTCTATGACTGATATCACCCCGTTGTTCTCTATGACTGATATCACCCCGTTGTTCTCTATGACTGATATTACCCCGTTGTTCTCTATGACTGATATTACCCCGTTGTTCTCTATGACTCATATCACCCCGTTGTTCTCTATGACTGATATCACCCCGTTGTTCTCTATGACTGATATCACCCCGTTGTTCTCTATGACTGATATCACCCCGTTGTTCTCTATGACTGATATCACCTCGTTGTTCTCGATGACAGATATCACCTCGTTGTTCTCTATGACTGATATCACCCCGTTGTTCTCTATGACTGATATCACCCCGTTGTTCTCTATGACTGATATCACCCCATTGTTCTCTATGACTGATATCACCCCGTTGTTCTCGATGACTGATATCACCCCGTTGTTCTAGTGGTCCAGTGCTGTGACATACTGTAGAATACATTTGGGTTCTAGCACAGGCCCAGACAGAACAAGGGCAGCACTTCTGTACAGTTTACTCCTCTATCTCTCCAACTCCCTCGCTTCACCAGCTCTGTGATATGCGTTTACCTCAACACATTGCCTTCCTCTGCCCTGGCTGGCTGACTGGCTGACTGGCTAACTGGTTAGTTGGCTGACCGGCTGGCTAGCTGACTAGTTGGCTGGCTGGCTGACTGGCTAGCTGACTAGTTGGCTGGCTGGCTGACTGACTGGCTAACTGGTTGGTTGGCTGACTGGCTGGCTAGCTGACTAGTTGGCTGGCTGGTTGGCTGACTGGCTGGCTAGCTGACTAGTTGGCTGGCTGGCTGCCTGGCTGGCTGCCTGGCTGGCTAGCTGACTAGTTGGCTGGCTGGTTGGCTGACTGGCTGGCTAGCTGACTAGTTGGCTGGCTGGCTGCCTGGCTGGATGGCTGGCTGACTGGTTAACTGGTTGGTTGGCTGGCTGGCTAGCTGACTAGTTGGCTGGCTGGCTGGCTGCCTGGCTGGCTGGCTGCCTGGCTGGCTGGCTGGCTAGCTGACTAGTTGGCTGGCTGGCTGGTTGGCTGACTGGCTGGCTAGCTGACAAGTTGGCTGGCTGGCTGCCTGGCTGCCTGGCTGGCTGGCTGCCTGGCTGGCTAGCTGACTAGTTAGCTGACTGGCTGGCTAGCTGACTAGTTAGCTGACTGGCTGGCTGCCTGGCTGGCTGCCTGGCTGGATAGCTGACTAGTTAGCTGACTGGCTGGCTGCCTGGCTGGCTAGCTGACTAGTTAGCTGACTGGCTGGCTAGCTGACTAGTTAGCTGACTGGCTGGCTGCCTGGCTGGCTGCCTGGCTGGCTGGCTAGCTGACTAGTTATTCCGTTGTTCTCTATGACTGATATCACCCCGTTGTTCTCTATGACTGATATCACCCCGTTGTTCTCTATGACTGATATCACCCCGTTGTTCTCTATGACTGATATCACCCCGTTGTTCTCTATGACTGATATTACCCCGTTGTTCTCTATGACTGATATCACCCCGTTGTTCTCTATGACTGATATCACCCCGTTGTTCTCTATGACTGATATCACCCCGTTGTTCTCGATGACTGATATCACCCCGTTGTTCTAGTGGTCCAGTGCTGTGACATACTGTAGAATACATTTGGGTTCTAGCACAGGCCCAGACAGAACAAGGGCAGCACTTCTGTACAGTTTACTCCTCTATCTCTCCAACTCCCTTGCTTCACCAGCTCTGTGATATGCGTTTACCTCAACACATTGCCTTCCTCTGCCCTGGCTGGCTGACTGGCTGACTGGCTGACTGGCTAACTGGTTAGTTGGCTGACCGGCTGGCTAGCTGACTAGTTGGCTGGCTGGCTGACTGGCTAGCTGACTAGTTGGCTGGCTGGCTGACTGGCTAACTGGTTGGTTGGCTGACTGGCTGGCTAGCTGACTAGTTGGCTGGCTGGTTGGCTGACTGGCTGGCTAGCTGACTAGTTGGCTGGCTGGCTGCCTGGCTGGCTGGCTGGCTGACTGGCTAACTGGTTGGTTGGCTGACTGGCTGGCTAGCTGACTAGTTGGCTGGCTGGTTGGCTGACTGGCTGGCTAGCTGACTAGTTGGCTGGCTGGCTGCCTGGCTGGCTGGCTGCCTGGCTGGCTAGCTGACTAGTTGGCTGGCTGGTTGGCTGACTGGCTGGCTAGCTGACTAGTTGGCTGGCTGGCTGACTGGCTAACTGGTTGGTTGGCTGACTGGCTGGCTAGCTGACTAGTTGGCTGGCTGGTTGGCTGACTGGCTGGCTAGCTGACTAGTTGGCTGGCTGGCTGCCTGGCTGGCTGGCTGCCTGGCTGGCTAGCTGACTAGTTGGCTGGCTGGTTGGCTGACTGGCTGGCTAGCTGACTAGTTGGCTGGCTGGCTGGCTGGCTGCCTGGCTGGATGGCTGGCTGACTGGCTGGCTGACTGGCTAACTGGTTGGTTGGCTGGCTGGCTAGCTGACTAGTTGGCTGGCTGGCTGGCTGCCTGGCTGGATGGCTGGCTGACTGGCTGGCTGGCTGGCAAACTGGTTGGTTGGCTGGCTGGCTAGCTAGCTGGCTGGCTGGTTGGCTGACTGGCTGGCTAGCTGACTAGTTGGCTGGCTGGCTGCCTGGCTGCCTGGCTGCCTGGCTGGCTAGCTGACTAGTTAGCTGACTGGCTGCCTGGCTGGCTGGCTGCCTGGCTGCCTGGCTGGCTAGCTGACTAGTTAGCTGACTGGCTGGCTGCCTGGCTGGCTGGCTGCCTGGCTGGCTAGCTGACTAGTTAGCTGACTGGCTGCCTAGCTGACTAGTTAGCTGACTGGCTGGCTGCCTGGCTGGCTGCCTGGCTGGCTGGCTAGCTGACTAGTTAGCTGACTGGCTGACTGACTCACAACATGAGGAATGATTCAATATCCAAAATACTGTAATGCCGATGTTCCCCCAAATGGAAATAACCTTGACTGAATGCTACTTTTATACAAGAAGCTGTCTATGGAGGGACAGAGATATTACGCCTCATGACATGGTTATTTACTATGCTGACAGAGATATTAAGCCTCATTACATGGTTATTTACTATGCTGACAGAGATATTAAGCCTCATTAAATGGTTATTTACTATGCTGACAGAGATATTACGCCTCATTACATGGTTATTTACTATGCTGACAGAGATATTAAGCCTCATTACATGGTTATTTACTATGCTGACAGAGATATTACGCCTCATTACATGGTTATTTACTATGCTGACAGAGATATTAAGCCTCATTACATGGTTATTTACTATGCTGACAGAGATATTACGCCTCATTACATGGTTATTTACTATGCTGATAGAGAGTAGCTGTTTATGCTTCTCCATCCTGTATTTCACTGACTGATTCAGAAGGAACCAGGATAGGGTTCTCTTCTACCTCTGACATCCAGACAGATATCAGACCTATCCTGAGTCAGACAGATATCAGACCTATCCTGAGTCAGACAGATATCAGACCTATCCTGAGTCAGACAGATATCACACCTATCCTGAGTCAGACAGATATCACACCTATCCTGAGTCAGACAGATATCACACCTATCCTGAGTCAGACAGATATCACACCTATCCTGAGTCAGACAGATATCACACCTATCCTGAGTCAGACAGATATCACACCTACCCTGAGTCAGACAGATATCACACCTATCCTGAGTCAGACAGATATCACAACTATCCTGAGTCAGACAGATATCACACCTATCCTGAGTCAGACAGATATCACACCTATCCTGAGTCAGACAGATATCACACCTATCCTGAGTCAGACAGATATCAGACCTATCATGAGTCAGACAGATATCAGACCTATCCTAAGTCAGACAGACCTATCCTGAGTCAGGCAGATATCAGATATATCCTCAGTCAGACAGATATCAGACCTATCCTGAGTCATATCAGACCTATCCCGAGTCAGACTCATATCTGACCTATCCCGAGTCAGACTCATATCTGACCTATCCTGAGTCAGACTCATATAAACCTTTGTGTATGAGTCTCTGTCCACTTTCCCTGCAGCTCACAGTTTTCTGCTGTGAACAATGTGCACTGCTGGCAGCCATGCCAAGAGACCAGGGACTATAAATCTTACTACTACCCACAGTTAAAGCTACCTAGCAGCCTACGCAGTGCTGCAAAGTCAGCCTCTGTCTGTCTGCAGCCCAGCCGTCCTCCTACAGCAAGCAACCAGCATCCTGGAACCCATGCAGAGCAGGTAGAATAGTAATTCATCATGAATGCACATTGTAGGACAGATAACTGATTGATTACTGATGGAGATAACAGTTGGTAGTATAACGACCCAAACCATTCACATGTACACTGTTTCACTACTTCATCCTTGTAAAGGATATGAAGGATGTCCCCTGTGATGCAGTGATTGTAAAGGATATGAACGATGTCCACTGTGATGCAGTGATTGTAAAGGATATCAAATATAATTTTGTTGGTCACATACCCGCGTTGAGCAGATGTTATTGCGGGTGTCGTGAAATGCTTGTGTTTCTGTCTCCGACAGTGCAGTAATATCTAACAAGTAATATCTAACAGTTTCACAACATACACTCAATACACACAAATCTAAGTAAGGAATGGATTAAGAATATACACTACTGTTCAAAAGTTTGGGGTCACTTAGATATGTCCTTGTTTTTGAAAGAAAACAACATAAAATTGATCAGATATATGGAATATCTACATAGGCGTACAGAGGCCCATTATCAGCAATCATCACTCCTGTGTTCCAATGTTATGTTATGTTGTGTTAGCTAATCCAAGTTTATATTTTTGAAAGTTTAATTGATCATTAGAAAACCCTTTTGCAATTATGTTAGCACAGCTGAAAACTGTTGTTCTGATTAAAGAAGCAATAAAACTGTCCTTTAGACTAGTTGAGTATCTGGAGCATCAGCATTTGTGGGTTCGATTACAAGCTCAAAAAGGCCTGAAACAAAGACCTATCTTCTGAAACTCGTCAGTCTATTCTTGTTCTGAGAAATTATGGCTATTCCATGTGAGAAATTGCCAAGAAACTGAAGATCTCGTACAACGCTGTGTACTACTCCGTTCACAGAACAGCGCAAACTGGCTCTAACAAGAATAGATAAGGCGGGGCTTTACCTAGCAAAGACTTATAGATGACCTGGAGCCAGTGGGTTTGGCGAAAAATATTTTGCGAGGGTCAGCCAACAAGAACATACAAGTCGTAGTGTTGGGTCGTATATGGGGCTTTGGTGGCAAAACGGAGATCACTGTGATAGACTACGTCCAATTTGCTGAGTAGAGTGTTGGAGGCAATTTTGTAAATGACATCACCGAAGTCAAGAATCGGTAGGATAGTCAGTTTTACGAGGGTATGTTTGGCAGCATGAGTGAAGGAGGCTTTGTTGCGAAATAGGAAGCCGATTCTAGATTTAATTTTGGATTGGAGATGTTTGATGTGAGTCTGGAAGGAGAGTTTACAGTCTAACCAGACACCTAGGTATTTGTAGTTGTCCACATATTCTAAGTCAGAACCATCCAGAGTAGTGATGCTAGTCGGGCGGGCAGGTGCGGGCAGCAATTGGTTGAAGAGCATGCATTTAGTTTTAGTTTTAAGATACAGTGCCATAGTATAGAGTACAGTATATACATATGAGATGGGTGATGCAATATTTACAAATAATTAAAGTGACTAAGATACCGTAGAATAGTATAGAGTACAGTTTACACATATGAGATGAGTAATGCAGATACAGATACATTATTAAAGTGGCTAGTGTTTAATTTCCTTAAAGTGGCCAGTGATTCCTAATCTATGTCTATAGGCAGCCGCCTCTGATGTGCTAGTGATGGCTGTTTAACAGTCTGATGGCCTTGAGATAGAAGCTGTTTTTCAGTCTCTCGGTCCCAGCTTCGATGCACCTGTACTGACCTCGCCTTCTGGATGATAGCAGGGTGAACAGGCAGTGGCTCGGGTGGTTATGGTCCTTGATGATTTTCTTGGCCTTCCTGTGGCATTGGGTGCTGTAGGTGTCCTGGAGGGTAGAAGGTTTGCCCCAGGTGATGGGTTGTTGATGCAGTTACCATACCAACCGGTGATACAGCCTGGCAGGATGCTCTCGATTGTCCATCTGTAAAAGTTTGTGAGGGTTTTAGGTGTTAAGCCAAATTTATTCAGCCTCCTGAGGTTGAAGAGGCGCTGTTGCTATTGCGCCTTCTTCACCACACTGTTTGTGTGGGTGGACCATTTCAGATCGTCAGTGAAGTGTACGCCGAGGAACTCGGCTTTCCACCTTCACCACAGCGGTCCCTCTGCTGTTTCCTGAAGTCCACGGTCATCTCCTTAGTTTTGTTGACGTTGAGTGAGAGGTTCTTTTTCTGGCACCACACTCCCAGAGCCCTCACCTCCTCCCTGTAGGCTGTGTCATTTGTTGTTGGTAATCAAGCCTACTACTGTTGTGTCGTCTGCAAACTTGATGATTGAGTTGGAGGCGTGCATGGCCACACAGTCATGGGTGAACAGGGAGTACAGGAGGGGGCTGAGCACGCACCCTTGTGGGGTCCCAGTGTTGAGGATCAGCGAAGAGGAGGTGTTGTTTTCTACCTTCACCACCTGGGGGTGACCCGTCAGGAAATCCAGGACCCAGTTGCACAGGGCGGGGTTCAGACCCAGGGCCTCGAGCTTGATGATGAGCTTGGAGGGTACTATGGTGTTGAATGCTGAGCTATAGTCAATGAACAGCATTCTTACATAGGTATGCCTCTTGTCCAGATGGAACAGGGCAGTGTGCAGTGTGGTGGCCATTGCATCGTCTGTGGATCTTTTGGGGAGGTAAGCAAATTGAAGTGAGTCTAGGGTGGCAGTTAAGGTGGAGGTGATATGATCCTTGACTAGTCTCTCAAAACACTTCATGATGACAGAGGTGAGTGCTACGGGCGATAGTCATTTAGTTCAATTACCTTTGCTTTCTTAGGTACAGGGACAATAGTGGCCATCTTGAAGCATGTGGGGACAACAGACTGGGATAGGGAGATATTGAATATATCTGTATGAAGGGTGTCCAATGCAGTGCAGTGATTGTGAGTGCACCTACAGCAGACAGCAGGATCCTGGAAACTATTGCGAGCAGAGAATAGTCATTTATCATGCTATTGATCACCATTATGGGAAGACGCCTATGAAAATCCTGTAATGCAGATAACAAAGTTACTGGAACCTGTGTCATTCTACTACATGTAATTCACACATACACACACACACACACACACACACACACACACACACACACACACACACACAAAGATGAAGAATCACACACAAAATCAATGCCCAGTGGGGTGCAGAGCAGCGACTGCACATGTGAAGGATGCCCTTGCAGTGTAGGGCCACTGGTTGTGAGAACAGTCCAAAAAGTGAAGGATACGGTTCACTTCCAGATGGTTAACAACATTGGTCTTTACAGAGATCATCAGGAGAGCAGAGAGGAGTCAATGACAATCTATCCTGATCATCACTACTGTAACGCTTGTACTTCATACTTATTTGACTTATTGTCATTTTTTATTTTATTACTACTGTAATGTTGATTACTACTGCAATGTTGACTACTGTAATGTTGACTACTGTACTGTAATGTTGACTACTGTAATGTTGACTACTGTAATGTTGACTACTGTACTGTAATGTTGACTACTACTGTAATGTTGACTACTGTAATGTTGACTACTGTACTGTAATGTTGACTACTGTACTGTACTGTTGATTTCTGTAATGTTGACTACTGTAATGTTGACTATTACTGTAATGTTGATTTCTGTAATGTTGATTTCTGTAATGTTGACTATTACTGTAATGTTGACTACTGTAATGTTGACTAATGTACTGTAATAATGACTACTGTAATGTTGACTACTGTAATGTTGACTACTGTACTGTAATGTTGACTACTGTAATGTTGACTACTGTACTGCAATGTTGACTACTGTAATGTTGACTACTGTAATGTTGACTAGTGTACTGTAATGTTGACGACTGTACTGTAATGTTGACTACTGTAATGTTGACTACTGTAATGTTGACTAATGTACTGTAATGTTGACTACTGTAATGTTGATTACTGTAATGATGACTACTGTAATGTTGACTATTACTGTAATGTTGACTACTACTGTAATGTTGACTACTGTACTGTAATGTTGACTACTGTAATGTTGACTACTGTAATGTTGACTAATGTACTGTAATGTTGACTACTGTAATGTTGATTACTGTAATGATGACTACTGTAATGTTGACTACTGTACTGTAATGTTGACTACTGTAATGTTGACTACTGTAATGTTGACTACTGTAATGTTGACTAATGTACTGTAATGTTGACGACTGTACTGTAATGTTGACTACTGTAATGTTGACTAATGTACTGTAATGTTGACTACTGTAATGTTGATTACTGTAATGATGACTACTGTAATGTTGACTACTGTAATGTTGACTAATGTACTGTAATGTTGACTACTGTAATGTTGACTACTGTAATGTTGATTACTGTAATGTTGACTATTACTGTAATGTTGACTACTACTGTAATGTTGACTACTGTACTGTAATGTTGACTACTGTAATGTTGACTACTGTAATGTTGACTAATGTACTGTAATGTTGACTACTGTAATGTTGATTACTGTAATGATGACTACTGTAATGTTGACTACTGTAATGTTGACTACTGTACTGTAATGTTGACTACTGTAATGTTGACTACTGTAATGTTGACTAATGTACTGTAATGTTGACGACTGTACTGTAATGTTGACTACTGTAATGTTGACTAATGTACTGTAATGTTGATTACTGTAATGATGACTACTGTAATGTTGACTACTGTAATGTTGACTACTGTACTGCAATGTTGACTACTGTAATGTTGACTACTGTAATGTTGACTAATGTACTGTAATGTTGACGACTGTACTGTAATGTTGACTACTGTAATGTTGACTAATGTACTGTAATGTTGACTACTGTAATGTTGATTACTGTAATGATGACTACTGTAATGTTGACTACTACTGTAATGTTGACTACTGTAATGTTGAGGGAGCTAGCGCACAACCTTTATACCTGCTGTAAGTTTGATTTGATTTGATACTCCACATGAATACCCTGCAACTCGCTGCAGCTCCCGAGTGGCGCAGCAGTCTAAGGCACTCCATCTCAGTGTTTGAGGCGTCACTACAGACACCCTGGTTTGAATCCAAGCTGCATCACAACCAGCTGTGATTGGGAGTCCCATAGGGCGGTGCACAATTGGCCCAGCGTCGTCCGGGTTTGGCTGGGGTAGGACCTCATTATAAATAAGAATTTGTTCTTAACTGACTTGCCTCGTTAAATAAAGGTTAAATAAAACAAAACAAATGGCTGCTATCTG
The DNA here is from genome assembly GCF_002021735.2 of Oncorhynchus kisutch. Taxonomy (NCBI): domain Eukaryota; kingdom Metazoa; phylum Chordata; class Actinopteri; order Salmoniformes; family Salmonidae; genus Oncorhynchus; species Oncorhynchus kisutch. The sequence continues at coordinate 68,835,876 of NC_034178.2, forward strand.
ATCCAGTGAACACAGGGAATCTGACTCCAACAGGGAGATTTAGAGGGAATCTGACTCCAACAGGGAGATTTAGAGGGAATCTGACTCCAACAGGGAGATTTAGAGGGAATCTGACTCCAACAGGGAGATTTAGAGGGAATCTGACTCCAACAGGGAGATTTAGAGGGAATCTGACTCCAACAGGGAGATTTAGAGGGAATCTGACTCCAACAGGGAGATTTAGAGGGAATCTGACTCCAACAGGGAGATTTAGAGGGAATCTGACTCCAACAGGGAGATTTAGAGGGAATCTGACTCCAACAGGGAGATTTAGAGGGAATCTGACTCCAACAGGGAGATTTAGAGGGAATCTGACTCCAACAGGGAGATTTAGAGGGAATCTGACTCCAACAGGGAGATTTAGAGGGAATCTGACTCCAACAGGGAGATTTAGAGGGAATCTGACTCCAACAGGGAGATTTAGAGGGAATCTGACTCCAACAGGGAGATTTAGAGGGAATCTGACTCCAACAGGGAGATTTAGAGGGAATCTGACTCCAACAGAGAGAGATTTAGAGGGAATCTGACTCAAACAGGGAGATTTAGAGGGAATCTGACTCCAACAGGGAGATTTAGAGGGAATCTGACTCCAACAGGGAGATTTAGAGGGAATCTGACTCCAACAGAGAGAGATTTAGAGGGAATCTGACTCAAACAGGGAGATTTAGGGGCAAGAGAGAATTGTATCAACTGAAGAAGCAAAAGATTTTGCACAATCACTCAGGGATCATCCTAAAATCCTGTTCCAAGTAAAAGAAACAATTACCAAGAGTATCAATTTGATTTAATCCACAATGACTATCATTGATGCTGTTCTTGTTGCTGTTGTTTATGTGCATTGGGCGTGTATGAGTTAACTACATGTGAGGTCAGTAGTGTCCATTCACATCACATATTGGTCAATGAAATTACATTGAAAGTAAAGTTTTGTGAGTGGTAAAACTCCAGAAACATGCGGTTATAGCGGTTGTTTTGGAGTGTCTGAGATGGAACTGCGTTAGAACTGTCAAATCCACAAGTGGCTCCTTGCATTATACCTAAAGCGGACATTGTCATTGGCTGCAGGGAGTCGCATTAACAGAATACAGCCTGGTTTACAGGTTGGAACACTGGAATGTGAGATGGAATCTACACCTCCATTAGGAACACTGGAATGTGAGATGGAATCTACACCTCCATTAGGAACACTGGAATGTGAGATGGAATCTACACCTCCATTAGGAACACTGGAATGTGAGATGGAATCTACACCTCCATTAGGAACACTGGAATGTGAGATGGAATCTACACCTCCATTAGGAACACTGGAATGTGAGATGGAATCTACACCTCCATTAGGAACACTGGAATGTGAGATGGAATCTACACCTCCATTAGGAACACTGGAATGTGAGATGGAATCTACACCTCCATTAGGAACACTGGAATATGAGATGGAATCTACACCTCCATTAGGAACACTGGAATGTGAGATGGAATCTACACCTCCATTAGGAACACTGGAATGCGAGATGGAATCTACACCTCCATTAGGAACACTGGAATGTGAGATGGAATCTACACCTCCATTAGGAACACTGGATTGTGAGATGGAATCTACACCTCCATTAGGAACACTGGAATGTGAGATGGAATCTACACCTCCATTAGGAACACTGGAATGTGAGATGGAATCTACACCTCCATTAGGAACACTGGAATGTGAGATGGAATCTACACCTCCATTAGGAACACTGGAATGTGAGATGGAATCTACACCTCCATTAGGAACACTGGAATGTGAGATGGAATCTACACCTCCATTAGGAACACTGGAATGTGAGATGGAATCTACACCTCCATTAGGAACACTGGAATGTGAGATGGAATCTACACCTCCATTATGAACACTGGAATGTGAGATGGAATCTACACCTCCATTATGAACACTGGAATGTGAGATGGAATCTACACCTCCATTAGGAACACTGGAATGTGAGATGTAATCTACACTTCCATTAGGAACACTGGAATGCGAGATGGAATCTACACCTCCATTAGGAACACTGGAATGTGAGATGTAATCTACACTTCCATTAGGAACACTGGAATGTGAGATGGAATCTACACATCCATTAGGAACACTGGAATGTGAGATGTAATCTACACTTCCATTAGGAACACTGGAATGCGAGATGGAATCTACACCTCCATTAGGAACACTGGAATGCGAGATGGAATCTACACCTCCACTAGGAACACTGGAATGCGAGATGGAATCTACACCTCCATTAGGAACACTGGAATGCGAGATGGAATCTACACCTCCATTAGGAACACTGGAATGCGAGATGGAATCTACACCTCCATTAGGAACACTGGAATGCGAGATGGAATCTACACCTCCATTAGGAACACTGGAATGCGAGATGGAATCTACACCTCCATTATGAACACTGGAATGTGAGATGGAATCTACACTTCCATTAGGAACACTGGAATGCGAGATGGAATCTACACCTCCATTATGAACACTGGAATGTGAGATGGAATCTACACCTCCATTAGGAACACTGGAATGTGAGATGTAATCTACACTTCCATTAGGAACACTGGAATGCGAGATGGAATCTACACCTCCATTATGAACACTGGAATGTGAGATGGAATCTACACCTCCATTAGGAACACTGGAATGTGAGATGTAATCTACACTTCCATTAGGAACACTGGAATGCGAGATGGAATCTACACCTCCATTATGAACACTGGAATGTGAGATGGAATCTACACTTCCATTAGGAACACTGGAATGTGAGATGGAATCTATACCTCCATTAGGAACACTGGAATGTGAGATGGAATCTACACTTCCATTAGGAACACTGGAATGTGAGATGGAATCTACACCTCCATTAGGAACACTGGAATGCGAGATGGAATCTACACCTCCATTAGGAACACTGGAATGCGAGATGGAATCTACACCTCCATTAGGAACACTGGAATGTGAGATGTAATCTACACCTCCATTATGATGATAGAAACCCTCATTATTTAGTTGAATGATTTTTCTATTTTCTATACAGCCTACACTTTCTCCTTCTGAACTTGTAACGTGAGTGGGACGGGTGTGGCAATGATCGCAAGATGGCTTCCAACGCAGTTCCATCTCCAACATTGCCAAAACATCCGCTAATCGGGTGTCTGCTATCGCCAGTTGAGGCTCGATTTGATTGGACCTATTCCATAGTCTTTCTCCTGTGACCTTCAAGTCTTGTCCTTGAAGCTAAATGTAGAATACAGCACTGTTGTATACGTCAGCCCCTCAGTGATGAAGAGCTGCTTTCCAAATGGCACCCTATTCCCTGCATAGTGCACTTCTTTTGACCAGAGCCACTATGTAGGTAATGGGGAGTCATTGGGAAGGTACCCAAGGTTAGCCACAGGCGCAGCCATGTGGGAACTTAGAGAGCACAGAGCCAGAGCAGTACTATGATAGTTGGCCAATAGCCCAGTGTAATGGATGTGGTTCAGTGGAACATGTTTCCATGATGCCATACGTTGCCTGAGACCTGCCTGAAGGCTTGTGTTAGCTCCCTGAGCTCTAGCCTTTAGCTCGGCGGGCTAACACAAGCCGTATGGTGTGACTGTTCATGAGACGTAGGTTCAAACCCAGTTGATCACAGCAGCAGTGTTAGCCCGCTGAGCTAAAACCAAGGCATGCTATGTAGCCTACCAACAGAGATACCAACATAAGCCCCTAGCCCCTAAACCCCTAGCCCTTAAACCCCTAGCCCCTAACCCCTAGCTCCTGTACCCCTAAACCCCTAGCCCTTAAACCCCTAGCCCCTAACCCCTAGCTCCTGTACCCCTACACCCCTAGCCCCTAAACCCCTAGCCCTTAAACCCCTAGCCCTTACACCCCTAGCCCCTAACCCCTAGCTCCTGTACCCCTACACCCCTAGCCCCTAAACCCCTAGCCCTTAAACCCCTAGTCCTTAAACCCCTAGCCCTTAAACTCCTAGCCCCTAACCCCTAGCTCTTGTACCCCTAAACCCCTAGCCCTTAATAAACCCCTAGCCCTTAAACCCCTAGCCCCTAACCCCTAGCTCCTGTACCCCTAAACCCCTAAACCCCTAGCCCTTAAACCCCTAGCCCTTAAACCCCTAGCCCCCAACCCCTAGCTCCTGTACCCCTAAACCCCTAGCCCCTAAACTCCTAGCCCTTAAACCCCTAGCCCTTAAACCCCTAGCCCTTAAACCCCTAGCCCTTAAACCCCTAGCCCCTAAACCCCTAGCCCTTAAACCCCTAGCCCTTAAACCCCTAGCCCCTAGCTCCTGTACCCCTAAACCCCTAGCCCCTAAACCCCTAGCCCTTAAACCCCTAGCCCCTAAACCCCTAGCCCCTAAACCCCTAGCCCTTAAACCCCTAGCCCTTAAACCCCTAGCCCCTAAACCCCTAGCCCTTAAACCCCTAGCCCCTAGCTCCTGTACCCCTACACCCCTAGCCCCTAAACCCCTAGCCCTTAAACCCCTAGCCCCTAACCCCTAGCTCCTGTACCCCTAAACCCCTAGCCCCTAAACCCCTAGCCCTTAAACCCCTAGCCCTTAAACCCCTAGCCCTTAAACCCCTAGCCCCTAACCCCTAGCTCTTGTACCCCTAAACCCCTAGCCCCTAAACCCCTAGCCCTTAATAAACCCCTAGCCCCTAAACCCCTAGCCCTTAATAAACCCCTAGCCCCTAAACCCCTAGCCCTTAAACCCCTAGCCCCTAAACCCCTAGCCCCTAAACCCCTAGCCCTTAAACCCCTAGCCCTTAAACCCCTAGCCCCTAAACCCCTAGCCCTTAAACCCCTAGCCCCTAGCTCCTGTACCCCTACACCCCTAGCCCCTAAACCCCTAGCCCTTAAACACCTAGCCCTTAAACCCCTAGCCCCTAACCCCTAGCTCCTGTACCCCTAAACCCCTAGCCCCTAAACCCCTAGCCCTTAAACCCCTAGCCCTTAAACCCCTAGCCCTTAAACACCTAGCCCCTAACCCCTAGCTCTTGTACCCCTAAACCCCTAGCCCCTAAACCCCTAGCCCTTAATAAACCCCTAGCCCTTAAACCCCTAGCCCCTAACCCCTAGCTCCTGTACCCCTAAACCCCTAGCCCTTAAACCCCTAGCCCCTAACCCCTAGCTCCTGTACCCCTAAACCCCTAGCCCTTAAACCCCTAGCCCCTAACCCCTAGCTCCTGTACCCCTACACCCCTAGCCCCTAAACCCCTAGCCCTTAAACCCCTAGCCCTTACACCCCTAGCCCCTAACCCCTAGCTCCTGTACCCCTACACCCCTAGCCCCTAAACCCCTAGCCCTTAAACCCCTAGTCCTTAAACCCCTAGCCCTTAAACTCCTAGCCCCTAACCCCTAGCTCTTGTACCCCTAAACCCCTAGCCCTTAATAAACCCCTAGCCCTTAAACCCCTAGCCCCTAACCCCTAGCTCCTGTACCCCTAAACCCCTAAACCCCTAGCCCTTAAACCCCTAGCCCTTAAACCCCTAGCCCCCAACCCCTAGCTCCTGTACCCCTAAACCCCTAGCCCCTAAACTCCTAGCCCTTAAACCCCTAGCCCTTAAACCCCTAGCCCTTAAACCCCTAGCCCTTAAACACCTAGCCCTTAAACCCCTAGCCCTTAAACCCCTAGCCCTTAAACCCCTAGCCCCTAGCTCCTGTACCCCTAAACCCCTAGCCCCTAAACCCCTAGCCCTTAAACCCCTAGCCCCTAAACCCCTAGCCCCTAAACCCCTAGCCCTTAAACCCCTAGCCCTTAAACCCCTAGCCCCTAAACCCCTAGCCCTTAAACCCCTAGCCCCTAGCTCCTGTACCCCTACACCCCTAGCCCCTAAACCCCTAGCCCTTAAACCCCTAGCCCCTAACCCCTAGCTCCTGTACCCCTAAACCCCTAGCCCCTAAACCCCTAGCCCTTAAACCCCTAGCCCTTAAACCCCTAGCCCTTAAACCCCTAGCCCCTAACCCCTAGCTCTTGTACCCCTAAACCCCTAGCCCCTAAACCCCTAGCCCTTAATAAACCCCTAGCCCCTAAACCCCTAGCCCTTAATAAACCCCTAGCCCCTAAACCCCTAGCCCTTAAACCCCTAGCCCCTAAACCCCTAGCCCCTAAACCCCTAGCCCTTAAACCCCTAGCCCTTAAACCCCTAGCCCCTAAACCCCTAGCCCTTAAACCCCTAGCCCCTAGCTCCTGTACCCCTACACCCCTAGCCCCTAAACCCCTAGCCCTTAAACCCCTAGCCCTTAAACCCCTAGCCCCTAACCCCTAGCTCCTGTACCCCTAAACCCCTAGCCCCTAAACCCCTAGCCCTTAAACCCCTAGCCCTTAAACCCCTAGCCCTTAAACCCCTAGCCCCTAACCCCTAGCTCTTGTACCCCTAAACCCCTAGCCCCTAAACCCCTAGCCCTTAATAAACCCCTAGCCCTTAAACCCCTAGCCCCTAACCCCTAGCTCCTGTACCCCTAAATCCCTAGCCCCTAAACCCCTAGCCCTTAAACCCCTAGCCCTTAAACCCCTAGCCCTTAAACCCCTAGCCCTTAAACCCCTAGCCCTTAAACCCCTAGCCCCTAACCCCTAGCCCCTAACCCCTAGCCCTTAAACCCCTAGCCCTTAAACCCCTAGCCCTTTAACCCCTAGCCCTTAAACCCCTAGCCCTTAAACCCCTAGCCCCTAGCCCTTAAACCCCTAGCCCCTAAACCCCTAGCCCCTGCAGACTGGCAAGTTATCCAGTGGAGGGTTGGGGGTTTCTCGCTTCTGCTAACTTTTATTTATGCAGTAGCTGCTGAGAGGAAGAGACCCAGAAAAGTCACTTGCTTCTGAACATCCGCTCTGGCTGTATCAGTGAAGGGATTTAAATGTTTACTTCTCTGTGAAGCTTTTTATCTTGCAGCTGGGAGGGATTGGAACTATTTAGCTGGTGTCTGGGAGAGATTGGAAACTTTTTATCTTGCAGCTGGGAGAGATTGGAACTTTTTAGCTGGTGGCTGTGAGGAATTTAAGCTTTTTAGCTTGTGGCTGGGAGGGATTGAAGATTTTTAGCTGGTGGCTGGGAGGGATTGAAGTTTTTTAGCTGGTGGCTGGGAGGGATTGAAGATTTTTAGCTGGTGGCTGGGAGGGATTGAAGTTTTTTTAGCTGGTGGCTGGGAGGGATTGAAGATTTTTAGCTGGTGGCTGGGAGGGATTGAAGATTTCTGGTACATACAGTACCATGAGCCTCATTCTTTGCTCTGCTTAGGAGCCCTAGCTTTACACACACACACACACACACACACACACACACACACACACACACACACACACACACACACACACACACACACACACACACACACACACACACACACACACACGTGATGTGTTTGGAGAGCCAGCAGAGACAGACAGAGCCACACCAGGAAGAGAACAGTGATGGGTTTGAGTTTTAATCAATGTGACAGAAGTTCTGCCAGCTCCACTGGCTTGCCCTTATCTAACTACAAGCCTCTGTGACTCTGCATATAAAAGCCACGGCGTGGTAAATGGAACATGTGTTTTGAAGGAATAAACCTCTGTCTTGTCTTGGTGACTCTTTCTGCCATGTGGCTGAGCCGGTGTCCTGGCATGTTGAAAAAGCCTGTTTTACAAGACTCCTTGACTCTGCATAGAGAAAGCCTCTGTGGTTAAGCAGGTTAAGTGCTTAGTTACCTCATTGTCCATCTATCTCGGCCATGCCAGCGTCCTATCCTGTGGCCAGGAAATAGCCTCCAATAACCTACTCAATAAATTGGATGCAGTCTATCACAGTGCCGTCCGTTTTGTCACCAAATCCCCATATACTACCCACCACTGCGACCTGTACGCTCTCGTTGCCTGGCACTCGCTTCATACTCGTCGCCAAACCCACTGGCTCCAGGTCATCTACAAGACCCTGCTAGGTAAAGCCCCACCTTATCTCAGCTCGCTGGTCACAATAGCAGCACCCACCTGTAGCACGCGCTCCAGCAGGTATATCTCTCTGGTCACCCCCAAAACCAATTCCTCCTTTGGCCGCCTCTCCTTCCAGTTCTCTGCTGCCAATGACTGGGAGAGAACTACAAACATTTCTGAAACTGGAAACACTTATCTCCCTCACTAGCTTTAAGCACCAGCTGTCAGAGCAGCTCACAGATTACTGCACCTGTACATAGCCCATCTATAATTTAGCCCGAACAACTACCTCTCCCCCTACTGTATTTATTTATTTAGCTCCTTTGCACCCCATTATTTCTCTCTCTACTTTGCACATTCTTCCACTGCAAATCTACCATTCCAGTGTTTTACTTGCTATATTGTATTTACTTCGCCACCATGGCCTTTTTTTTGCCTTTACCTCCCTTATCTCACCTCATTTGCTCACATCGTATATAGACTTGTTTATACTGTATTATTGACTATGTTTGTTTTACTCCATGTGTAACTCTGTGTTGTTGTATGTGTCGAACTGGATTGCTTTATCTTGACCAGGTCACAATTGTAAATGAGAACTTGTTCTCAACTTGCCTACCTGGTTAAATAAAGGTGAAATAAAAAATACACACAGGCCGTATAAGACAGCTCTACAGTATGTAGCCACAATTTAACACTGTAGAAAAATGGCAATTTGACTGCTATTTATCTGATCAAAAAACAGTTGACAGTGAAAATCTTGTCTTGGTTTATTTCACAGCTGATTTAAGCTGGTACTTACCTGGTATTAACTAAGAACTGTGTGGAAATCTTTCTTTCCTTCACTCTTTCTTTCCAGGCTCCATCACACTGTTGTTCCTGTTGTCCTGTGACACCCTGTTGAGTGATGGACCACCCACCTTGCTGTCCACCTCCCAGCCCTCTCCTCTGTCCCTCATTGACCTGGATCTAGATGTGGAGGAGCAGCCTGAGATGATGACCGGTAGGTTAGAGAAGTGGACCAGCGGTTAATTTCCAATATCCGACTGAAAAATCTGGTGAGGCATGGCAACTGGAGGCTCACTGGCATCAGTACCCTAGATGCAATCTGGCATGGCAACTGGAGCCTCACTGGCATCAGTACCCTAGATGCAATCTGGCATGGCAACTGGAGCCTCACTGGCATCAGTACCCTAGATGCAATCTGGCATGGCAACTGGAGCCTCACTGGCATAAGTACCCTAGATGCAATCTCCTGCCGTTGTGCCTTTGAGCAAGGTATTTAACCCCTGAGAAACTGGTCCAGGGAGAGTGTTTGTGTCTTTGGGGTTGGGCTATAAGCAAAATACAAATGTCTGTGGATTGACAATAAAGTAAATAATAAATCAAGACAATAAAGTATAATTTTTTCTCTGTAGTTCCAGGCAGCCCCACCACGGTACCAGGCCTAACCTCCCAGGGACGGGAGACCTCCCAGCAGGACACGTCCCAGGAGTCCTCAGGGTTCTTCAGTGAGGACGGTGAAGACAACAAGCCTCTCCAGTCCTCTGTTAATCTCTGGGACGATGTCAGAGACCAAGTCAACATCACTGATCTAGACAGGAAGTCCCTCAGAGGTACGTAGACTATGTATATGACAGTCCTTCCTGTCAGACTTCAGAGTTCCCCTGCTACACCTTGTCCATTATTTTGTGCCAAGGACAGGAGAAAGACAGGGAAGACCCTCGATAGTGGGAATACATGGCAGCAGGTAGCATGTCTCAAACAGCAGCACCAGACACACTGTAGAAGTGATTATGGTACTGCTGAAATGGGTATAGTTCGGCTCAGAACTGTTTATTTTGGTAGGCTGGGCACAGGCAGAGCACTGCAGAGAAAGTGGAGTCTGACTCGTTGCATTATGCAGAAGGGGGAATGAGAATATCTTTCACAGGCCAAAGTGGCAGACCTGGATTCAAATCATATTTGAAAAATTTAAAATACTTAATCTGTGCTTGATTGAACTCGCCTAGCTTAAAAGACAAATGGAATAGTCCCAAAATGGCAAATCCCCACCCACCTGGTACTCCAGGCAGGCTAGAGCAGACACTAAATATCTGAAGGATTTCAGTTAGTATTTGAACCCAGGGCTGTACCGCGGTGGCAAATGGGATTCCACGCTGCAGATATCGGGTGGAGTCGACTTTCAGGCAAAAAAACACCAGCAGCAGTTTAGTCTCTGTAGCCTCTGTGGTTATATAGCCTAGTTTAGCCTGGTGGTTCAGTCTATGTGCTGTCTATAGGAGTTGGCAAGACAGCACAAACAGATCTGGGACCAGGCTATGGTTTTGGAACCGAGTGTGTTTGTGTTTTTAGCTAGGTCCTCTCTGTCTCTGTTCGTTCAACGGCATGACGAACATGAATGACTCGACAGAGATAGAAGAGTTACAGTGTCTGCAGTACAGTTCCCGGACTCATTGTTATGCCAGTTGTCTTTCAGCATTAGCTTAGTCCTCCGCTCTTTCCCAACAATGCAGCAATCAGTATCAGTACAAAAAATATTATAATATAAAGTAAAGTAGAACAAAAACACATGAGAAATAGAAATAGGAAGAACACGAGAAATTAAGAAAGCTATATTACAGGCTCAGTTCTAGGGCCAGTACTGATAATGTGATGGGATACTAGAGTGATGGAGGTAGATAGTGGTAAGGGGACTAGGCATCAGGATATATGATAAACAGAGTAGCAGCAGTGTATATAATGATCGTATGTGTGTGTGTGTGTGTGTGTGTGTATATGTGAGCAAATTAAGTGTGTGTGTGTGTGTGAATGAGTGTGTAGAGATCTGTGAGTGTACAAAATAAAAAAGGTCAATACCTGCCTGTAGTCCATATAGGCCTTTTGTTAGCTATACATCAGTCTTATGGTTTGGCGGTAGAAGCTGTTCCGGAGCCTGTTGGTGTTGGACTTGCTGTTTGGAAGCCGAGAGAACAGTTTATGGCTTGGGTAGCTGGAGTCTTCAACAATTTTCCGGGCCTTCCTTTAACACCGCCTGGATGAGAGGTAGCTCGGGCCCCAGTGATGTACTGGGCTGTCCGCACCACCCTCTGTAGCGCCATGCGATCGAAGGCGGTGCAGTTGCCATACCAAGTAGTGACGCAGTCAGTCAAGATGCTCTCAATGGTTCAGCAGTATAACTTTTTTTGAGGATTTTGAGGGCTCATGCCAAACTTTTTCAATAGGGATTGACATTCCTGTCTGTGTTGTGGATAATACATTTGTCTCAGCCACACTGACACATGTCACATGTCACATCACAGAGTTAAAGAGCCTCCCTGAGTTAAACCTAATCTGTTACCGCATTCCAAATAAAACAACAAGTAATTCATCGGTTACTACTGTGTGTACTAGTAAATACCTGGTCATCGCTGTACTCTAAAATCAAGTACTACCATTTCTTCTTGATTTTCTCAGGTTACAGTCAAACCCTCTCCCAGTCCTCCACCTCAACTATGGAGGAACCCAGACAGGGGAACCACACTTCTCCGTTCATGACTGCGATGGAGAACCTGGAGCGGGAGTTATGGGAGATGGAGAGAGAGTCCAGTGGCCTCCCCGTAGAGCCTGGCTATGCCCAGAACCAGGGCCTGTCTACTACCACCACCATCCCTGCTGCTGACCCGGTGGTTCCTGTAGACTCCACCACCTTAGACCCACAATATGTCCCTGTACACGGGGGCCAGGAATCACCTCCTGGGGACACAGTGGAGGTAGAGGTAGCAGAGGAGGAAGAGGAGACGGATGGGGAGATGAAGAGGGAGAGTCCCACCACTGAGCCTGACGTCTCCATCGCCACCTCCAGACCCACCCTCCCAGAGGTGGGTCTCTTCCCCAGCTTTGGGCCCCTCCAGCCGGACAACATTCATACAGAAGACCGGGAGGAGGTGGTGGAGGAAGAGGATGAAGAGGAGACAGTGGTCCTTGGAGGACCTGGGAGTGACAGGGGGAGAGGAGGGTCCATCTCTCCCCTGACCACGGTCCCCTCTGCTTCTTTGGCCCCCACAGTCGGCTTCACAGAGGACTCCTGGGATCGTCTGGAGGAAGGGAGGGAGGGCCAGGAGGAGGAGGAGAGGAGGCAGGAGGAGCAGGAGGTTAAAAATGGAGGAACAGAGCTGTTAACAGAGACAGAGATCCTCCATGGTGCACACTTCTCACAGGAGATACAGCAGGTACAGGTACAGGTACAGGTTTAGGTTCAGGTACAGGTTTAGGTACAGGTTTAGGTACAGGTTCAGGTTCAGGTACAGGTTCAGGTACAGGTACAGGTTCAGGTACAGGTACAGGTACAGGTTTAGGTACAGGTACAGGTTTAGGTACAGGTACAGGTTTAGGTACAGGTACAGGTACAGGTTTAGGTACAGGTACAGGTACAGGTTTAGGTACAGGTACAGGTACAGGTTTAGGTTCAGGTACAGCTTCAGGTACAGGTTCAGGTACAGGTACAGGTTCAGGTACAGCTTCAGGTACAGGTTCAGGTACAGGTACAGCTTCAGCTTCAGGTACAGGTACAGGTACAGGTACATGTTCAGGTACAGGTTCATGTACAGGTACAGGTACAGGTACAGGTACAGGTTCAGGTACATGTTCAGGTACAGGTTCAGGTACAGGTTCAGGTACAGGTACAGGTACGAGTACAGGTTTGAGTACAGGTTCAAGTTCAGGTACAGGTACGAGTTCAGGTTCAGGTTCAGATTCCTCCATTCAAGTTCAAGTTCAGGTACAGGTTCAGGTACAGGTTCCGGTACAGGTACGAGTACAGGTTTGGGTACAGGTTCAAGTTCAGGTACAGGTACGAGTTCAGGTTCAGGTTCAAGTTCAAGTCCAGGTACAGGTTCCTCCATTCAAGTTCAAGTTCAGGTTCAGGTTCAGGTACAGGTACGAGTACAGGTTCAAGTTCAGGTACAGGTACGAGTACGGGTTCAGGTTTAGGTACAGGTTCAGGTACAGGTTCAGGTACAGGTTCAGGTACAGGTACAGGTACAGGTTTAGGTACAGGTACAGGTTTAGGTACAGGTACAGGTTTAGGTACAGGTACAGGTTTAGGTACAGGTACAGGTACAGGTTTAGGTACAGGTACAGGTACAGGTTTAGGTTCAGGTACAGGTTCAGGTACAGCTTCAGGTACAGGTTCAGGTACAGGTACAGGTTCAGGTACAGCTTCAGGTACAGGTTCAGGTACAGGTACAGCTTCAGCTTCAGGTACAGGTACAGGTACAGGTACAGGTTCATGTACAGGTACAGGTACAGGTACAGGTTCAGGTACATGTTCAGGTACAGGTTCAGGTACAGGTTCAGGTACAGGTACAGGTACGAGTACAGGTTTGAGTACAGGTTCAAGTTCAGGTACAGGTACGAGTTCAGGTTCAGGTTCAGATTCCTCCATTCAAGTTCAAGTTCAGGTACAGGTTCAGGTACAGGTTCCGGTACAGGTACGAGTACAGGTTTGGGTACAGGTTCAAGTTCAGGTACAGGTACGAGTTCAGGTTCAGGTTCAAGTTCAAGTCCAGGTACAGGTTCCTCCATTCAAGTTCAAGTTCAGGTTCAGGTTCAGGTACAGGTACGAGTACAGGTTCAAGTTCAGGTACAGGTACGAGTACGGGTTCAGGTACAGGTACAGGTTCAGGTACAGGTTCAGGTTCAGGTACAGGTTCCTTCATTCAAGTTCAAGTTCAGGTACAGGTGCGAGTACAGGTTCACGTTCAAGTTCAGGTATAGGTACGAGTATAGGGACGGGTACAGGTTCGGGTACGGATTCAGGTACGGATTCAGGTACAGGTTCAGTAGTATCTCTCATGTAGTTCAGTAAACTATGATCATATGATGAGTAACCTGAGACCTGAAGACTTTGTTAACTCCCTGAGGTAATGCCCAAGCTTTAGTTCAGCGGGTTACCACTTAGGAGACTCTAGTTTGAGCTCACTCTGTCACACTATTGAACTGTGTATTTTGAGGGTAAATTGGTTTAACAACCTCGTGCTGGCTCATATTAACTCCTCTCTTCGTGTAACCACCAGGTGATCTGTGTGGACTGGAGCGATCTGGCTGGGAAGGGCTACATCATCCTCAACATGTCAGACAGCGTTGACTGTGTGAGTACCACACCGTTGAGTTCCACACCGTTGAGTTCCACAACGTTGAGGACCATAAAGTGACTAACTAAACTCAGCAAAAAAAGAAACGTCTTCTCACTGTCACCTACGTTCATTTCCAGCAAACTTAACATGTGTAAATATTTGTATGAACATATCAAGATTCAACAACTGAGACATAAACTGAACAAGTTCCACAGACGTGTGACTAACAGAAATGGAATAATGTTTCCCTGAACAAAGGGGGGTCAAAATCAAAAGTAACAGCCAGTATCTGGTGTGGCCACCAGCTGCATTAAGTACTGCAGTGCATCTCCTCCTCATGGACTGCACCAGATTTGCCGGTTCTTGCTGTGAGATGTTACCCCACTCTTCCACCAAGGCACCTGCAAGTTCCCGGGCATTTCTGGGGGAATGGCCCTAGCCCTCACCCTCCGATCCAACAGGTCCCAGACATGCTCAATGAGATTGGGATCCGGGCTCTTCACTGGCCATGGCAGAACACTGACATTCCTGTCTTGCAGGAAATCACGCACAGAACGAGCAGTATGGCTGGTGGCATTGTCATGCTGGAGAGTGTCAGTATGAGCCTGCAGGAAGGGTACCACATGAGGGAGGAGGATGTCTTCCCTGTAACGCACAGCGTTACAAGCTCAGTCCGATGATGCTGTGAAGTTATTTGGATTTTTACGAAATTATCTTTGAAAGACAGGGTCCTGAAAAAGGGACGTTTCTTTTTTTGCTGAGATTAACATCATGCCGATTTTATAGGACCATAGTAATGCAGCACTATATTGCTGCTGTTTCTTAGACAATTCCCTACAATAATTTCATGCCTACTAGTTGAATCTATAATTGAATCAATATGGCATGATGGGATGAAATCAGCCTGGTTAAACTGTAGTGAGTGTAGTGTTCAGTCTGTTTTTAACCAGGCTAGCCAATAGATTCAGATTAGCTCCATTGTTGTCCTTCACTGTGAGACAAACAGGAGTTAACAGACAGACAGAAGACAGCCCTTCCTGTCCTCTGACAGTCGGTCCTTAAACACAACATCCTCCTCGCCATCCGTCACACCCCATCCATCACCCAAGAGTCTTCCGTCACCATGGAAACAGCACAAAGCAATGCGATTATAATCAATGTGACCTTTTGGGTTGTCACGCCAACCGCTGCAGAGTAACCAGTAGTACCCAGCAGGGAGGAAGAGAGAAACTCTCAGATCCACAGAACGACATGTTTTGTTTTGGAAACAGCAGCTCCTACACAGGAGTGTGATTAATTAAACGCAATACTTGGCAGTAGATTGATTTATTAAAACATGCATGCAATGACAACGACAGACAACATCACCACCTGGCCTTGTCTTTTATCCTCCACTGTTTAACAGTTGTGAATTTGTTTGTCTGTCTGTCTGTTTATTCTACCTTATCCTCAGGCCCCAGATTTTTGTTTCTGCTAGTTCCTTAACTTCATAGGAGTTGGTTAAAAGCACAAAGCAAACTGATCTGACAGCAATCAGGCTACCTGGTTCCCCTGTTTTCACCGTGACCTTTGACCTCTCCTGTTGTTATCAGGATGAGATCCGTGTGGAGAGTGGGGACCGGCTTTTGGAGCTACACTGTTAGAAAAAATGGTTCCAAACGGGTTCTTCAGCTGTCCCCATAGGAGAACCCTTTTGGGTGCCATGTAGACCCCTCTGTAAAAAGGGCTCTACATGGGGTTCTACCTGGAACAAAAAGGGTTCTTCAAATTGTTCTCTTATGGGGACAGCCGAAGAACCCTTTTAGGTTCTAGATACATTCTAGAACCTAAAAGGGTTCTACGGCTGTCCCCATAAAATAACACTTTGAAGAACCCTTTTTGGTTCGAAGTAGAACCATTTTGGTTCAAGGTAGAACTCTTTTAGGTTCCAGGTAGAATCATTTCACATAGGGTACAACATGGAAAACAAAAGGTTTCTGCCTGGAACCAAAAAGGGTTCTCCTATGGGGACAACCGAAGAACCCTTTTGGAGTGTAGCTTTTAAGTGTAGAGACAGCCTTCTCTAACTAAATAACTTTGCCCTAACCCTGTGACATCTCTGTCTCCTGGTCAGGATGAGTTCCGTGTGGAGAGTGGGGACCGGCTCCTGGAGCTACTAGAAACAGCCTTCTCTAGGAAGATGGATAGTCCTCAGGGCTCCTGGCTCATCTCTCTCTCTAAACCCACCATGCAGGACCACCAGCTGCTCATCACACTGGCCAGCGAACACGGTAAGAGAATGTCTACAGACATACTGTATGACATCATTGGGTAGGACCTATGACTGTGTGTAGGACCCAGCTCTGGTTCACTTTCTCCCTTCATTCAAGTTCCAGGCCTACTTATGGGCATGTTTCTACTGGAGATCATTAGGGAATGTGTGATTTTGAGTCAAGTTCCTCTGGAGTGGAGTACAAAACTTGCTTCCTTGGGCTTGTGCATATAATTGATTTATTTCTGAAATCTGCCTGTCTTTTAGGAGTTATTGCCACCAAGGATGTGCTGTCGATGTTAGGTGAGATAAGGAAAGGTTTACACGAGGTAAGACGCTTTTGTTCATTGGAATTTACAACTTTATATATGTTACAGCTGTACAGTAGTTTGTTAGTCTGATCCACATAGTAGGAATAGACTGAGCATAAACAGCATCTCTGGGACCAGGCTAGTAATTAATCTGTTTGGACCAGGCTAGTAATTAATCTGTCTGGACCAGGCTAGTAATCAATCTGTCTGGACCAGGCTAGTAATTCATCTGTCTGGACCAGGATAGTAATTCATCTGTCTGGACCAGGCTAGTAATTAATCTGTCTGGACCAGGATAGTAATTCATCTGTCTGGACCAGGCTAGTAATTCATCTATCTGGACCAGGATAGTAATTAATCTATCTGGACCAGGCTAGTAATTCATCTGTCTGGACCAGGCTAGTAATTCATCTGTCTGGACCAGGCTAGTAATTCATCTGTCTGGACCAGGCTAGTAATTCATCTGTCTGGACCAGGATAGTACAGTGCCTTGCAAAAGTATTCACCCCCCTTGGCATTTTTCCTATATTGTTGTCTTACAACCTGGAATTAAAATAGATTTTTGGGGGGGTTGTATCATTTGATTTACACAACATGCCTACCACTTTGAAAATGCAAAATACTTTTTCTTGTAAAAACAAACAAGAAATAAGACAAAAACACTGAAAACTTCAGCGTGCATAACAATTCAGCCCCCCCAAAGTCAATACTTTGTAGAGCCACCCTTTGCAGCAATTATAGCTGCAAGTCTCTTGAGATATGTCTCTCTCTATAAGCTTGGCAAATCTAGCCACTGGGATTTTTGCCCATTGTTGAAGGCAAAACTGCTCCAGCTCCTTCAAGTTGGACGGGTTCCTGTTTGTCTGTCTGTCTGTTTACTCTACCTTATCCTCAGGCCCCAGATCTTTTTTGTTTCTGCTAGTTCCCTAACTTCATAAGAGTTGGTTAAAAGCACAAAGCAAACTGATTTGACAGCAATCAGGCTACCTGGTTCCCCTGTTTTCACTGTGACCGTGACCTTTGACCTCTCCTTTTGTTATCAGGATGAGATCCGTGTGGAGAGTGGGGACCGGCTTTTGGAGCTACACTGTTAGAAAAAATGGTCCCAAAAGGGTTCTTCAGCTGTCCCCGTAGGAGAACCCTTTTTGGTTCCAGGTAGAACCCTTTTTGGCTCCAAAAAGGCTCTACATGGGGTTCTACCTGGAACGAAAGGGGTTCTTCAAATTGTTCTCCTATGTGGACAGCCGAAGAACCCTTTTAGATTCTTGACACAATCTAGAACATTAAAGGGTTCTTCGGCTGTCCCCATAAAATAACACTGAAAAACCCTTTTTGGTTCCATGTAGAACCATTTTGGTTCCAGGTAGAACTCTTTTGGGTTCCATGTAGAATCATTTCACATAGGGTACAACATGGAACCCAAAAGGTTTCTACCTGGAACCAAAAAGGGTTCTCCAATGGGGACAACCAAAGAACCCTTTTGGAGTGTACAGCAATCTTTAAGTCATACCACAGATTCTCAATTGGTTGGATTGAGGTCTGGGCTTTGACTAGGCCATTCCAAGACATTTAAATGTTTCCCCTTAACCCACTCGAGTTTTGCTTTAGCAGTATGCTTAGGGTCATTGTCCTGCTGGAAGGTGAACCTCTGTCCCAGTCTCAAATCTCTGGAAGACTGAAACAGGTTTCCCTCAAGAATTTCCCTGTATTTAGCGCCATCCATCATTCCTTCAATTCTGACCAGTTTCCCAGTCCCTGATGATGAAAAACATCCCCACAGCTTTTTTATTTTATTACCTTAATTTAACCAGGCAAGTCAGTTATGAACAAATTCTTATTTTCAATGACGGCCTCGGAACAGTGGGTTAACTGCCTTGTTCAGAGACAGAATGACAGATTTTTGCCTTGTCAGCTCGGGGGTTCGATCTTGCAACCTTTCGGTTACTAGTCCAACTCTCTAACCACTAGGCATGATGCTGCCACCACCATGCTTCACTGTGGGGATGGTGTTCTCGGGGTGAAGTGAGGTGTTAAGTTTGTGCCAGACATAGCATTTTCCTTGATGGCCAAAAAGCCCAAATTTAGTCTCATCTGACCAGAGTTACCTTCTTCCATATTTTTGGGGAGTCTCCCACATGCCGTTTGGCAAACACCAAATGTGTTTGTTATTTTTTTCTTTAAGTAATATCTTTTTTCTGGCCACTTCCGTAAAGCCCAGCTCTGTGGAGTGTATGGCTTAACGTGGTCCTATGGACAAATACTCTAATCTCCACTGTGGAGCTCCTTCAGGGTTATCTTTGGTCTCTTTGTTTCCTCTCTGATTTATGCCCTCCTTGCCTGGCCCTTGAGTTTTGGTGGGCAGCCCTCTCTTGGCAGGTTTGTTGTAGTGCCATATTCTTTCCATTTTTTAATAATGGATTTAATGGTGCTCTGTGGGATGTTCAAAGATTTGGATATTTATTTATAACTCAACCCGGATCGGTACTTCTCCACAACTTTGTCCCTGACCTGTTTTATCCTCGGTCTTCATGGTGCCGCTTGCTTGGTGGTGGCCCTTGCTTAGTGGTGTTGCAGAGTCTGGGGTCTTTCAGAACAGGTGTATATACTGAAATCATGTGACAGATCATGTGACACTTAGATTGCAAACAGGTGGACTTTATTTAACTAATGATGTGACTTCTGAAGGTAATTGGTTGCACCAGATCTTATTTAGGGGCTTCATAGCAAAGGGGGGAATACATATGCAAGGTGGGGGAATACATATGCAAGGTGGGGGAATACATATGCAAAGGGGGGAATACATATGCACACACCACTTTTCATGTAATTTTTTTTTTTAAACAAGTAATTTGATTTAATTTCACTTCACCAATTTGGACTATTTTGTGTGTGTCCATTACATGAAATCCAAATAAAAATCAATTTAAAGTACAGGTTGTAATGCAACAAAATAGGAAAAACGGCAAGGGGGGATGAATACCTTTGCAAGGCACTGTATATTAATCTGTCTGGACCAGGCTACCAATTAATCAGTCTGGATGAAACTGAACTGTTCCATATGTCTGGTTCTGCTTCCAGATTGGCATCCAGAGCTACAGCAGTGCTAGCACCTGTCACTCCAGACCCAGTCAGACGCGTAGTGACTACGGGAAGCTGTTTGTGGTCCTGGTGATCATAGGTTCTGTCTGTGTGGTCATCATCGCCTCTGGTCTAATCTATATCTGCTGGCAGAGACGCCTGCCTAAGCTGAAGACTAGGGTAAGACCAGCTTGATGACTGCCTAAGCTTGAGACTAGGGTAAGACCAGCCTGATGACTGCCTAAGCTAGAGACTAGGGTAAGACCAGCCTGATGACTGCCTAAGCTAGAGACTAGGGTAAGACCTGTCTGATGACTGTCTAAGCTAGAGACTAGGGTAAGACCAGTTTGATGACTGCCTTAGCTAGAGACTAGGGTAAGACCAGTTTGATGACTGCCTTAGCTAGAGGCTAGGGTAAGACCAGCTTGGTAACTGCCTAAGCTGAAGACTACTGTAAGACCAGCTTGGTAACTGCCTAAGCTAGAGACTAGGGTAAGACCAGCTTGGTAACTTTCTAAGCTAGGGACTAGGGTAAGACCAGCCTGATGATTGCCTAAGCTGAAGACTATGGTAAGACCAGCTTGATAACTGCCTAACCTGACGACTATGGTAAGACCAGCTTGATAACTGCCTAACCTGACGACTATGGTAAGACCAGCTTGATAACTTGGAACGTGCTAGTAATTTTTTTGTTAGGAAGGAACGCATTGTAGAGGAGTTATTGGTGTGTTGTGCATACTATGTACTACATACTACAGACACACAAGCTCTCACACACACACACACACACACACACACGCAAACTCCCATACTCACACACACACACACACACAGCCAACGCTCCGCTCCTGTCTCATGTACTATATATATGTAGAGACAATAAACACTGGACACTTCCCATTTCTTTTACACAGTTTTTCACCCTGTGTGTATTCATATAGGGGATTATTCACATACGCTTATTCTAATATATCTACAGATGTACGTGGCATTTTGTTCCACTATTTATATACACCACGTACTTATATAGTGGATTCCTAACATTGTAATATATTTCCTGCTGTACATATCATTCTAAGTACATCTTGTTTGTGTACATTTTTTATTTTATTTATTTATTTTATTTCACCTTTATTTAACCAGGTAGGCTAGTTGAGAACACCTTTATTTAACCAGGTAGGCTAGTTGAGAACACCTTTATTTAACCAGGTAGGCTAGTTGAGAACACCTTTATTTAACCAGGTAGGCTAGTTGAGAACAAGTTCTCATTTGCAACTGCGACCTGGCCAAGATAAAGCATAGCAGTGTGAACAGACAACACAGAGTTACACATGGAGTAAACAATTAACAAGTCAATAACACAGTAGAGAAAAAAAGGGGAGTCTATATACATTGTGTGCAAAAAGGCATGAGGAGGTAGGCGAATAATTACAATTTTGCAGATTAACACTGGGGTGATAAATGATCAGATGGTCATGTACAGGTAGAGATATTGGTGTGCAAAAGAGCAGAAAAGTAAATAGATAAAAACAGTATGGGGATGAGGTAGGTGAAAATGGGTGGGCTATTTACCAATAGACTATGTACAGCTGCAGCGATTGGTTAGCTGCTCAGATAGCAGATGTTTGAAGTTGGTGAGAGAGATAAAAGTCTCCAACTTCAGCGATTTTTGCAATTCGTTCCAGTCACAGGCAGCAGAGTACTGGAATGAAAGGCGGCCAAATGAGGTGTTGGCTTTAGGGATGATCAGTGAGATACACCTGCTGGAGCGCGTGCTATGGATGGGTGTTGCCATCGTGACCAGTGAACTGAGATAAGGCGGAGCTTTACCTAGCATGGACTTGTAGATGACCTGGAGCCAGTGGGTCTGGCGACGAATATGTAGCGAGGACCAGCCGACTAGAGCATACAAGTCGCAGTGGTGGGTGGTATAAGGTGCTTTAGTGACAAAGCGGATGGCACTGTGATAAACTGCATCCAGTTTGCGGAGTAGAGTGTTGGAAGCAATTTTGTAGATGATGTCGCCAAAGTCGAGGATCGGTAGGATAGTCAGTTTTACTAGGGTAAGTTTGGCGGCGTGAGTGAAGGAGGCTTTGTTGCGGAATAGAAAGCCGACTCTTGATTTGATTTTCGATTGGAGATGTTTGATATGAGTCTGGAAGGAGAGTTTACAGTCTAGCCAGACACCTAGGTACTTATAGATGTCCACATATTCAAGGTCGGAACCATCCAGGGATGCTAGTCGGGCATGCGGGTGCAGGCAGCGATCGGTTGAAAAGCATGCATTTGGTTTTACTAGCGTTTAAGAGCAGTTGGAGGTTTGGAGGTTAGATAGCACAGTGTCCAAGGACGGGCCAGAAGTATATAGAATGGTGTCGTCTGCGTAGAGGTGGATCAGGGAATCGCCCGCAGCAAGAGCAACATCATTGATATATACAGAGAAAAGAGTCGGCCCGAGAATTGAACCCTGTGGCACCCCCATAGAGACTGCCAGAGGACCGGACAGCATGCCCTCCGATTTGACACACTGAACTCTGTCTGCAAAGTAATTGGTGAACCAGGCAAGGCAGTCATCCGAAAAACCGAGGCTACTGAGTCTGCCAATAAGAATATGGTGATTGACAGAGTCGAATGCCTTGGCAAGGTCGATGAAGACGGCTGCACAGTACTGTCTTTTATCGATGGCGGTTATGATATCGTTTAGTACCTTGAGTGTGGCTGAGGTGCACCCGTGACCGGCTCGGAAACCGGATTGCACAGCGGAGAAGGTACGGTGGGATTCGAGAGGGTCAGTGACCTGTTTGCTGACTTGGCTTTCGAAGACCTTAGATAGGCAGGGCAGGATGGATATAGGTCTGTAACAGTTTGGGTCCAGGGTGTCTCCCCCTTTGAAGAGGGGGATGACTGCGGCAGCTTTCCAATCCTTGGGGATCTCAGACGATATGAAAGAGAGGTTGAACAGGCTGGTAAATAGGGGTTGCGACAATGGCGGCGGATAGTTTCAGGAATAGAGGGTCCAGATTGTCAAGCCCAGCTGATTTGTACGGGTCCAGGTTTTGCATCTCTTTCAGAACATCTGCTATCTGGATTTGGGTAAAGGAGAACCTGGAGAGGCTTGGGCGAGTAGCTGCGGGGGGGGGTGGAGCTGTTGGCCAAGGTTGGAGTAGCCAGGCGGAAGGCATGGCCAGCCGTTGAGAAATGCTTGTTGAAGTTTTCGATAATCATAGATTTATCGGTGGTGACCGTGTTACCTTGCCTCAGTGCAGTGGGCAGCTGGGAGGAGGTGCTCTTGTTCTCCATGGACTTCACAGTGTCCCAGAACTTTTTGGAGTTGGAGCTACAGATGCAAACTTCTGCCTGAAGAAGCTGGCCTTAGCTTTCATGACTGACTGTGTGTATTGGTTCCTGACTTCCCTGAACAGTTGCATATCGCGGGGACTATTCGATGCTATTGCAGTCCGCCACAGGATGTTTTTGTGCTGGTCGAGGGCAGTCAGGTCTGGAGTGAACCAAGGGCTGTATCTGTTCTTAGTTCTGCATTTTTTGAACGGAGCATGCTTATCTAAAATGCTGAGGAAGTTACTTTTAAAGAATGACCAGGCATCCTCAACTGACGGGATGAGGTCAATGTCCTTCCAGGATACCCGGGCCAGGTCGATTAGAAAGGCCTGCTCACAGAAGTGTTTTAGGGAGCGTTTGACAGTGATGAGGGGTGGTCGTTTGACTGCGGCTCCGTAGCGGATACAGGCAATGAGGCAGTGATCGCTGAGATCCTGGTTGAAGACAGCGGAGGTGTATTTGGAGGGCCAGTTGGTCAGGATGACGTCTATGAGGGTGCCCTTGTTTACAGAGTTAGGGTTGTACCTGGTGGGTTCCTTGATGATTTGTGTGAGATTGAGGGCATCTAGCTTAGATTGTAGGACTGCCGGGGTGTTAAGCATATCCCAGTTTAGGTCACCTAACAGAACAAACTCTGAAGCTAGATGGGGGGCGATCAATTCACAAATGGTGTCCAGGGCACAGCTGGGAGCTGAGGGGGGTCGGTAGCAGGCGGCAACAGTGAGAGACTTATTTCTGGAGAGAGTAATTTTCAAAATTAGTAGTTCGAACTGTTTGGGTATGGACCTGGAAAGTATGACATTACTTTGCAGGCTCTCTCTGCAGTAGACTGCAACTCCTCCCCCTTTGGCAGTTCTATCTTGACGGAAGATGTTATAGTTGGGTATGGAAATCTCAGAACTTTTGGTGGCCTTCCTGAGCCAGGATTCAGACACGGCAAGGACATCAGGGTTAGCAGAGTGTGCTAAAGCAGTGAGTAAAACAAACTTAGGGAGGAGGCTTCTGATGTTGACATGCATGAAACCAAGGCTTTTTCGGTCACAGAAGTCAACAAATGAGGGTGCCTGGGGACATGCAGGGCCTGGGTTTACCTCCACATCACCCGCGGAACAGAGAAGGAGTAGTATGAGGGTGCGGCTAAAGGCTATCAAAACTGGTCGCCTAGAGCGTTGGGGACAGAGAATAAGAGGAGCAGGTTTCTGGGCATGGTAGAATATATTCAGGGCATAATGCGCAGACAGGGGTATGGTGGGGTGCGGGTACAGCGGAGGTAAGCCCAGGCACTGGGTGATGATGAGAGAGGTACATACTGTATTTGGATTACTGGCAGTGTTATTTGGTTTGTTAATTGGATATTCGTTCTGACATTCTTGTTTTCTCCTTTCTAGTTTTGGATTATTTGTGTACTTGCTTGACATTTCAATGCACTGTTAGGAGCTATTAGCATAACCAGTATTTCGCTGCACCCGCTATAACATCTGCTAAACAGTGTACTCGACCAATAAACTTTTATTAGATTTGATTTGACTAGTTTTACCAATGCAACAAAAGACTTGCCTTCCAGTTTGTTCATGTGTAAGTCATTTTATATCATTGACGTTATGAAAACAATGTGTTTTCTTCTCCTGGTCTCTCCCAAGACTCGAGGTGAGGAGCTTCATTTTGTGGAGAACGGCTGCCATGACAACCCCACCCTGGACGTGACGAGTGACGGGGGACAGCCGGAGATGCAGGAGAAGAAGCATCACCATTACCAACACGCTAACGGACTGACGGCTGGGACCGGGTCTGGGGGGGTGGCCGGGGGGGAGGGAGGGAGTAGTGGCTGGCAGGTCCTGGTCAACAAACCTGGAGGGAAGGAAGAGGATAATATGGAAGAGGACACACACCTTTAGTAAAGAGACGAAGAAGAGTGAAGGAGGATGGAAAAAGGGTAGCCTGGATCCAGATCTATTTGTGCTGTCTTGCCGACTTCTATGGTCATTGTCATATTTGGCTTGGTAAAGACGGCACAAACAGACCTGGGAGTCGGACTAGGCTAGAAAGAGAACTCATGATGAAGAAGCAAAAAATCATCAGTGTTGTGAAACTTGTGAATGCATCGGCTGTCAAATTAGAAACACACGTGAAGTAAACTAATCAGAAGAAACAACTTCTTTAAACTTCTTTAATGATATGGACTTGATCATCTACTCTGCTTTCCTTTTTTTTGTCAACTAAGCATGATTCACATCTATTACTAAACACTGTACAGCTACAGGGACTTTTCAGAATGTTGAAACATTGAATGTTACAATATCCAATCAGAGTGAATAGAGGAGATATCCCACCGTTATGAGTATGAATGTTTGTAGTGGAACTGCTGAAGTTAGGATATTGTATTTAACATGTTGAATGCAGACGCGATATGCTAGCTATTCTGTATTATGTTGAGTTGGAATGACTCCTCTGTATCTGGTCAGTTCACACTGATCTTATTTCAAAATCACACAATAATTTGGAAGCGTCCATTACTCCCAGCCTCCTTACAATCAAGAATACGTCAACGAAATAACTAGTTTGGTTGCCGGATCTGATTGCTTTAGCAAACTGATCTCTGGCTGCTGTGGCATGGTAACAAACAAGGGGTTGGCTAAAGCACAAGCACATCTGGCAACCAGACTGCAAAACAACAGAGGGAGGCTGGCAATATTTAAAACGCTTTCAGTTATATCACACTGAATTAATTGATTATAAGCACAGCTAATATTGTTTTGGGCTATTAACTGTAGAAGTGAAGGCCTGTAAATATGAATGTATTTTGAAATCATGCTGCTAGAATTTCTTCTGTGGCATTAATGACATTCTGTCATTTAAATGTGAACAATATATCTTCTATGCCTGGCAGTATTGCCACTGCTTCAAAATGGTGGGATATGTTTTTAGTGCACAGTCAGCTTGAGGTCAGCTTATTTTACAGAAAGCGAACAATATCACCAAGCAGGCATGCTGGCACACATCTCCCATAGCCTACACTGTGCTTGGCCTATAAGTATTTGAAACGCTTAAATCAGTAATACAAGCTAAAACTGTTTTGTGTTTGTGTGTGCGTGCGTGCTAGTGTGTGTGTGTGTGTGTGTGGGGGTGAAGGAGGATGGAAAAAGGGTAGCCTGGATCCAGATCTATTTGTGCTGTCTTGCCGACTTCTATGGTCATTGTCACATTTGGGGGGGGGGGGGTAGCTTCCAAAACTAGTAAGATCTTATATTGGAGGGATCGGCTACTAAACCAATGCTGTCCCTTCCTTGTTTGTTGTATTTCGCATGACTAAACAAGCAGATAGCCACTATGTGTTTTAAATTCTGTATTGGAGGGTTGACCTCGCCAGGGTCGTGTTCATTAGGCATTAAACGGAAGAAAACTAACTGAATCAGGGAGGGACTACTTGACTTGTCCAATAAGAAACACACATTTTCATATTCC
The DNA here is from genome assembly GCF_002021735.2 of Oncorhynchus kisutch. Classification (NCBI taxonomy): domain Eukaryota; kingdom Metazoa; phylum Chordata; class Actinopteri; order Salmoniformes; family Salmonidae; genus Oncorhynchus; species Oncorhynchus kisutch. The sequence goes on from NC_034178.2 coordinate 68,862,406, forward strand.
GTTGCAAGATGTTTTAAAACATTTTCCGTTGCGTTCCCTAATGAACACGACCGAGGAAAGTTCAGAGAATAGGAGAACCAATTATTTATATATACACTAAATGACTGATAGGGGGCGCTGTGTTGAAGCCTCCGTGCCTCCATCTTGGTACTCCTCCTCCATTGTAATGAAGCCAATGCGCAGCCATCTTGGTACTCCCCCAATGTAAAACATTTTTTGGGGAAGCTATATAAATCCATTTATTAATGTCTACATTAGTTTTAAATTATATCATGTGAGCTAAACATATATATACATAAGTAAAACATACTATTTAGAGATTATTAATGTTACTGTCCCCACTACAACAACAAAAATTACTTTAAAATGTAATTTTGTCCTTAAAATATAATTTTGAAATACTGTAGAATTACATTCATTCCTATGGAGGACTGCTCCTACTGGGGAGTACCAGTATGGCGTCCCGAAGGCTAACAAAACCTCTCAATGGCCAATACATATCATTGGTCTGAGAAATCAGCAGTAGGTCTGTGTGGGTTGCTCCAATGTATTGCTCGTGCAGTGTTGTCTCTATCCACTTGAAAGCTACACTGAAATAAGTGTGGCTCAGTGTTGTTGAAATGTCGATGTTATTGTCGAAGTAATATCGCATCTTTAAGTGTCATCAAGTTGTGTGTGTTATTTCTATTAGAAGTGTACTGACCTTGTCCCCAGGCTCCATTGCTACGACAGAGAGAGAGAGGGAGATGGCTGGAGACCAGATTAGAAGATTTGTTATTTTGATTTATAAATTAACATGATTTCTAGTTTTTCCCACAACTTTATGCGATTTTTTAATTAATTTTTTAAAATTCATATTAGTTTTCATTAATCTTTAACTGTTTTGGATTTATGTATCATGTAATATATAGAAAATAAACGTTTGGGAAATGTTCCTTTGGTAAGACTGCTTACAGCCTTTGTGATATTGTAAAATGCTACAATAGCACCATCTAGTGTATACTATCAAAGTAAAGGGCCCGTTCTGGAAGCATGTGTTCTTGAATCTGAATATTCAGGACTTTTTCACAATGGCTTGATGACACCATCTGATTGGTTGATGATGGCTTGATGATGTCAGCAGATTTGTTGATGTCAGCTGACTGGTTGATGACGGCTTGAGGATGTCAGCTAATTGGTTGAGGATGTCAGCTGATTGGTTGATGATGGCTTGATGTCAGCTGACTGCTTGATGATGTTACCAGACTGGTTGATGGCTTGACGATGTCAGCTGATTGGCTGATGATGGGTTGATGTCAGCTGATTGGTTGAAGATTGCTTGACAATGTCAGCTGATTGTTTCTTATCATCTATTGGGCCAATGTCAACAAGGTTTTGTTTGCTGATTTAATTTATTATTTAACCTTTATTTAAATAGGCAAGTCCGTTAAGAACACATTCTTATTTACAATGACGGCCTACCAAAAGGCAAAAGGCCTCCTGCAGGAACGGGGCTGGGATAAAATAAATATATAAATTAGGACAAAACACACATCATGACAAGAGAAACAACACAACATTACATGAAGAGAGACCTAAGACGACAACACAGCATGGTAGCAAAACAACATGACAACAATATGGTAGCAATGCAACACGGTAGCAGCACAAAACATGGTACAAACATTGGGCACAGACAAGAGAGCACCCTTACCTACCGATCTATAAATGATGTCTCCGTAATCTAGCATGGGTAGGATGGTCATCTGAAGCAGGGTTAGTTTGGCAGCTGGGGTGAAAGAGGAGCAATTACGATAGAGGAAACCAAGTTTAGATTTAACTTTAGCCTGCAGCTTTGATCCAGTGCCTTGCGAAAGTATTCGGCCCCCTTGAACTTTGCGACCTTTTGCCACATTTCAGGCTTCAAACATAAAGATATAAAACTGTATTTTTTTGTGAAGAATCAACAACAAGTGGGACACAATCATGAAGTGGAACGACATTTATTGGATATTTCAAACTTTTTTAACAAATCAAAAACTGAAAAATTGGGCGTGCAAAATTATTCAGCCCCTTTACTTTCAGTGCAGCAAACTCTCTCCAGAAGTTCAGTGAGGATCTCTGAATGATCCAATGTTGACCTAAATGACTAATGATGATAAATACAATCCACCTGTGTGTAATCAAGTCTCCGTATAAATGCACCTGCACTGTGATAGTCTCAGAGGTCCGTTAAAAGCGCAGAGAGCATCATGAAGAACAAGGAACACACCAGGCAGGTCCGAGATACTGTTGTGAAGAAGTTTAAAGCCAGATTTGGATACAAAAAGATTTCCCAAGCTTTAAACATCCCAAGGAGCACTGTGCAAGCGATAATATTGAAATGGAAGGAGTATCAGACCACTGCAAATCTACCAAGACCTGGCCGTCCCTCTAAACTTTCAGCTCATACAAGGAGAAGACTGATCAGAGATGCAGCCAAGAGGCCCATGATCACCCTGGATGAACTGCAGAGATCTACAGCTGAGGTGGGAGACTCTGTCCATAGGACAACAATCAGTCGTATATTGCACAAATCTGTCCTTTATGGAAGATTGGCAAGAAGAAAGACATTTCTTAAAGATATCCATAAAAAGTGTCGTTTAATGTTTGCCACAAGCCACCTGGGAGACACACCAAACATGTGGAAGAAGGTGCTCTGGTCAGATGAAACCAAAATTGAACTTTTTGGCAACAATGCAAAACGTTATGTTTGGCGTAAAAGCAACACAGCTCATCACCCTGAACACACCATCCCCACTGTCAAACATGGTGGTGGCAGCATCATGGTTTGGGCCTGCTTTTCTTCAGCAGGGACAGGGAAGATGGTTAAAATTGATGGGAAGATGGATGGAGCCAAATACAGGACCATTCTGGAAGAAAACCTGATGGAGTCTGCAAAAGACCTGAGACTGGGACGGAGATTTGTCTTCCAACAAGACAATGATCCAAAACATAAAGCAAAATCTACAATGGAATGGTTCAAAAATAAACATATCCAGGTGTTAGAATGGCCAAGTCAAAGTCCAGACCTGAATCCAATCGAGAATCTGTGGAAAGAACTGAAAACTGCAGTTCACAAATGCTCTCCATCCAACCTCACTGAGCTCGAGCTGTTTTGCAAGGAGGAATGGGAAAAAATTTCAGTCTCTCGATGTGCAAAACTGATAGAGACATACCCCAAGCGACTTACAGCTGTAATCGCAGCAAAAGGTGGCGCTACAAAGTATTAACTTAAGGGGGCTGAATAATTTTGCACGCCCAATTTTTCAGTTTTTGATTTGTTAAAAAAGTTTGAAATATCCAATAAATGTCGTTCCACTTCATGATTGTGTCCCACTTGTTGTTGATTCTTCACAAAAAATACAGTTTTATATCTTTATGTTTGAAGCCTGAAATGTGGCAAAAGGTCGCAAAGTTCAAGGGGGCCGAATACTTTCGCAAGGCACTGTATGTGCTGAGAGAATGACAGCGTACCATCTAGCCATACTCCCAAGTACTTGTATGAGGTGATTACCTCAAACTCTAAACCCTCAGAGGTAGTAATAACACCTGTGGGAAGAGGGGCATTCTTGTTACCAAACCACATGACCTTTGTTTTAGAGGTGTTCAGAACAAGGTTAAGGGTAGAGAAAGCTTGTTGGACACTAAGAAAGCTTTGTTGTAGAGCATTTAACACAAAATCTGGGGAGGGGCCAGCTGAGTATAAGACTGTATCATCCGCATATAAATGGATGAGAGAGCTTCCTACTGCCTGAGCTATGTTGTTGATGTAAATTGAGAAGAGTGTGGGGCCTAGGATCGAGCCTTGGGGTACTCCCTTGGTGCCAGGCAGTGGCTGAGACAGCAGATGTTCTGACTTTTTACACTGCACTCTTTGAGGTAGTTAGCAAACCAGGCCAAAGACCCCTCAGAGACACCAATACTCCTTAGTCGGCCCACAAGAATAGAATGGTATCAAAAGCTTTGGCCAAGTCAATAAAAATAGCAGCATTAGTTTGACACATGGGTGAGTAAACAATAAAAATAATATTGTGGTAGCACTAAAATGTGCTATTAATGTATTTCCAGAGTTTTTTCTGGATCCAAATGGGGCTTAGGTGGTGGGTGTGGCTGTTTTAAAGCAAATTCTTCACATTTTGCCATGTAGCGGAGATAAAATGTTTCAGTTATAAAAACAATTTGACATGGCTTGTGCTATCTCAGTGACTCAAAAAATGATAACAAAATCAATGGGGGCCCCATGCCATGACAAAAATACTCCTGAATGCATCAATTTGGGAATTTTAAATTCTCCCTGACTGTTATTGTGGTGATTGTTAAGTTCTTATTGATAAATATATAAGTCTGCTATCTTTCCTACAAACTCTAGATCTGGTTTAAGATGTTTTAAGTTTACACTCAAATACGTTTTACCATTCCGGGAATTATGGGAGATAGGCGGACTGAAAAAATCTTCAGGCCAGAACTTTTCTATGCAGAAACAAACCCTGATTTCATACAGATTTGTGCAGGCAGTTCTGTTATATTTTCAGATGTTCCAGCCATGTTGTTGTAATGGTTCTTACATGGAAGATGGGAGAATTTACATATTTTCCCATTAATAAAACACTGCATCATAACATCCAATGGTAGTACCTTTAAATAAACTTTATTTTTTTCACATCAGTCCAATAACTGGACTGTCATCTACAGTCACTCACTCTGGGTTCGCGCCCAGGCTCTGTCGTAACTGGCCGCGACCGGGAGGTCCGTGGGGCGACGCACAATTGGCCTAGCGTCGTCCAGGTTAGGGAGGGCTTGGCCAATAGGGATGTCCTTGTCTCATCGTGCACCAGCGACTCCTGTGGCGGGCCGGGCGCAGTGCGCGCTAACCAAGGTTGCCAGGTGCACGGTGTTTCCTCCGATACATTGGTGCGGCTGGCTTCCGGGTTGGATGCACGCTGTGTTAGGAAGCACCTGGGGTGAATGTGAGAGGCAGGGCCACAGCCTTAGTCTCTGTCGGAGTCAGAAGGTTTTTGTTGCTGGTCAGGACTGTCATCTGCTGAAGGCCCTGGCACATGCCCCATATGGGGAAGTAATCAGACGCATCGTTAGTCTGGAAGACAAAACACGAGCATGAAACAGGAGTACTGCTCAACAGGTGCTGCTCAACAGGTGCTGTTCAACAGGTGCTGTTCAACAGGTGCTGCTCAACAGGTGCTGCTCAACAGGTGCTGCTCAACAGGTAGAAGTAATATAGTGGAAGCTGAACAACTACAATGCTAATACCTAAATCAGACCCTTCAGATCTGTAAACATAGAAAAATTAGGGACAAGGGGAAGAGGTAGGGAGCTAAATGGAACCCGCTGTCAGTGTCATAAACTGTGGGTACCATATTTTGGACATTTAACAATGTATTAATTATTTGAAACCATGTTATAGTTATTCAATACATTTATCGTCAATGAAGGATGAAAAATAAATATAATTCTGGTGGGTATGGAATACCTTGATAGCCAGATCACAGAAAATCTTTGACAGACGACTGAACAGGAGAGTCTGCAGATCTACACCCCCACCTGGTAGCAGCAGCCTACAACAACCAAGAAAATGAATCAATCAACCAATCAAATAGCCTATAGTCCTTCACATTTTAATTATTCCCACGAAGGTATCTGATTACAGTTATATAAATAAATGGACAATAATTTCACTCACCCGTTTATTGAGTTAAATATCTTCTCATACTCTTCATCGGTTCTGTTTATTCTATCAGAGGAAGGAATGAAGGAAGTAAATGATTACAATCAGCTAACATACTTTGACACTCAACACACACTGAGAAAAAAATGTGAGGTGGATTACAAAGCCTTTCATTGTGCCTTATTTCCTAGCAAATCACTAGGCTTTGGCTTATCCGGGATAATGCACTGGCATTCAAGAGGCCCCGGTTCAAAGCACGTCAGTCACACATACCTTATGGGGACAACCCTGGCTCCAGCACTCTCCAGGTACTTTACATAGGAAGCAGCGATGTAGGAGGATCCCTGAGCATGAGGGTCTCCCACTACGTTCTCCTGGGCCAGGACACCTGAAATAACAAAATACTACATTACAATACACTTTACATTACAATACACTTTACATTACAATACACTTTACATTACAATACACTTTACATTACAATACATTACAATACCATACACTTTACATTACAATACACTTTACATTACAATACACTTTACATTACGATACACTACAATACCATACACTTTACATTATCATACACTTTACAATACCATACACTTTACATTACAATACCATACACTTTACATTATCATACACTTTACATTACACTTTAAATTACACTTTACATTACAATACATACCAATACAATACAGTTTACATTACAATACACTTTACATTACAATACCATACACTTTACATTACACTTTACATTACAGTACACTTTACATTACAATACATTACAATACACTTTACATTACAATACAGTTTACATTACAATACCATACAGTTTACATTCCAATACACTTTATATTACAATACACTTTACATTACAATACACTTTACATTACAATACACTTTACATTACAATACCATACAGTTTACATTACAATACACTTTACATTACAATACATTAGCATACACTTCACAATACACTTTACATTACAATACAATACTGTCGTGTATTTGGCATCATTAAACTGAAGACTTATTTATCAAATTACTCTCTATAATTATTATTACGCGATTAAACTGATTAATCATGTAACTGTAATTAACTAGGATGTCGGGGCACCAAGGAAAATATTCAGATTATAAAGTTATAATTTTCCTAACATAACTTTCAGATATTTGAATATCTGATCACTTAGTCTTCGAATTAATGAATTATTTACCTCATTCCAAACTACGTAAATTGTTGGTTATCTGCACGAACCCAGTCTTCACTATGAGTCATCCATACATCAATCGTCTTAAATCATTTATTTACTAACTAAGTAATTCACAGAAATGCATAAACAAACAGTAGATAGTTACAAGGAAATGATAACGGAGTTTCCCAAGTGGGATAAACCGGCATCGCGGCTTGGTGTACAAAAGGGAAGTGAGGGTCGACTGAGATAAGACAACACACAGTTGATAACTATAACAATTGAAATGCTAATCCTTTGCACATGAACTGTCACTCATTCGGGAACAATTGCAATCAATATTTATATTTACGTTCAGTGTGGGTGCCATTTGGATCACATTCTCCATTTCCATTGAGATGAGCTGTCTATAATCAGACAGGCTACTGATCCCTACAGATAGAAAACATAATGTTAAAGTTATTTAACTCTCCTGCCTCATACATTACATGTCATTACATACCAGCCCATCCTTTTTAAGAATGTACAAGGGGAAATGTTTTTAATCCATGAAGAAGAAACATTTTTCAAATACAATTTAAAAGATTTTATTTTTTATTTCTATGGCGCTAAATAACCTGTAAAACAAAAATGTGTGTTTTAAAATAGGGTTTTACTGAGAAAAACATTCAACCTTTTTATTTCTGTCGGTATCGATAGTCTAAGAGTTTAACCACGTGGGATGGTTAAAAGATTCAGCAATCGTTTCAAACATTGGCCCTCTCGTTATCGAGGTAAGCTGGTCTGCAACCTTTGTCTTCTCATAATTGAGAGAAACATGGTCTTTTGAGAAATTCTCAAGGTGGCGGTATTATTCGGAAGAGCAGAAAAAGGTTGTCTCATGACGCCAGGTCCTAACTGTCATGTCTTGTCATATTATGTCTTGTTCCTGTTCTTTCTCTTCACTCTGTCTCCCTCTGCTGGTCGTATTAGGCTACCTTCTCTTTCTCTCCTCCTCCAGCTGTTCCTCATCTCCTCTAACTACCTCGTTCACCCTTTTCCCACCTGTTCCCTTTTTCCCTCTGATTAGGTCTCTATTTCTCTCTCTGTTCCTGCTTCTTTCTTTGTCAGATTCTCGTTTGAGTTTCTCATGCCAGAACCAAACTATCGTCTTGTTTGCTTCACCCTTGTCCCATCCTGTTGGAATCTGCCTGTTCTTCTGATGCTACGTGTGATCAGGTACCTCTGTCCGCTACGACCCGCGCCTACCCAGAGAGACCAGCAGTCTGTCGCCGCAACCCAGCTATTCTCCTCTGCTGCTAAGAAGGGGACTCTTTTGTAAATATCAGAAGGACTTTCTGTTTCATTTGCCGCCATCTCTGAGGGTTGTCTATTTTGCCATTTTCTACATCTGAAGAGGATCTATGTCTTCCCTGTGTTTTTACATTAAAGGACTCTGTTTTTGTTAAATCGCTTTTGGGTCCTCACTCAAGTGCACAACACTAACGTGTTCATGGGGGCGTGCCAGTGACTTAAGTGAAACTTTACACAGAAATACAATTATCTCACATTACATCATTACATAGCATCCCATAATTTCACAAATAGTTTAATCTTTCCTCATTCATCCTGTACAGCAATTAGATACAACAGCGTTATGTTAATGTGGCCGTATTGTCTCCCATGAGTTTCACAAAATTGTACCAAATGGACCAGTTCGTAGCTGGATTCTTCACCGATCTTTTATACCTTCTCCAGAACATAAATGTTGTTCGGACCTCAAGTTCTGTGTGGTGGAAGAAATTCCTTTGTTCTCTCTATGAAACTTCTCTCTCTCTATACTGTGGTCATGAGGAGATAATCTCCTACAGGAATTTACGGCCTCTCTGACCACAGCAGCCTGGGTGTGGGAGACAGGGGGTAGGGGGATGGTGCATAGAAGAGGGCAATATCATGACAATACCATACACTTTATATTACAACAAACTTTACATTACAATACACTTAACATTACCATACACTTTCATTACAATATCACACACTTTACATTACAATGCACTTTACAATACACTTTACAACATTGCACAATACACTTTACATTACAACACACTTTACATTATAATACACTTTAAATGACAATACATTACAATACCCTACACTTTACATTAAAATACACTTTACAACACATTGCCATGCACTTTACATTACAACACACTTTACATTACAACGCACTTTACATTACAACGCACTTTACATTAGAATGCATTACAACAGCACATTTGACATTACAATACACTTTATATTTCAAGAGACTATTTAGTTGCTTAGCCCTACATTCCTTTTGGGCATTTACATACTGTATATAAACTGCTTTAAAATCGACTTTCACAAAACCTGCTTTGCTGCTAGAAACCTTTACTAATGAATGCCATTTAGCCTACCTGGCTACACAAAAGGAACTCCCTATGTAAATATTGAAAAGTCTATAACTATACAATAGCTACATGAGGATTCGTGTTGATCAATGAAAAGCATGAAATCTAAGAATTAAAAATAAATATAAAAATCGAGACAATCTACAGTCAAGATGTCATTCTGATGTGAGAGTTCCCCCTTTCCACTTCCTATAAAATGGACAGTTTACATGCTGACAATGGTACAATATGGTCTTAGAACATTCTAGAATAAAACAGATCAAGATGTTACATACGGAGCATTTCTGAGACACATACTGTTATGGGTGTAAGATGGCACAGTGATCAACGCCTCTGTCTCGTCATTTAACATTCAAACACTACAAGCCACCGGGAGAAGCACACCGCAAGAACCGCAACCGGAGAACTCATTCACCTCGGATAGCCTACCACACAAACATAAAATAAATAACATAAAAACATATATAATTCCCAGACACTCTTGTCCTCCTGCTTAAATGATCAGCAGCGCAGTGTGATGATCGTATCGGTGAGAAGGATGATGAGGTGTGTAAGTCTACTGCGGTTGCATGACTCATCCCTGGATTCTCTCCCGCGTGGCGAGGACATGCGGGAAAAATCGCATCTCGGTTTCACTCACGTGTGAAATCATGAAAACCCACCCAATGACACAAATCATATGGACATGCGCGACATATCTCAAACAGGCTATAACACTAAAGGCAAACCCTAAAGGCTATTAATAACATGAAAGGATGGGAAAATCGCACGTTCAATAAACTTTCGACCTCCCAAATCGGATACAGCCTGGAACGCACCCATCTGCGTGGTTTTGCGGGGCGCTTTTGCATTGATTGACTGCTATTTATTGTTTATCAGGGTCGAGCTGAGGTAGGTAAATTACTAATCGCCATGAATGAAATCAACATTATTTAAATTTGTAGGATACTGAATGTACGCAGCGCTGGTACTGTGCATGTGCATCTCATGTAAATCTACTTCCTTATTGCAGTCTACTTCTGTGAACAAATCGAACATACCCTTTCACCACAAGGAATTCTGGGAAACTGTTCAAAAATGGCGGATGAAGTTGAACAGGTTGGCGTTAGCTAAACGTTTTATGGTCAATCTTTCTCTGTGCAAAACATTTATTTATTTAGACTCGAGTAGGGAAATAGACTTGTACACCGGTTTGTATCAGTAGATTACGCCAACAGCATTATTGCAAGAACATGGGTGTGGGTTTTAATTTGCAAGAGAGGCTAGCTAGCATGGTGATTAGCTGCCATCGCTATTAATCGTAGCAAGCTAGCTTGTATATTAGTAAAGTCGCTAACCAGACTAATGTTGAATACAATTATATTGAAACTTACTCTGCCGATTGTCCTGGGTGTTGGTCGAAATTTGAGAACATATTCATCAGAAAGTAACGCTATTGATAACCCAACTTCAAAACGCGGGTCTAAGATTATGGCAAATGTTTTGCTCATGAACAAAGGCACGTGCTATAACATTTCGGGTTACCGAGACTTGAGACTAGATATTTCATAGAAAATGTCGAGTAGCTAAAGGATTAACATGGACAATAGGCAGAGTACGTGTAAATATTAGGTTTTAAACATTCCGGCTTGTAGAGGACCTTCCCAGGCACATTCCCAGAATTAAACACTGTCATGTGCCAGGCGGTGTATTTAGAAATTCAACGTCTGGTCCCCGGGCAAGGGTAATGGGTTTGAATAGATGTAGTCCAGTGCACTAACGCCCTGGACCAGAGCTCTACGCGAAGAACAATGACGTCCCCCCCCCCCCCATACACACAGTTATTGTAACGTTAAATGTATTCAAATCTATAGTCTATGCTTGAAAAGTGATTCTAACACAAGTTAGGCTACTTATTGACAACCATTTTAGCATGAAACCGATATCTAGTGTGAACAACTTCCTAACCCATTTTGCTTTGTGTTGCAGCAAACGACCACCAACACAGTGGAGGAGCCCCTGGATCTGATCAGGCTCAGTTTGGATGAAAGGATATATGTTAAGATGAGAAACGACCGAGAACTCAGGGGCAGATTGAACGTAGGTAGTTAGTTGTATGACCTTGGTGATCATCTTGGTTGCTTTTGTAATGTTGCCGAATGTTTGAACAATGATGTAGTCTAAGCAATACGGCACAAGGGGATGTGGTATATGTCCAATATACCATGGCTGAATATATCACAAAACCCTGAGGTGCCTTATTGCTATTACAAAATGCTTATCAACGTAATTAGATCATTAAAAAGAAACGTTTTGTCATACCTTGATATACGATGGCTGTCAGCAAATCAGCATTCAGGGCCCGAATCACCTAGTTTATAATGTTGTGTATAGCTGTCACCCTGAATGCGAGCTTTATCATCTTGTCTCGCCAAATTATAGGCCTGCATAAGTCTAATGCGTTTTATCTTTGTTCCAGGCCTACGATCAGCACTTGAACATGATCTTGGGAGATGTTGAGGAGACGGTGACAACAGTAGAGATTGATGAGGAGACGTATGAAGAAATTTACAAGGTATGAAAAAGGGCTTACGCCACCTTTTCAACTGCAGAAATTTCAGCTACACCAGGGCTTGGCCTAAAGTCTCAGACTTTAGTGAAGGGTTCTCTAACCCTGTTCCTGGAGAGCTGCCCTCTTGTAGGTTTTAACTCCAACCCTAATCTAGCACACCTGCTTCTAATAATTATCTGGTTGATAAGCTGAATCAGGCTAGTTACACCATAGGGGGCCCCTAGATTGTCCTACTGAGAGGAAATGCACTGTAGGGGGGCCCTAGATTGTCCTACTGAGAGGAAATGCACCGTAGGGGGGCCCTAGATTGTCCTACTGAGAGGAGATGCACCGTAGGGGGCCCTAGATTGTCCTATCAGTGATGGGGGAACCACCCTCTGTTTTTTTCTGTGTGTCTGAGATCTAACCCAAGAATAGCTGTAATGGCTGAAATGTCTATTTCTGTCATTAAATATCCCCCTGGAGAAGTGATTTGTAGGTATTTGTAAAAACATTTACATTCATTACCCCTAGAAAAGGAATTGGGGTTCTTGTTTGTCACGGATCTCCAAACCAAGTCGAAGTTATGATCAAATCTATTTTCATGAAATACTGCATTGCTTAAATACATGTCTTTTATAGTTGGTAGTGTGCTGGCGCTCCTCTTACCAAGATTTCTGGATCCCCGAAGAGGTGCTCAGACAGCCCTGGGAATGTAACACTGAAATGCTGAAAGAAGGTTCAGTACGGCAACTTAATTTCAATCGTGTGGTTTTCTATTTTTCAGTCAACGAAGAGGAACATCCCCATGTTGTTTGTGAGAGGTGACGGAGTCGTCTTGGTCGCTCCTCCTCTCAGGGTGGGCTAGCAGCTAACCGTGTTCTGCTGTGTTCCTGGATCCTGAAGGATAAAAAAATGGTGTAGTTGAATGGTGTAGTTGATATATAATTATTTAGTCGTTACCTTTTGCGAGTTTTGAATGACCAATGGTTTTAAGTTAATGCAGAATAAATATTATTTGGCCTTGTATTTTAGTTAGATCGCTCTGGGAATTGTGTAAAACATTGATATTACCACATAAAATGAAATGCATTAACCAAGGTAATGGTTTCATTCAGGTTTGAAATTGTTCCAAATACCATTGTCTATTCCCCAACATGTTAGGTTGTTTTAATCTTACATGTTCCACTGTACTGCACAGTATTTTTTGGTTTCTGTCAAAAGTTTGTGGTCTTTTATGCTTTTGTAATGAACATGTTAACTAAAGGCTGAGACAAGAAATCATGTCTTCAGATGCGCCAGTAGTCATTTTGTTATTAAGTTCGGTCTGATGGTCATGTGACTGATAAAGGAAAACAATGTTAATAAAGCTGAGTTTTGAGTATTACGTTTGGAATGAGTCCTGTATTTTCTTCTCAGCCTTGCAAAAACAATGTAACATTTTCACCAACAAAGATGAATCACAACCAACCTTGTAAAGCGTTTATAAATCAAATCAATCTAATTTTATTTGTCACATACACATGGTTAGCAGATGTTAATGCGAGTGTAACGAAATGCTTGTGCTTCTAGTTCCGACAATGCAGTAATAACCAACAAGTAATCTAACTAACAATTCCAAAACTACTGTCTTATACACAGTGTAAGGGGATAAAGAATATGTACATAAGGATATATGAATGAGTGATGGTACAGAGCAGCATAGGCAAGATACAGTAGATGATATTGAGTACAGTATATATGAGATGAGTATGTAAACAAAGTGGCATAGTTAAAGTGGCTAGTGATACATGTATTACATAAGGATGCAGTCGATGATATAGAGTACAGTATATACGTATGCATATGAGATGAATAATGTAGGGTAAGTAACATTATATAGGGTAGCATTGTTTAAAGTGGCTAGTGATATATTTACATCATTTCCCATCAATTCCCATTATTAAAGTGGCTGGAGTTGAGTCAGTGTCATTGTCAGTGTGTTGGCAGCAGCCACTCAATGTTAGTGGTGGCTGTTTAACAGTCTGATGGCCTTGAGATTTTTCAGTCTCTCGGTCCCAGCTTTGATGCACCTGTACTGACCTCGCCTTCTGGATGATAGCGGGGTGAACAGGCAGTGGCTCGGGTGGTTGATGTCCTTGATGATCTTTATGGCCTTCCTGTAACATCGGGTGGTGTAGGTGTCCTGGAGGGCAGGTAGTTTGCCCCCGGTGATGCGTTGTGCAGACCTCACTACCCTCTGGAGAGCCTTACGGTTGAGGGCGGAGCAGTTGCCGTACCAGGCGGTGATACAGCCCGCCAGGATGCTCTCGATTGTGCATCTGTAGAAGTTTGTGAGTGCTTTTGATGACAAGCCAAATTTCTTCAGCCCCCTGAGGTTGAAGAGGCGCTACTGCGCCTTCTTCACGATGCTGTCTGTGTGAGTGGACCAATTCAGTTTGTCTGTGATGTGTATGCCGAGGAACTTAACTTGCTACCCTCTCCACTACTGTTCCATCGATGTGGATAGGGGGGTGTTCCCTCTGCTGTTTCCTGAAGTCCACAATCATCTCCTTAGTTTTGTTGACGTTGAGTGTGAGGTTATTTTCCTGACACCACACTCCGAGGGCCCTCACCTCCTCCCTGTAGGCCGTCTCGTCGTTGTTGGTAATCAAGCCTACCACTGTTGTGTCGTCCGCAAACTTGATGATTGAGTTGGAGGCTATATATATAGTATTAATAGTATTAATATGAATGATCAAATGTATTAATGTCAAAAATATCGTAGTGAATACACATTTAAAGCATAGCATTTTTCATGGCACGTTTTTTTCAGTCCATTCCTTTTTGATATCGAATGCACCCTGAGGAGAAGCCTATCCATTACTTCTAGAACCACTAGGTGGCAGTATTAACACATCCTCTACACATCTAGCGTCTCACAAGGGGGAGGGAATGCACCCTGAGGAGAAGCCAATCCATTACTTCTAGAACCAGTAGATGGCAGTATTAAAACATCCTCTACACGTCTAGCGTCTCACAAGCCACACCTGTAATTTTCCATTGCTTAAGGGTGGAGGAGATAGCAAATTGTGTTTTGACTTAAAATCCACTTGATTGAGGAGGAGAGGCAGGCTGAGGTCTGCACTTCCATAGTTTCACTTTGAGAGCGTGCCCGTTCAATATGCATTGTATAACAGAGGCGGATGAAACAGAATGCATTTAGCTTTCTTTTGCAAGGAACTCTTGTAGACATCTTCAATATTTATTCTGCCTCTATTCAAACACATGGGTTTACAAACCCCCGCCCCACAGAAGTGAAATCTTGTGTGCAAAGGACACAATCTTTCATGTTCACACTTGCCCCATCGTATCATTTCAACAGGCAAATAATTGGGTGCATTTCAATTCTGTAATAATCACACGTAGCTTGCTGCATAGTATTATTACATTATTACATTCATTGAGTATCAAATAATTACAAATATAATCAGACTGGCAATCAGTTGCTTTGATCTCCCTCTGAACCAACTATGCTAATGGCCACAGAGAAAGGACTCTGAAATAACAAAGCAGAACGATGACAAAGTTCAGAGCATTTATCTTGGGTTTTTGTTTTGACAAGATATAAAGACTACTGCTGTTACTGGGGCAGACCTGATGAATCAATTTGATATGACATTTCATTGAAATGTTAAATGTTTCTATATGGATACAATACCAACAAACTCCAGTTATATTGTATTAGGTGCAGAGATGGGGTCAAGACCAGTGCCTTTGGGAAGTATTCAGACCCCTTGACCCATCCATCTAGCTGTACATAGTCTATCGGTAAATAGCCCACCCAATTTTACCTACCTCATCCCCATACTGTTTATATTTATTTACTTTTATGCTCTTTTGCACATCAATATCTCTACCTGTACATGACCATCTGATCATTTATCACTCCAGTGTTAATCTGCTAAATTGTAATTATTCGCCTACCTCCTCATGCCTTTTGCACACAATGTATATAGACTCCCCTTTTTTTTCTACTGTGTTATTGACTTGTTAATTGTTTACTCCATGTGTAACTCTTTGTTGTATGCTCACACTGCTATGCTTTATCTTGGCCAGGTCGCAGTTACAAATGAGAACTTGTTCTCAACTAGCCTACCTGGTTAAATAAAGGTGTTCTCAACTAGCCTACCTGGTTAAATAAAGGTGTTCTCAACTAGCCTACCTGGTTAAATAAAGGTGTTCTCAACTAGCCTACCTGGTTAAATAAAGGTGAAATAAAAATACAATAAATATCTACACACAATGACAATGCGAAAACAGCTTTCATAAAAATAAAACCAGAAATACCTTCTTTACAAAACTATTCAGACCTTTTGCTATGAGACTCCAAATTGAGCTCAGGTGTGACCTGTTTCCATTGATCATCCTTGAGATGTTTCTACAACTTAATTGGAGTTGACCTGTGGTAAATTCAAATGATTGGACATGATTTGGAAAGGCACACACCTGTCTATATAAATGTCCTACAGTTGACAGTGCATCTCAGAGCAAAACCCAAGCCATGAGGTTGAAGGAATTGTCCGTTGAGCTCAGAGACAGGATTGTGTCAAGGCACAGATCTGGGGAAGGGTACCAAAACATTTCTGCAGCATTGAAGGTCCCCGAGAACACAGTGGCCTCCATCACTCTTAAATAGAAGTTTGGAACCACCAAGACTCTTCCTAGAGCTGGCCGCCCAGCCAAACTGAGTAATCAGGGGAGAAGGGCCTTGGTCAGGGAGGTGACCAAGAACCTGATGGTCACACTGACAGAGCTCTAGAGCCTGACAGCCGGCTTGGAGTTTGCCAAAAGGCACCTAAAGGACTCTCAGACCATGAGAAACAAGAAACCAAGATTTAACTCTGGCCTGAATGCCAAGCATCACATCTGGAGGAAACCTGGCACCATCCCTACAGTGAAACATGGTGGTGGCAGTATCATGGTGTGGGGATGTTTTTCAGAGGAAGGGACTGGGAGACTAGTCAGGATCGAGGCAAAGATGAACGGAGCATAGTACAGAGAGATCCTTGATGAAAACCTGCTCCAGAGGGCTAAGGACCTCAGGCTGGAGAAAAGGTTCAACTTCCAACAAGACAACGACCCCTAGCACACAGCCAAGACAACGCAGGAGTGGCTTCGGGACAAGTCTCTAAGTCTCTTTGTGGCCCAGCCATAGCCAGGACTTGAACCCAATTGAACATCAAATCAAATCAAATCAAATCAAATTTATTTATATAGCCCTTCGTACATCAGCTGATATCTCAAAGTGCTGTACAGAAACCCAGCCTAAAACCCCAAACAGCAAGCAATGCAGGTGTAGAAACATCTCTGGAGAGACCTGAAAATAGCTGTGCAGCAACTCTCCCCATCCAACCTGACAGAGCTTAAGAGGATCTGCAGAGAAGAATGGGAGAAACTCTCCAAAAACAGGTGTGCCAAGCTTGTACCCAAGAAGACTCGAGGCTGTAATCGCTGCCAAAGGTGCTTCAACAAAGTACTGAGTAAAGGGTCTGAATACTTATGTAAATGTGATATTCGAGTTTTGTATTTTTTTAATAAATTAGCTTAAATTAGCTATAAAAAACTGTTTTTGTTTTGTCATTATGGGGTATTGTGTGTAAATTGATGATGAAAAAATGACCTCGAGACCCCGACCCTGTAGATCCACCTGTCTATAAGGAATCCCAGTATTCCCTCAACAGGCCTGCCCACCAGTGATTAGTAGTGTAGAGGAGCGATGTTTCAGAAAATCGATGTGAGATGTTTGCGTTCCCTCCCAGACAGTGTGTTCTTTAGAGAATAAAAAAGTAACTTATTCTCCAGCCAGGAGGACCAACCTGTGTCCCAAATGACACTCTATTCACCATAAAGTGAACTACTTCTGACCAGAGCATTATGGGCCCCGGTCAAAAGTAGTGCACTATAAAGGGAATAGGTTGCCATTTGGGATGCACCCCAAATCATCTTCTTCCCACAGACTAATAATAACCATGTGACAGCAGTTTATCACCGAATATAGCTGAGAATGGGCGGGGGCCTTTGTTGATACAGTGGTAAGGCATGTGAACCTCACCGGGTGAAATCCCAAGAAACTATCTTTCTCCATCCCGTTGCCAGTTGTGCATCAGTACTACCAGATACACTCACACCACTGTCTTCTTGTGTAAAGACAACATTAGCCTTGTTCACATCCCAAATGGCACCCCATTCCCTATATAGTGCACTCATTTTGACCAGATCTTATGGGCCCTGGTGAAGTAGTGCACTATATAGAGAATAGGCAGTGGTTGACTTTGGCAGGAGCTCACCGTACCAGCACTTCTACTGCTTGAGCTCCTGTTCCTCTTATAGAATGTTGGAGGAAAAGTATTGTGGAGCTCCTGTTCCTCTTATAGAATGTTGGAGGAAAAGTATTGTGGAGCTCCTGTTCCTCTTATAGAATGTTGGAGGAAAAGTATTGTGGATCTCCTGTTCCTCTTATAGAATGTTGGAGGAAAAGTATTGTGGCGCTCCTGTTCCTCTTATAGAATGTTGGAGGAAAAGTATTGTGGAGCTCCTGCACCCACATTGAGTACCGACATCTATTTCAGTCCAAGTCAAGTCACTGAGAAAAGGGTATAGTGGGATAGTGTCTTTGGCTGCATCATTGGGTTATAATGACCTCTGAATGCACGGGTACTATGTGAATGCATTTGTCACTATGCACAGACATGGATAAACTCTGTCTCTCTGTCTCTCACTCTCTCTCTTTCTGTCTCTCTCTCTGTCTCCCTCTCTCTGTCTCTCCCTCTCTATCTCTGTCTCCCGCTCTCTCTGTCTCTGGCTCACTCTCTCTATCTCTGGCTCACTCTCACTATCTCTGGCTCACTCTCTCCATCTCTGGCTCTCTCGCTCTATCTCTGGCTCTCACTCTCTCGATCTCTGGCTCACTCTCTCCATCTCTGGCTCTCTCGCTCTATCTCTGGCTCTCACTCTCTCGATCTCTGGCTCACTCTCTCCATCTCTGGCTCTCTCGCTCTATCTCTGGCTCTCACTCTCACTATCTCTGGCTCTCACTCTCACTATCTCTGGCTCACTCTCTATCTCTGGCTCACTCTCTATTTCTGAGCGGACCCCAGACCTCACAACCATAAAGTGCAATGGGCTCATTGACTGATTCAAGTATTTTTTAGCCAAATCCTAATTGGTATGTTGCATTTTATGTTCCTTTTGATGGCATAGAATGCCCTTCTTGCCTTGTCTCTCAGATTGTTCAAAGTTTTGTGGAAGTTACCTGTGGCGCTGTTGTTTAGGCCAAGGTATGTATAGTTTTTTGTGTGCTCTAGGGCAATGGTGTCTAGATGGAATGTGTATTTGTGGTCCTGGCGACTGGACCTTTTTTGGAACACCATTATTTTGGTCTTACTGAGATTTACTGTCAGGGCCCAGGTCTGACAGAATCTGTGCAGAAGATCTAGGTGCTGCTGTAGGCCCTCCTTGGTTGGTGACAGAAGCACCAGATCATCAGCAAACAGTAGACATTTGACTTCAGATTCTAGTAGGGTGAGGCCGGGTGCTGCAGACTGCCCCTGCCAATTCGTTGATATATATGTTGAAGAGGGTTGGGCTTAAGCTGCATCCCTGTCTCACCCCACAGCCCTGTGTGAAGAAATGTGTGTTTTTTGCCAATTTTAACCGCACACTTGTTGTTTGTGTACATGGATTTTATAATGTCGTATGTTCTACCCCCAACACCACTTTCCATCAATTTGTATAGCAGACCCTCATGCCAAATTGAGTCGGAGGCTTTTATGAAATCAACAAAGCATGAGAAGACTTTGCCTTTGTTTTGGTTTGTTTGGTTGTCAATTAGGGTGTGCAGAGTGAATACATGGTCTGTTGTATGGTAATTTGGTAAAAAGCCAATTTGACATTTGCTCAGTACATTGTTTTCATTGAGGAAATGTACGAGTCTGTTAAATAGTTTTACTATAGCCAATTGGAATTTGTTGTTTGTATATTTGATCATTTCATTAAGGATACCATCAACACCAAATGCCTTTTTGGGTTGGAGGGTTTTTATTTTGTCCTGTAACTCATTCAAGGTAATTGGAGAATCCAGTGTGTTCTGGAATCCAGTGTGTTCTGGAATCCAGTGGGTTCTGGAATCCAGTGGGTTCTGGTCTTTAATAGTTGATTCTAAGATTTGTATTTGATCCTGTATATGTTTTGCTCTTTATTCTTTGTTATAGAGCCAAAAAGATTGGAGAAGTGGTTTACCCATACATCTCCATTTTGGATAGATAATTATTCGTGTTGTTGTTTGTTTAGTGTTTTCCAATTTTCCCAGAAGTGGTTAGAGTCTATGGATACTTATTTTCCACCATAATTTGCAAATAAATCCATAAAAAATCCTACAATGTGATTTTCTGGATTTTTTCTCTCTCATTTTGTCTGTCATAGTTGAAGTGTACCTATGATGAAAATTACAGGCCTCTCTCATCTTTTTAAGTGGGAGAACTTGCACAATTGGTGGCTGACTAAATACTTTTTTGCCCCACTGTATATTTCCCATTTGAGTCCATAAGGAGAACAATCAGGGTGGCTGACAGGGGGGGTGCTCAGAGGGGGTGAGAGCCGCTGGGCTTGGGGTTCTTCATTTGTCTGTTCTGCTGTGATGTCGACTCTATGGTCAGGGTCCGGTGTGGACTGTTCTGCTGTGGTGTCGAGACTTTTGTCAGGTGCTGAGGTGGGCTGTTCTGCTGGCTTCTCTGCGAGGGTGGCCACCTCTCTAGTGGGTTGTTCTCTGTCACACGCCATCCCCCTCACCCTCTTCTCGAGCAGTCTGATCCTCTCCTCTAGTGCTCTGTTCTTCTCCTGCTCCTGCTCTTTCTCCTGTTGAAGTTGTCCAGTTGTGCAGATATGTCTCTCTCCACCTCCAGCACTCCGGGTCTGGTTAAGGGGGTGTTGTTGTGCTGGACTGTTGTCTGGGTCTGTGCTGACTGCAGTGTAATCACCTGCTGTTCCAGCTCCACCTGCCTTACCTCCAGCTGGGTGAATTTATCCTTCCTTTCAATGAGTGAGTTGTACTCTGTGCTAGGAGGTTGACTTTCCGCTGGGGGTAGCTCGTCTGTGGGGTTATATAATGAAGAGGTCTGGTCTGACCCGCTCGGGGTGGGGGTATCTTTCTCAAGGGAGAGCTGGGTGAATTCCTTGATTAAGTGAAAGTCCAGCTGAAACTGTTTGGGGTTGCCCTGTACCATTACTGTTCCAGACTTATAGAGATTTATATTAGCTGACTCAGAGTCCTCGTTGTCAAGTATCCTGAGTTTCCTCCTCTCTTAATGTCTGTTAATATGGCACTGTGCCATGCCAGGGGATGGTTTGTGTGGAAGATGAGGTTGCTGATGTTCCCATTTTTGTAATAGTCAGAAAAAAGTGTCTCTTGATTTTCCATAAGGATCTTCATTTTGTAATCTTTTCTTGCCTTATCATTCTTTTTATTTAATTTGACATTTATTTAACTAGGCAAGTCAGTTAAGAACAAATTCTTATTTTCAATGACGGCCTAGGAACAGTGGGTTAACTGCCTGTTCAGGGGCAGAACGACAGATTTGTACCTTGTCAGCTCGGGGATTTGAACTTGCAACCTTCCGGTTACTAGTCCAACGCTCTAACCACTAGGCTACCCTGCCACCCCTTTACATGCACAGGGTACTGTATTTTAATTACCTCTGAACAGCACGAGGGAGCTTCTAAGGCCTCTCCATTTGGTTGGAGTAGACTGTTTGACTCTCCTGCCATTGTTGGGCTAATGGGCTTTGACACCTCTCATTTGACACGTCAGTGCTAGTTGAAGTTGTATCAAGTTTGGTAGCCTTAATTTAGCATTCAGTCCTTAATGTAGTATATTTTTCTTCTTGGTTTTTGGAAATAAAATATAGTTTCAGACTAAACATTACTCACTCAGTTCCAGGTTGGATGGTGTTTCACGTTTCTGTTGTTTTCCAGAGAGTTTGCTGTATGTATATATATATATATATATAATAATGTATAGAATAGAATAATAAGTAGTTGGTAGTTGTAAACCTTCCAGGTGATTCCGTAATTCCATCCAAAATCAGGTTGTAGGTTTTGAGTTTTGATTTGAAGTGAAGGTTATGTTGTAGAGGGTAGCATCCTGTATATGTTCCTGACCCCAAAAAAATCCAAGTTTATCTAACGCTAAATCTATATTTTGTTAAGAAAATGCTGAAAAATGCAGGAGCTCATCTGATGATGACCTCTCTCTCTCAATTCAATTCAAGGGGCTTTATTGGTATGGGAAACATGTGTTAACATTGCCAAAGCAAGTGAGGTAGATATTATACAAAAGTGAAATAAACAATAAAAATTAACAGTAAACATGACACATACAGAAGTTTAAAAAAAATTAAGACATTACAAATGTCATATTATATATATATATATATACAGTGTTGTAACAATGTACAAATATACACAAGGGAAAATAAATAAGCATAAATATGGGTTGTATTTACAATGGTGTTTGTTCTTCACTGGTTGCCCTTTTCTTGTGGCAACAGGTCACAAATCTTGCTGCTGTGATGGCACACTGTGGAATTTCACCCAGTAGATATGGGAGTTTATCAAAATTGGATTTGTTTTCGAATTATTTGTGGATCTGTGTAATCTGAGGGAAATCTCTCTAATATGGTCATACATTGGACAGGAGGTTAGGAAGTGCAGCTCAGTTTCCACCTCATTTTGTGGGCAGTGTGCACATAGCCTGTCTTCTCTTGAGAGCCAGGCCTGTCTACGGCGGCCTTTCTCAATAGCAAGGCTATACTCACTAAGTCTGTACTATACTAAATAATCCTTAAGTTTGGGTCAGTCACAGTGGTCAGGTATTCTGCCATGGGAAACATATGTTAACATTGCCAAAGCAAGTGAAGTAGATAATAAACAAAAGTGAAATAAACAATAAAAATGAACAGTAAACATTACACTCACAAAAGTTCCAAAAGAATAAAGACATTTCAAATACCATTGTGCAAATAGTACAAAAGGGAAAATAAATACCTCTCTCTCTCATTTCAATTCAGTTCAAAGGGTTTTATTGGCATGGGAAATAAATACCTCTCTCTCTCATTTCAATTCAGTTCAAAGGGTTTTATTGGCATGGGAAATAAATACATCTCTCTCTCATTTCAATTCAGTTCAAAGGGTTTTATTGGCATGGGAAATAAATACATCTCTCTCTCATTTCAATTCAGTTCAAAGGGTTTTATTGGCATGGGAAATAAATACACCTCTCTCTCATTTCAATTCAGTTCAAAGGGTTTTATTGGCATGGGAAATAAATACATCTCTCTCTCATTTCAATTCAGTTCAAAGGGTTTTATTGGCATGGGAAATAAATACATCTCTCTCTCAGTTCAATTCAGTTCAAAGGGTTTTATTGGCATGGGAAACATGTTACATTGCAAAAACAAGTGAAATAGATTGTAGTTCTATTGAGATAAGAGTTATTTGTAATTTTCCTGGTGCTCCCCCTTTGTGAGTGTGTCACTTCATGTTGCAAATATGTTGTTAAATTTGGCAGATATGAGAGAGAGAGAGCGAGAGAGAGAGAGAGAGAGAGAGAGAGAGCAAGAGAGAGAGCGCGAGAGAGCGCGAGAGAGAGAGCGAGAGAGAGAGAGAGCGAGAGAGAGCGAGAGAGAGAGAGAGCGAGAGAGAGCGAGAGAGAGAGAGAGAGAGAGAGAGAGAGAGAGCGAGCGAGAGAGAGAGAGCGAGAGAGAGAGAGAGAGAGAGAGAGAGAGCGAGAGAGAGAGCGAGAGAGAGAGCGAGGGAAGGGGGAGAGAGAGAGAGAGCGTGAGAGAGAGCGAGAGAGAGGGGAGGGGGAGAGAGAGAGAGAGAGAGAGGACAGTTGCAGGAGAAAGGGCCACGTGAGCAGTGATGCCAATTCAGCCGACCACAACAACAGGAATGGCCTTTAGGGCATTTACCAGGTTTATTTAAAATGTCTGATTTATAGCTGTGTTAGAAATGGCACCCTGTTCCCTATAGTGCACTACCTTTGACCAGGTCCCATAGGGACCGACTCATAGGGCCCTGGTCAAAAGTAGTGCGCTATATGGCGAATAGGGTCAATGTGACTGTGCAGTAGCTACTGTACAATACTTAACAGTACAGTCAGAGAGAGTGGAAAACTAGTCTGTCTGTCTGTCTGTCTGTCTGTGTCTGTCTGTCTGTGTCTGTCTGTCTGTCTGTCTGTCTGTCTGTCTGTCTGTCTGTCTGTCTGTCTGTCTGTCTGTCTGTCTGTCTGTCTGTCTGTCTGTGTCTGTCTGTCTGTCTGTCTGTGTCTGTCTGTCTGTCTGTCTGTCTGTCTGTCTGTCTTCATTAATATGGCTGGCCACTGGTAAACAGATGTTTGTTTAGAGATGAAAGGCAACTTATTTTGAAGATAACAATGTATTACCCATAGCGTCTCTCTCTGTGTGTCCTTGTGATGCATTCTGGGAATAAATAAAATCCCAGTCAGTTAATTATTCATAAAAGAATAATACTCCCACAGAAATAATAACCTCTCTCACTTGGCAGAACTGGAATCTATGTGGAAAACGAATTGGATTTGAATATGTGGTAACCATATTTCAACATAGACAAACCTTCTATAGCGTATGTTGAATTTGTACCTTTACAAAAACTCAAATGCAATGTTATATTCACTTTCAGAATTGGTTTATCTCTCTACAGCTACCCTTTGCTCTCCCATCTAAGGTTTTAACCGAGCCCTGCTAGGATATTTGTCACTGACTATTACCAATGTGCAAATGACTAAATGTGACTAAACTAAATAGATTCACTGTTGCTAATAAAGTCATTCTGGAGGGTAGGTTTAACAAATGAAATGTGACCGTACTTTATCAATCATCAATGATGCTATTTAGGCCTTTATAGCATTTGAAAATTGAACTAAACATAGACAGTACAATAGGCCTAGTGCTTCCAGCTCTGGTTGATTTAAAAGGTAGTGATGTTGAATTGTGTTTGGTTGTCGACGCAACCAGATATCAACAATTGAAGGAGATGTATCTTCTGATTGGATAGTTCCATTTGAGCCACTGACTTCATCTGGCTTTAATTCCAGTTTGTCTACAAATTAATCATTGATATGTTGGATTCACGTCTTCATCTCAACCAACCAAGCTAAAGAATAGGATTAAATCAAATAAAACTATATTTAAAGTGCATTTAAAATTGTATTTGATTTAGTCCTATACTTCAACTTAGATTTTAGGATGAGATGGAAATGTGAATCCAACATCTCAATGATTAATTTGTAGATTAAAGACAAACTAAGTCAGTGGCACATTTGGAACTATCCAAGCAGAAGATAAATATCTTTCAAATGTTGATATTTGCACCATGTACTTTTAATGTAATCTCAAATGCAATCCAAGTCATTTGGTCCTGCTATTCAAATCAAATCAAGCTTTATTTGAAATGCAACACAGTGTTCTTCACAAGAAAAAACTATGAAAATAAAAATGGAAGTATTTACTACACAACAAATATGAGATAAAAAACAAAAGAATATCAATAAAAATGGAATGACTAAAAACCACCCTAAGGAAAAGCAAAACTAAAAAGGTGTGTTTGAAGATCTCTTTTAAATATGTCCACAGTTTCAGCCCCCCTCAGGTTCTCTGGCAGGCTGTTCCAGAAGCTGGGGGCATAGTAACTAAAGGCTGGGGGCAAAGTAACTAACGGCTGGGGGCATAGTAACTAAAGGCTGCCTCTCCATGCCTCTTGGTCCCCCTCAGGTTCTCTGGCAGGCTGTTCCAGAGGCTGGGGGCATAGTAACTAAAGGCTGCCTCTCCATGCCTCTTGGTCCCCCTCAGGTTCTCTGGCAGGCTGTTCCAGAGGCTGGGGGCATAGTAACTAAAGGCTGCCTCTCCATGCCTCTTGGTCCCCCTCAGGTTCTCTGGCAGGCTGTTCCAGAGGGTGGGGGCATAGTAACTAAAGGCTGCCTCTCCATGCCTCTTGGTCCCCCTCAGGTTCTCTGGTAGGCTGTTCCAGAGGCTGGGGGCATAGTAACTAAAGGCTGGGGGCATAGTAACTAAAGGCTGGGGGCATAGTAACTAAAGGCTGCCTCTCCATGCCTCTTGGTCCCCCTCAGGTTCTCTGGCAGGCTGTTCCAGAAGCTGGGGGCATATTAACTAAAGGCTGCCTCTCCATGCCTCTTGGTCCCCCTCAGGTTCTCTGGCAGGCTGTTCCAGAGGCTGGGGGCATAGTAACTAAAGGCTGTCTCTCCATGCCTCTTGGTCCTAGGCTTTGGGATAGTTAAAAGGCCAGAGGACCTGAGGGAGCTACTGGGTACATAACTTAAAGAACATCTGACAGGTATTGGGCTGCAGAATCATGGATTGACTTAAAAATAAACAATAGAAGAATCTTAAAATGAATTATAAAACTCACAGGCAGCTAATGCAGAGACCTTAAACACCTATAAACACATGTATAATGTGTGAACCTGGTGTAATGTGTGCTCTCCGTCTGGTCTTGATCAGTACGCATGCTGCATCATTCTGTATGTTTTGCAGCTGACCAATGAATTCTTGGGTAAACCAGACAGGAGAGAATTACAGTAGTCAAGCCTGCTTGTAATAAAAGCATGGATGAGTTTCTCTGTATCAGCCGGAGACAGAAAGGGTTGTACTTTGGCAATGTTTCTCAGATGGTATAAAGCTATTTTAGTCACATTCCTAATGTTCAGAAAACTAAAATGACACCTAGGTTTTATTTTACCTGGTGTTTTATCTTCATAGATGAAGTACCACAAGTGATAACACATTTATCTGTTGTATAAATAAACAAAATATCTGACATTTGAACTTTACTGTGCTTTTAAATGGTTGAAAGCCCAGTGGTAGACATTTGGGTGACAACTAAACCAAAAAAATAACAGAAATAGTTTTTCCATTGGAATGTGGTTGTGCTTTTAGATAATTGAAAGCATAGTGACAACACATTGGGAATTCAACTAACTTGGCTGTCTTTTTTGAGGGGGTGAATATAAAGAGAGAATGAGAGAGTGAGAGAGTGAGTGAGAGAGAGAGTGAGAGAATGAGAGAGTGAGTGAGAGAGTGAGAGTGTCTGCTTTGGCAGTGTTAACACATGTTTCCCATACCAATAAAGCCCCTTGAATTGAAATGGAATTGAATTGAGAGAGTACCTTCTGTCCAGGACATCTACAGCACCTGGTGTCACAGGAAGGCCAAGAAGATAATCAAGGACCTCAGCCACTCGAGCCACAGCCTGTTCAATCCGCTACCCTCCAGTAGGCGAGGTCAGTACAGGTGCATCAAAGCAGGGACCGAGAGACTGAAAAACAGCTTCTATCTCAAGGCCATCAGACTGTTAAATAGTCACCACTAGCCAGCCTCCGCCCAGTACCCTGCCGTGAACTTTAGTCACTGTTACTAGCTGGCTACCATCCGGTTACTGAACCCTGCAACTTAGAGGCTGCTGCCCTGTGTAAATAGACAAGGAACACTGGCCACTTTAATAATGTTTACATACTATTTTATCCATTTCATAGACACAGTATTCCAGTCAATGACATCCTATTCAACTATTGCTGTTTAAATAGTATTCTATCCTATGTATTCTACAGCTATACTAAATATTATATCAACATACTGTCCATAATGTCTATACATCCAATCATATATTGGACACACCTACTCATTCAAGGGTTTTTTCTTAATTGTTTTTACTATTTTCTACATTGTAGAATAATAGTGAAGATGTCAAAATTATGAAATACTGTAACACATATGGAATCATGTAGTAACCCAAAGAAATGTTAAACAAATCTTTTATATTTGAGATTCTTCAAAGTAGCCACCCTTTGCCTTGATGACAGCTTTGCACACTCTTGGCATTCTCTCAACCAGCTTCACCATTTACTACGTTACAATGTGTTAGGCATCTAACTAAGTTTGTTATGTAAAATGGAAATCTGGAATGAGTTAAACCAGACTGCCAGTAGCCTTAGGAACTCAACCAAAGGAATTCTATAAAGTTTATTTACTTGTAAAAGGTTGGAATCAAATCGTTTGGGTCTGTCTGTATTTAAAGGGCTACTGTGGTGTCCTGAAACTGACCATGTGTTCATGTGTTTTATTAAACTGTGTCTCTCTCAAGGTGATTTGTTTTTTAAACTGTGTCTCTCTCAAGGTGATTTGTTTTTTAAACTGTGTCTCTCTCAAGGTGATTTGTTTTTTAAACTGTGTCTCTCTCAAGGTGATATGTTTATTAAACTGTGTCTCTCTCAAGGTGATTTGTTTTTTAAACTGTGTCTCTCTCAAGGTGATATGTTTATTAAACTGTGTCTCTCTCAAGGTGATTTGTTTTTTAAACTGTGTCTCTCTCAAGGTGATATGTTTATTAAACTGTGTCTCTCTCAAGGTGATATGTTTATTAAACTGTGTC
Organism: Oncorhynchus kisutch; assembly: GCF_002021735.2. Classification (NCBI taxonomy): domain Eukaryota; kingdom Metazoa; phylum Chordata; class Actinopteri; order Salmoniformes; family Salmonidae; genus Oncorhynchus; species Oncorhynchus kisutch. The sequence continues at coordinate 68,890,750 of NC_034178.2, forward strand.
TCTCTCAAGGTGATATGTTTATTAAAATGTGTCTCTCTCTAGGTGATTTATATGTTTATTAAACTTTCAAGGTGAGTTTTGAATTAAACTGCTTTTTCAAAAATAATTAACCCATCAAAACAATATACTATAGTGACTAACAACAGAAGGAGAAAAAAAAGTCTGGTTTTGTGTTTGTGGTCTATGTCTTGTGGTTGGATAATGTGCATGTAATCAGCTTCTTGCACAACAACAATTGTCTCTTCCAAAAAGTCTAGGCCTAATGGTGGATATTTACGATAATAACCAGGAAGGAATTTACTACGACCTGTTTGAGAAACAACACAATCCCAAAACATTATCACTGACATAAATCACCAACACAAAAGCCCCATGCTGCATATTGCACATGATGTTTTAATATTGCAAATAGGTTTGTAGCAGCAGCGGCAGCGTAGCCTAGTGGTTAGAGCGATTGGACTAGTAACCGGAAGGTTGCGAGTTCAAACCCCGAGCTGACAAGGTACAAATCTGTTGTTCTTCCCCTGAACAGGCAGTTAACCCACTGTTCCCAGGCCGTCATTGAAAATAAGAGTTTGTTCTTAACTCACTTGCCTGGTTAAATAAAGGTAAAATCCATCACCACAATCTCCTGGCTAGCCGGTATAAAGCCATTCTCTCACCTCACCACCATGTCAACGAGCATTGGCACATTTACTGTCAATACATCCATTTATGTGAGATTGCATCCCAAATATAACTCAGTTTTCTCTTCATAAGACCTGCTTCTAATCATTTTTCATATAGTCTATCTGATATAGCTCCCGAGTGGCGCAGTGGTCTAAGGCACTGCATCTCTCAGTGCAAGAGGTGTCACTACAGTGGTTTGGATCCAGGCTGCATCACATCCGATTGTGATTGGGAGTCCAACAGTTGTGGTGCACAATTGGCCCAGCATCGTCCGGGTTTGGCTGGGGTAGGCCACCATTGTAAATACAAATTTGTTCTTAGCTGACAAGCTTAGTTAAATAAAACAATACTTGGAATTTTTATGTTATTGTGTGTTTGTCCAATGTAGCGTGCTGTTGGTTGACAAAAAACTATGCAGCTTACTGTTGGTTGTCAAAAACCAATGTAGCGTGCTGTTGGTTGTCAAAAAACTATGCAGCTTACTGTTGGTTGTCAAAAACCAATGTAGCGTGCTGTTGGTTGACAAAAAACTATGCAGCTTACTGTTGGTTGTCAAAAACCAATGTAGCGTGCTGTTGGTTGTCAAAAAACTATGCAGCTTACTGTTGGTTGTCAAAAACCAATGTAGCTTACTGTTGGTTGTCAAAAACCAATGCAGCTTACTGTTGGTTGTCAAAAACCAATGTAGCTTACTGTTGGTTGTCAAAAACCAATGTAGCTTACTGCTGGTTGTCAAAAACCAATGTAGCTTACTGTTGGTTGTCAAAAACCAATGTAGAGTGCTATTGGTTGTCAAAAACCAATGTAGCTTACTGCTGGTTGTCAAAAACCAATGTAGCTTACTGTTGGTTGTCAAAAACCAATGTAGAGTGCTATTGGTTGTCAAAAACCAATGTAGCTTACTGTTGGTTGTCAAAAACCAATGTAGCTTACTGTTGGTTGTCAAAAACCAATGTAGAGTGCTATTGGTTGTCAAAAACCAATGTAGCGTGCTGTTGGTTGTCAAAAAACAATGTAGCTTACTGTTGGTTGTCAAAAAACAATGTAGAGTGCTATTGGTTGTCAAAAAACAATGTAGCGTGCTGTTGGTTGTCACTGCTGGTCTTTCCCAGTACATTTAAACAGGCCAGTCTAGTACCGTTTGGCTTGGTTTGACTCAGCTCAGGCGTGTGTAAAGGTTTATAAGTGTCTCCTCATTGAGCTGGAGGGGAACAGTGACTCATCGGTAAGTAGCCTTCTGAAAAAATTGCCTTCTAAAAATGTACAAAACGTCTACATCTAGACTCTGTGGTGCCATCTGAGAAGGTTACGACTGTGTGTGTGTGTGTGTGTGTGTAGTCCACTTGACCAGTGTGCAGTGGGCTTCGTTTTGTTGTTGTGCCCAGTCACGTATGGTTGAAAAAAATATATAATTTGTGTCAGGCAGAGAAGGGCAAAGCCTAAGCCAGCACCATACCACCCTGCATCCCAATGCTGGCTTCTAAAGCTAATCAGGGTTGTTTCTGGTCTGTCCCTGGATGGGAGACCAGATGCTGCTATTTAAAAAAAAAAAAATATCCCAATGGCCCAGGACAATGATTGGGGACATTGTCCTGTGTAGGGTGCTGTCTTTTGGATGGGATGTTAAATGGGTGTCTTGAGTCTCTGTGGTCACTAAAAATCCCATGGCACTGATCGTAAGAGTGTTAACCCTGATGTCCTGGCTAAATTCCCAATCTGGCCCACTCATCACGCCCCCCTACCATGTAACTATTCCCCAGGTCTTTGCCTGTAAATGAGAATGTGTTCTCAGTCAACTCACCTGGTAATATAAAAATACTAATATGCCTCTCATGGTATAGGTTAGGACTTGCTGGAGCAGGAGGCTGGTGGTTGCTCCAACACCATGCACCTTCAAACTGCTCCAACACCATGCACCTTCAATTTGTTTAAGGTGGGCCCTTATGGCAGCAGTGTTGGAGCAGTTTATAGCAGCAGTGTTGGAGCAGTTTGTGGCAGCAGTGTTGGAGCAGTTTATGGCAGCAGTGTTGGAGCAGTTTATGGCAGCAGTGTTGGAGCAGTTTATGGCAGCAGTGTTGGAGCAGTTTGTTCAAGGTGGGCCCTCATGGCAGCAGTGTTGGAGCAGTTTGTTTAAGGTGGGCCCTTGTGGCATCAGTGTTGGAGCAGTTTGTGGCAGCAGTGTTGGAGCAGTTTGTGGCAGCAGTGTTGGAGCAGTTTGTTCAAGGTGGCCCTTATGGCAGCAGTGTTGGAGCAGTTTATGGCAGCAGTGTTGGAGCAGTTTATGGCAGCAGTGTTGGAGCAGTTTATGGCAGCAGTGTTGGAGCAGTTTGTTCAAGGTGGGCCCTCATGGCAGCAGTGTTGGAGCAGTTTATAGCAGCAGTGTTGGAGCAGTTTGTTTAAGGTGGGCCCTTGTGGCAGCAGTGTTGGAGCAGTTTGTGGCAGCAGTGTTGGAGCAGTTTATGGCAGCAGTGTTGGAGCAGTTTATGGCAGCAGTGTTGGAGCAGTTTATGGCAGCAGTGTTGGAGCAGTTTATGGCAGCAGTGTTGGAGCAGTTTATGGAAGTAGTGTTGGAGCAGTTTGTTCAAGGTGGCCCTTATGGCAGCAGTGTTGGAGCAGTTTATGGCAGCAGTGTTGGAGCAGTTTATGGCAGCAGTGTTGGAGCAGTTTGTTCAAGGTGGGCCCTTATGGCAGCAGTGTTGGAGCAGTTTGTTCAAGGTGGGCCCTTATGGCAGCAGTGTTGGAACAGTTTGTTCAAGGTGGGCCCTTATGGCAGCAGTGTTGGAGCAGTTTGTTCAAGGTGGGCCCTTATGGCAGCAGTGTTGGAGCAGTTTGTTCAAGGTGGGCCCTGACGCCATTCATGTGCTGTCGACTACTGATTCATGCTTTGATTTAGCAAGTTGAGATGTTGCTTATTTATACTTATGCAGAAGTTTAATTCTATTATATTTTATTAAACTTTATTTATTTTCTTGTTGTTGGGAAAATAACAAAATAAACGTGAACTAGAACTTTCTTGTTTGATCTGCTGTCTGTTTAGGTTGATTTGAATAACACCATTAGAAGCTGTTTAAGTTGATTTGAATAACACCATTAGAAGCTGTTTAAGTTGATTTGAATAACACCATTAGAAGCTGTTTAAGTTGATTTGAATAACACCATTAGAAGCTGTTTAAGTTGATTTGAATAACACCATTAGAAGCTGTTTAGGTTGATTTGAATAACACCATTAGAAGCTGTTTAGGTTGATTTGAATAACACCATTAGAAGCTGTTTAGGTTATGCTGGGGTATTTATGGTTTGCATTATCATATTAGTTTATTCCAGCCAGACTACAGACCTGGGTTCAAATATTATTGGATATCTAGCGATAGGTCTTACCCAATAAATAACTTTACAAAAAGGACTCATTGGTAAACAGGTTGGAGGACTCAACAGACAGGGATATATATCTTCTTAGTTCAGGCTTTATTCCATGATTGGATGAACACACATATACTGATGTTTTGACAGGTATACTGATGTTTTGACAGGTATACCGATGTTTTGACAGGTATACTGATGTTCTGACAGGTATACTGATGTTGACACATACTGATGTTCTGACAGGTATACTGATGTTCTGACAGGTATACTGATGTTCTGACAGGTATACTGATGTTGACACATACTGATGTTTTGACAGGTATACTGATGTTTTGACAGGTTTACTGATGTTTTGACAGGTATACTGATGTTCTGACAGGTATACTGATGTTCTGACAGGTATACTGATGTTCTGACAGGTATACTGATGTTCTGACAGGTATACTGATGTTCTGACAGGTACACCGATGTTCTGACAGGTATACCGATGTTGACACATACTGATGTTCTGACAGGTACACCGATGTTCTGACAGGTATACTGATGCTTTGACAGGTATACTGATGTTCTGACAGGTATACTGATGTTCTGACAGGTATACCGATGTTGACACATACTGATGTTCTGACAGGTATACTGATGTTTTGACAGGTATACTGATGTTCTGACAGGTATACTGATGTTCTGACAGGTATACTGATGTTCTGACAGGTACACCGATGTTCTGACAGGTATACTGATGTTCTGACAGGTATACTGATGTTCTGACAGGTATACTGATGTTCTGACATATACTGATGTTTTGACATCACATGACGTCGTCATCAGAACATTTTGAGCATGCAAAGATTGTTTGCTTTGATTTGAGATGCTCTGGTCTGGCCTGCCTTGTCTGGTCTGGCCTGCCTTGTCTGGTCTGGTCTGGCCTTGTCTGGTCTGGCCTGCTCTGGTCTGGCCTGCCTTGTCTGGTCTGGCCTGCCTTGTCTGGTCTGGTCTGGCCTTGTCTGGTCTGGCCTGCTCTGGTCTGGCCTGCCTTGTCTGGTCTGGCCTGCTCTGGTCTGGCCTGCCTTGTCTGGTCTGGCCTGCCTTGTCTGGTCTGGTCTGGCCTTGTCTGGTCTGGCCTGCTCTGGTCTGGCCTGCCTTGTCTGGTCTGGCCTGCCTTGTCTGGTCTGGTCTGGCCTTGTCTGGTCTGGCCTGCTCTGGTCTGGCCTGCCTTGTCTGGTCTGGCCTGCCTTGTCTGGTCTGGTCTGCCTTGTCTGGTCTGGCCTGCTCTGGTCTGGTCTGCCTTGTCTGGTCTGGCCTGGTCTGGCCTGGTCTGGCATGCTCTGGTCTGCCTTGTCTGGTCTGCCTTGTCTGGTCTGCCTGTCTGGTCTGGCATGCTCTGGTCTGGTCTGCCTTGTCTGGTCTAGCCTGCTCTGGTCTGGTCTGGCCTGCTCTGGTCTGCCATGTCTGGTCTGGCCTTTTCTTGCATAACCTCCAGAACCACAGCTGCTCGGTGAGTTTGTGTGTGTGTGTGTTACGGTGCTGATTAAAGAAGCTTTGGCTTGGAAGGCTTGTACAGGAGTGCACTACTCGGTGTCGTTATCATTGGCTACACGCGTCAGAGATCAAATGTGACTCCACACAAAGACACCATGTTTCATAACAAAGCTGGAAAAAACAGAAGCGTAGCATCAAAACGACTGGCGGGTTTCATTTATAGCAGTTCAATAATGACGAGAAGGGAGACAGGAATCCGTTTAACCATTTATCTGGAACGTGATCATCTCAACACACACAACAACCATGATGCTCTGCGACACAACTCCAATACACCACAGACACAACACATAGACATTCGGGGCACCAAAATCATGATAGCTCTGTGTACTGCACAGGACCCAGACATAGACATAGACACAGCCAGATACAGACAGATTATGACACCAATATGGACAGACACAGACAGACAGCCACAGACAAAGCAGACACAGAAACAGGCAGACACAGATACAGACACAGATGCAGACACAGACAGACACAGACACAGAGGCAACTTGTGTTCTCAGTGTTCACCAAAGTTGTGTTGTGAATCTGGCCTGTTGTTTAGGTTAGGCCTGTCTGCTCTGCCAGCCTATGGCAACACCAAAGCTGGACTAAATACCTGAATGTTTTCCGGTACTGGCTTTGCTCCAGGCATTTGCGACTGTGTTGGAAGAGTGTCCATTGTACTGGCTTTGCTCCAGGCATTTGAGACTGTGTTGGAAGAGTGTCCATTGTACTGGCTTTGTCCCAGGCATTTGAGACTGTGTTGGAAGAGTGTCCATTGTACTGGCTTTGCCCCAGGCATTTGAGACTGTGTTGGAAGAGTGTCCATTGTTCTAGCTTTGCCCCAGGCATTTGAGACTGTGTTGGAAGAGTGTCCATTGTGGTGTCCATTGTACTGGCTTTGCCCCAGGCATTTGAGACTGTGTTGGAAGAGTGTCCATTGTACTGGCTTTGCCCCAGGCATTTGCGACTGTGTTGGAAGAGTGTCCATTGTACTGGCTTTGCCCCAGGCATTTGAGACTGTGTTGGAAGAGTGTCCATTGTGGGAAGCTAATCTTTCTAAAGCATTGTTAATTGTACGATGTGTCAGCCTTCATCCCTCCCTCCCTGGCATTGCTCTCGTTGTTTGTACTGTGAACAATAGGATGAATGTCTGTCTGTCTTGTCCCCAAATTACACACCATTCCCTATGTAGTGCACTACTTTTGACCAGAGCCCTACGTAGGGTTCATGTCGGATCGCAGACTCTGTGCTAGTCATGCTGTGCGTAGCAGAATAATACTATTTCTCCTATTTGTCATTGTTGTGATTCCTAAGGTTTTTGTGAAGCCTGCCAGGAACAATGATGGGGATATGTGCAAATTCTGCAGCGATCATTACGGTTGGATTATCCTGGGTTATTTTTAACGATGTAAATAATAATTTCAATTGGAATGCCCTTCTGGTTAATGCAATGTTTTGTCTAATCTCTCACAGGCGCACACACACACACACACACACACACACACACACACACACACACACACACACACACACAAAGGCAAGGAATATTGCTCTAGATCATGACTGTAATAGAACAATGTTGTTTCCATTGGTTGTTCACTTTAGGTTAACTGTTCCTTGGGCCTTTCAAATCCAATGTAGAGTCTGCATCCCAAATGGCACCCTATTCCCTTTATAGTGCACTACTTTTGACCAGGGGGGAATAGAGTGGCGTTTGAGACGCAGTCCAAGTCTTAATTGTTCATGCAACAATAAAAGTGTGGTTCACCACATATGATGGGCAGCAGAGAGGAAGACTGGCAGTGGAGATGAGGACTTTCAGTGGAGAGGAGGACTGGCAGCAGAGAGGAAGACTGGCAGTGGAGAGGAGGACTGGCAGTGGAGAGGAGGACTGGCAGTGGAGAGGAGGACTGGCAGCGGAGATGAGGACTGGCAGTGGAGAGGAGGACTGGCAGTGGAGATGAGGGCTGGCAGCGGAGATGGGGACTGGCAGAGGAGAGGAGGACTGGCAGTGGAGAGGAGGACTGGCAGTGGAGAGGAGGACTGGCAGTGGAGAGGAGGACTGGCAGTGGAGAGGAGGACTGGCAGTGGAGATGAGGACTGGCAGTGGAGATGAGGACTGGCAGTGGAGATGAGGACTGGCAGTGGAGAGGAGGACTGGCAGTAGAGATGAGGACTGGCAGCGGAAATGAGGACTGGCAGCGGAGAGGAGGACTGGCAGCGGAGAGGAGGACTGGCAGCGGAGATGAGGACTGGCAGCAGAGATGAGGACTGGCAGCAGAGATGAGGACTGGCAGTGGAGATGAGGACTAGCAGTGGAGATGAGGACTGGCAGCAGAGATGAGGACTGGCAGCAGAGATGAGGACTGGCAGCAGAGATGAGGACTGGCAGTGGAGATGAGGACTAGCAGTGGAGATGAGGACTGGCAGCAGAGATGAGGACTGGCAGCAGAGATGAGGACTGGCAGCAGAGATGAGGACTGGCAGTGGAGATGAGGACTAGCAGTGGAGATGAGGACTAGCAGTGGAGATGAGGACTGGCAGCAGAGATGAGGACTAGCAGCGGAGATGAGGACTGGCAGCAGAGAGGAGGACTGGCAGTGGAGAAGAGGACTGGCAGCAGAGAAGAGGACTGGCAGCAGAGAAGAGGACTGGCAGCGGAGATGAGGACTGGCAGCAGAGAGGAGGACTGGCAGCAGAGAGGAGGACTGGCAGCGGAGATGAGGACTGGCAGCAGAGAGGAGGACTGGCAGCAGAGAGGAGGACTGGCAGCGGAGATGAGGACTGGCAGTGCAGTTGAGGACTGGCAGCGGAGATGAGGACTGGCAGTGGAGAGGAGGACTGGCAGTGGAGATGAGGACTAGCAGTGGAGATGAGGACTGGCAGCGGAGATGAGGACTGGCAGTGGAGATGAGGACTGGCAGCGGAGAGAAGGACTGGCAGTGGAGAGGAGGACTGGCAGTGGAGATGAGGACTGGCAGCAGAGAGAAGGACTGGCAGCATGAGAAAAACAAGACTTGAAATGCTTCTGTTTGTGTTTTTAGCTCAGCATGCATAACGCCCTGTGGGCTACTCCTTTGCCGAACCAGAACAATGTGCATACCATAGTTTAGCCCAATGTGCATTACAAAGCCCAATGAGCATTACAAAGCCCAATGAGCATGACAAAGCCCAATGAGCATGACAAAGCCCAATGAGCATGACAAAGCCCAATGAGTATTGTGCGTGACATACTGTATGCTATAGGCCACTCCCAGTGCTGAACCAGACCCTGAATCTGTATAGAACCTGTACAGGAGTCTTTTGATGGCGCTTTTGGAGTGTTTTCGGCTATGTCAGAAGTTATGCTGAGTTCGTATAGTAAATGGTATGCAGACAAAACAGCAGATTCCATAGGCCATAGTATACATACTGTACAACAATAAATGCAACATGCAACAATTTCAACGGTTTTACTGAGTTACAGTTCATATGAGGAAATCAGTCAATTGAAATAAATAAAAATTAGGGCTTCATCTATGGATTTCCCATGACTGGGAATACAGATCAGAGTATGTGAGCAGAGCGTGCCCAATTTGACTGGAGTGTGGATCGAGATTCCCAGAGGCTGGAGCATTGGCCTTCTCGCCCGCCCTAATTTCTCTCCAGTAGTGTTCCAGTAACACTCGCTTCATGAGCTCAGGCCAGTAACACTCGCTTCATGAGCTCAGGTCAGTAACACTCGCTTCATGAGCTCAGGCCAGTAACACTCGCTTCATGAGCTCAGGCCAGTAACACTTGCTTCATGAGCTCAGGCCAGTAACACTTGCTTCATGAGCTCAGGCCAGTAACACTTGCTTCATGAGCTCAGGCCAATAACACTCGCTTCATGAGCTCAGGGTATGCCCGGCCCAGCATTAATGTATAGTCTACTTGTGTGCTGCTATCTATAGCCCCTTGCTTTAGCTATTGTCTAAATATTTCCATAAAGAAACTGATAAAACACACAGGTGCTACATCAAGATGACGTGCAAAGATGAGGACCAATAGCAAGAGAGGGAGTGAGATGTAGTGTCCACAAGAAAACAATCATTGTGGAATCTGAAAAGACACATATCTAGAAAGCATGATGGTGCACTTACTACAGTTGAAGTCGAAATTTTACATACACTGTTTCGGGTGCGTAATTGGCGGCAGAGAAGTCAGGCGCGGGAGAGCAGAACTGGGTGAAACCGAAGGCATCCAGAACAACAAGATAAATAGGCACAAAAATAACCCTTTGTGCGCTCACGGGGAACGTGCACAAGCACTACAATAAACAAGCCCACACAAGGACATGGGGGGGGGGCAGATGGTTAAATATACAACAAGTAATTGAGGGAATTGAAACCAGGTGTGAGGAAAAACGAGACAAAACACATGGAAAATGAAAAGTGAATCGATGATGGCTAGAAGACCAGCAACGCCGACCGCCCAGTGCCGCCCGAACAAGGAGAGGACCCGACTAGCCGGAAGTCGTGACATACACCTTAGCCAAAAACATTTCAACTCAGATTTTCACAATTCCTGATATTTAATCCTAGTAAAAATTCCCTGTCTTAGGTCAGTTAGGATCACCACTTTATTTTAAGAATGATTTATTTATTTATTTATTATTTATTATTTATTTCAAATTACAATTCTTTCATCACATTCCCAGTGGGTCAGAAGTTTACATACACTTTTTGTTTGGTAGCATTGCCTTAAAATTGTTAGACTTTGGTCAAATGTTGGGTGAAGTTTGGCCCATTCCTCGTGATATAACTGGTGTAACTGTAGGCCTTGCTCACACACACTTTTCAATTCTGCCCACAAATGTTCTATAGAATTGAGGTCAGGGGTTTGTGATGGCCACTCCAATACCTTGACTTTGTTGTCCTTAAGCCATTTTACCACAACTTTGGAAGTATGCTTGGGGTCATTGTCTATTTGGAAGACCCCTTTGCGACCAATCTTTAACTTCCTGACTGATGTCTTGAGATGTTGCTTCAATATATCCACATAATTTTCCTGCCTCATGATGCTATCTATTTTGTGAAGTGCACCAGTCCCTCCTTCAGCAAAGCACCACCACAACATGAAGCTGCCACCCCCGTGCTTCACGGTCGGGATGGTGTTATTCGTCTCGCAAGCCCCCCTTTTTCCTCCAAACATAGTGATGGTCTTCATGGCCAAACAGTTATATTTTTGTTTCATCAGACCAGAGGACATTTCTCCAGAAAGTATGCCCCATGTGCAGTTGCAAACCGTAGTCTGGCTTTTTTAAGGCGGTTTTGGAGCAGTGGCTTCTTCCTTGCTGAGCGGCCTTTCAGGTTGTGTCAATATAGGACTTGTTTTACTGTGGATATAGATACTTTTGTACCTGTTTCCTCCAGCATCTTCACAAGGTCCTTTTCTGTTGTTCTGCGATTGATTTGCACTTTTCGCATCAAAGTATGTTAATCTCTAGGAGACAAAACGCATCTCCTTCCTGAGCGTTATGACAGCTGCTGAACACAAAAATAACAAACGTGAAACAACGAAAATCAAAACAGTTCTGTATGGTGAAAACACAGACACAGAAAACAACTACCCACAAACCATAATGGGAAAACAGGCTGCCTAAGTATGGTTCTCAATCAGAGACGATGATAAACAGCTGCCTCTGATTGGGAACCGTACCAGGCCAAACACAGAAATACAAAAACATAGAACAACACATAGAATGCCCACCCCAACTCATTCCCTGACCAAACTAAATCAGAGACATAAAAAAGGAACTAAGGTCAGGACGTGACACCCATGGTGTTTATACTTGCGTACTATTGTTTGTAAAGATGAACGTGGTACCTTCAGGCGTTTGAAATTGCTCCCAAGGATGAACCAGACTTGTGAAGGTCTACAATTTTATTTCTGAGGTCTTGGCTGATTTCTTTTGATTTTCCCATGATGTCAAGCAAAGAGGCACTGAGTTTGAAGGTAGGCCTTTAATTGTGATACAGTGAATTATAAGTGAAATAATCTATCGGTAAACAATTGTTGGAAAAATGACTTGTGTCAAAGTAGATATCCTAACCGACTTGCCAATACTATAGTTTGTTAATAACAAGAAATTTGTGTAGTGGTTGAAAAATGAGTTTTAATGACTCCAACCTAAGTGTATGGAAACTTCTGACTTCAACTGTATGTGCACATGCTAAAACAGAGGAACAAGGTGGGTAGATAACTGTGCCATTGTAGCAAAGTATTTATAAATAAAATGTTATATTATCTATACAATAGGCCATAATTGATTTTGGCCCAATAGGCCTGAAATATTCCCAAGTTCAGGGAGCTTTCAGTATTGATTGGGTTATTTTGCCTAAAGATCTTTAGGCCTACCTATAGACTCTGCATCTCTGCCCAGCCTTGCAAGAGCAGCCAAAAGGCTGTTTAGCATCCCCAGTGGCTCTTGAAGTTATGAGAGGACGTTCTCCTCTGCTGACCGGCTCTCCAGGCACCATCACATGAGCCTGAAGCCACAGGCTGGCAAAACTCCTGTTTCTAAAAAATGAATTCAAAGGCACCAATTTGTCATTTTTCATTTCAATTGTATTTCATTCTAAGTAATTAAATTCTCAACCTATTGCGCAATTAATGATTTAGTACAACAAAATGTTGTTTAAATGCTGGGCCTTTTATGCCCCTACCAGCCTTAGTGTGTCACACTCGCAAATGCATTTCTTTATTTGCTACAGCCTTGAAATAATATAGCTTAAATAATACATTTTTCTTCCTCCTTAGTCTCCCTGTCTGGCTCCTGACCTATTTAGAGTGTTCATATGCTGTTTAATTCAACATGTGGCCTATTTGAAATAATGAGCGTTTCTTACATTCACCTTTTTCATGTTTATTCAAATACTTTTCATTCAAATCCATGTGGTTGGGTTTAAATACTTCAAAACCAAATGGTAGGTTTAGAGGCTTGGAGCAGCAGTTTTCTTTCTTCCTGTGAGCACGGAGCGGTTTTAAACAGAGCAGTTGTAAAAGCCCATGGAGAGCCTTAGCAGTGCGGTGTGTGTGCACTTACAGATACAGCTATATAACATTGTGGCTTTTTAGATGTGGACAGTGATTCAGGATACAGGGATTTGAAGGGAGGCGCTGGAGTGTTTGTCTAACGCCTATGTTCTATGTTGACCACGCTCTGTACAGTCCATCCAACGCCATCCCAACATTATCGTTCATCTGTCACCATGTCCGCAAATCACACAAATTTGACAAAGTTGTTGTGCAAAGTTGTTGTTGTGCAGTTAGGGGTTCATTTGGGGTTCAGTCCTGCTCTGCCAACACATGACTTCTTTGGGGAAAAATACGGTATCTCTGAAGAGAGGTGAATGTTGTTCTGTTCTTAACAGTTCCGGAAAGACACTTTCAGTAGGAATCCTCCATCCAGCATACTTATTAGACTATGACTAGGGTTATGTATTAACCCTTGTTTTACCAGATAAGTTGACTGAGAACATATTTCATTTTGATTGGACCAAAATAAACGGACGCCATGATGACAGCTAGTCTTACTGGTTTCCGACACACAACAACAACAACAACAACAACAACAAAGACCGTAATGGTCAAAAATACTTTTACATTTACATACATAAAAATAACAAAAAAACACATTAACAAGTAGAGACATTTAAAATACCTGAAATATAACATTTAATAAGCATATTCAGGGATCAGTATCTATCCGGTCAGTTACATGAGGATGAGAAGGGGTTCATCTGGGTCTGGGAAACGGTTACAGGGGGAGGAGAAGGGGTTCATCTGGGTCTGGGAAACGGTTACAGGGGGATGAGAAGGGGTTCATCTGGGTCTGGGAAACGGTTACAGGGGGAGGAGAAGGGGTTCATCTGGGTCTGGGAAACAGTTACATCTGGGTCTGGGAAACGGTTACAGGGGGATGAGAAGGGGTTCATCTGGGTCTGGGAAACGGTTACAGGGGGAGGAGAAGGGGTTCATCTGGGTCTGGGAAACGGTTACAGGGGGATGAGAAGGGGTTCATCTGGGTCTGGGAAACGGTTACAGGGGGAGGAGAAGGGGTTCATCTGGGTCTGGGAAACGGTTACAGGGGGAGGAGAAGGGGTTCATCTGGGTCTGGGAAATGGTTACAGGGGGATGAGAAGGGGTTCATCTGGGTCTGGGAAACGGTTACAGGGGGAGGAGAAGGGGTTCATCTGGGTCTGGGAAACGGTTACAGGGGGAGGAGAAGGGGTTCATCTGGGTCTGGGAAACAGTTACAGGGGGAGGAGAAGGGGTTCATCTGGGTCTGGGAAACGGTTACAGGGGGAGGAGAAGGGGTTCATCTGGGTCTGGGAAACGGTTACAGGGGGAGGAGAAGGGGTAAATCTGGGTCTGGGAAACGGTTACAGGGGGAGGAGAAGGGGTTCATCTGGGTCTGGGAAACGGTTACAGGGGGAGGAGAAGGGGTTCATCTGGGTCTGGGAAACGGTTACAGGGGGAGGAGAAGGGGTTCATCTGGGTCTGGGAAACGGTTACAGGGGGAGGAGAAGGGGTTCATCTGGGTCTGGGAAATGGTTACGGGGGATGAGAAGGGGTTAATCTGGATCTGGGAAATGGTTACGGGGGATGAGAAGGGGTTCATCTGGGTCTGGGAAACTGGCCCTTAGAAGGTACTGTACAGCATCTGAAAATGGAACAGGCATATTGGTGTACTCCATGTAGCTATGTTGTAATAATCTGGGTCTCAAATGGCCACACCATTCCCTGTAAAGTGTACTAATAGGGTGCCATTTGGGACTCAGATATAGTGTTTGTATCAAGAGGATAATAGGATGAGAGGATGAGGGGATGAGAGGATGAGAGGATGAGGGGATGAGAGGACGATAGGATGAGAGGATGAGAGGACGAGAGGATAAGAGGACGAGAGGATAAGAGGACGAGAGGACGAGGGGATGAGAGGACGAGAGGATGATAGGAAGAGAGGACGAGAGGACGAGAGGATGAGAGGACGAGGGGATGAGAGGACGAGAGGATGATAGGATGAGAGGATGATAGGATGATAGGATGAGAGGATGAGAGGACGAGAGGATGAGAGGATGAGGGGATGAGAGGATGATAGGATGAGAGGATGTTAGGATGAGAGGATAAGAGGATGAGAGGACAAGGGGATGAGAGGACGAGAGGATGATAGGATGAGAGGATGAGAGGACGAGAGGATGAGGATGAGAGGACGAGGGAATGAGAGGATGATAGGACGAGAGGATGATAGGATGAGAGGATAAGAGGACGAGGGGATGAGAGGATGAGAGGACGAGGGGATAAGAGTATAAGAGGATGATAGGATGAGAGGATGATAGGATGAGAGGATAAGAGGATGAGAGGACGAGGGGATAAGAGTATAAGAGGATGATAGGATGAGAGGATGAGAGGATGAGAGGATAAGAGAGAGATAGATTGAAAAGCAGTGAAAACATATGGTTCACAGACCTGGGTTCAAATACTATTAGAAATCTTTAAATTCATTGAAAGGTTTGCTTTTAGCCTGTCTGCAGTGCCAGATGAGTGTTCTTTCTGGGACTATTCCATTGTGCCAGGCAAGCACCGTCAACCACAGATCAAGTATTTTAAATAATTTCAAAATACTATTTGAACCCAGGTCTGCCACAGACAGACTGTACGGTTCCGTGCAGCAGTAGACACCAAGCCACAGACTATTAGCACTGGCTTGACCACAGCCACAACCAGAGATATTCATTGGCAACTTGTCCTTATTGCTTTACTGAGTTGTTTTGAAGTCAAGTTCACATGGAAAAGTAATACGGTTTGTGGCGAGACAGAGTTATCCCGAGAATGTCCCACGAACCCTGCTCTGTTTTGTTTTGACACACTGGATATTTTTCTTTCTGTCCAGCTCCCAGAGTTGTAGACCATTGTCGAACGATGGAGTTTAGGCATTAACTTCGAAATCTTAAAGTTAGGCATTAACTCCGAATGGTTAAGGAAAAGGTTAAGGTTTGGGATGGGTTTTGTAAAAAACGTTACAAAGAAAACTTGCTATCACTAGATTCAAACATGGAGCCTTTGGCACCAAAGGCAGATGCTTATGCCAGTCCACAACGCCGTAGCAAATGCCAAACCTACTTTAAAGTAACAGGGCTTACTGCTGCCCCTAGTGGCTGGGTTTTACATCATCTCCCGACATCCTCAGACAAGGATAGACGTTGAATACTGACTTGTATCACGAGTGACCTGGCTGAATGTGTACCGTGTCTCATCGCACAACAGCCAATAGCTGTACTTGATCTGATACTTTCTGGATTTCATTTGGCTTGATACACTACACAACACAACACAATACAACACAATATAATACAATATAATACAATACAGCAGAATATAATATAATACAATAGAATACAATACAATAGAATATAATATAATACAATAGAATAGAATACAATAGAATACAATAGAATAGAATATAATACAATAGAATAGAATACAATAGAATACAATAGAATATAATACAATAAAATACAATATAATACAGCAGAATAGAATAGAATAGAATAGAATAGAATATAATACAATAGAATAGAATACAATAGAATAGAATATAATAGAATAGAATACAATAGAATAGAATAGGATAGAAGAGTTTGATACCTGGACACTCTTTCTTGTGAGCACTGGGAGGGTTTGCATTACATAATGCAGGCAAGTATAACCCCAAAAGCTCTCTTCAGTTTGATCACGTCCACTCGAAGCACTGTATCTGTCTGTATCATCCATTCATACTGCATTAAGTGCATGAGATCCAATAGTAGTGTGTGACACTTATCAGTCTGCTTTAATTCCTAGCCAGGGTCTGAGGAGATCAGTCCATGAACTTTTCACCTGTCTGCCTGGACACTGACCCACACATTTTTACTCCTGAATTTATTTAAAGCTTGACATAACAAAATGATTGAAAACTTATTGACTTACAGCTTTTCATTTTTATTTAATTTGTAAAATAAATGTATAAAAACATAATTCCCCTTTGACGTTATGGGGTAGTACTACTAGGCCAGTGACACAAAATCTCAATTTAATCCATTTTAGATTCAGGCTGTAACACAACAAAATGTGCATGCCACTATGGGTTTCTTCACAGTAACTAAACCATTTAATGGATTAAATTCGCTGCTCAATTAGGTATAGAGCCAAGCATCTTGTATCACAAACCCTTTGTTGCATTACAACCTGTAATTTAAATGGATTTTTATTTGGATTTCATGTAATGGACATACACAAAATAGTCCAAATAAGTCCACCTGTGTGCAATCTAAGTGTCATATGATCTGTCACATGATCTCAGTATATATACACCTGTTCTGAAAGGCCCCAGAGTCTGCAACACCACTAAGCAAGCAGCACCATGAAGACCAAGGAGCTCTCCAAACAGGTCAGGGACAAAGTTGTGGAGAAGTACAGATCAGGGTTGGGTTATAAATAAATATCAGAAACTTTGAACATCCCACAGAGCACCATTATTAGAAAATGGAAAGAATATGGCACCACAACAAACCTGCCAAGAGAGGACCGCCCACCAAAACTCAAGGGCCAGGCAAGGAGGGCATTAATCAGAGAGGCAACAAAGAGACCAAAGATAACCCTGAAGGAGCTGCAAAGTATCTGTCCATAGGACCACATTAAGACATACACTCCACAGAACTGGGCTTTACAGAAGAGTGGCCAGAAAAAAGCCATTGCTTAAAGAAAAATATAAGCGAACACATTTGGTGTTCGCCAAAAGGCATGTGGGAGACTCCTCAAACATATGGAAGAAGGTACTCTGGTCAGATGAGACTAAAATTGAGCTTTTTGGCCATCAAGGAAAACAATGTCTGGCGCAAAACCCAACACCTGTCATCACCCTGAGAACACCACCCCTACAGTGAATCATGGTGGTGGTAGCATCATGCTGTGGTGATGTTTTTCATCGGCAGGGACTGGGAAGCTGGTCAGAATGGAAGGAATGATGGATGGCACTAAATACAGGGAAATTCTTGAGGGAAACCTGTTTCAGTCTTCCAGAGATTTGAGACTGGGACGGAGGTTCACCTTCCAGCAGGACAATGGCCCAAAGCATACTGGGGCGGCAGGGTAGCCTAGTGGTTAGAGCGTTGGACTAGTAACCGGAAGGTTGCAAGTTCAAACCCCCGAGCTGACAAGATACAAATCTGTTGTTAACCCCCCCAGTGGGTTAACTGAACAGGCAGTTAACCCACTGTTCCTAGGCCGTCATTGAAAATAAGAATTTGTTCTTAACTGACTTGCCTGGTTAAATAAAGGTAAAAAAAATAAAAAATACTGCTAAAGCAACACTCGAATGGTTTATTAAGGGGAAACATTTAAATGTCTTGGAATGGCCTAGTCAAAGCCCAGACCTCAATCAATTGAGAATCTGTGGTATGATTTAAAATTGCTGTACATCAGCGGAACCCATCCAACTTGAAGAAGCTGGAGCAGTTTTGCCTTGAAGAATGGGCAAAAATCCCAGTGGCTAGATGTGCCAAGCTTATAGAAACATACAGCAAGAGACTTGCAGCTGTAATTGGTGGCTCTACAAAGTATTGACTTTTGGGGGGGGTGAATAGTTATGCACGTTCAAGTCTTATTTCTTGTTTGTTTCATAATAAAATATATTTTGCATCTTCAAAGTGGTAGGCATGTTGTGCAAATCAAATTATACAAACCCCACAAAAATCCATTTGAATTCCAGGTTGTGAGGCAACAAAATAGGAAAAATGCCAAGTGGTTGAATACTTTCGCATGCCACTGTATGAATATTAATGTGTACATTTGAATATTAATATGTATATATAAATATTAATATATACACTGCCGGGCAAACGTTTTAGAACACCTACTGTTTTTCTTTATGTTCAATATTATTACATTGTAGAATATTAGTGAAGACATCAAAACTATGAAATAACACATATGGAATCATGTAGTAACCAAAAAAGTGCTAAATGAATCAAAATACATTTTATATTGGAGATTCTTCAAGTAGCCACCCTTTGCCTTGATGACAGCTTTGCACACTCTTGGCATTCTTACAATCAGCTTCATGAGGTAGTCACCTGAAATGCAGGTGTGCCTTCTTAAAAGTTAATTTGTGGAATTTCTTTCCGTCTTAATGCGTTTCAGCCAATCAGTTGTGTTGTGACAAGATAAGGGGTTATACAGAAGATATCCCTATTTGGTAAAAGACAAAGTACATATTACGGAAAGAACAGTTCAAATAAGCAAAGAGAAATGACAGTCCATCATTACTTTAAGACATGAGGGTCAGTCCATCATTACTTTAAGATATGAAGGTCAGTCCATCATTACTTTAAGACATGAGGGTCAGTCCATCATTACTTTAAGACATGAGGGTCAGTCCATCATTACTTTAAGACATGAAGGTCAGTCAATCATTACTTTAAGACATGAAGGTCAGTCCTTCATTACTTTAAGACATGAGGGTCAGTCCTTCATTACTTTAAGACATGAAGGTCAGTCCATCATTACTTTAAGACATGAAGGTCAGTCAATCCGGGAAAACGTTTCTTCAAGAGCAGTCGCAAAAACCATCAAGCGCTATGATGAAACTGGCTCTCATGAGGACCGCCGTAGGAATGGAAGACCCAGAGTTACCTCCGCTGCAGAGGACAAGTTCATTTGAGTTACCAGCCTCAGAAATTGCAGCCCAAATAAATGCTTCACAGAGTTCAAGTAACAGACACATCACAACATCAACTGTTCAGAGGAGACTGAGTGAATCAGGCCTTCATGGTCGAATTACTGCAAAGAAACCCCTACTAAAGATCACCAATAATAAGAAGAGACTTGCTTGGGTCAAGAAACACGAGTACTGGACATTAGACCGGTGGAAATTTGGTCTGGAGTCCAAATTTTAGATTTTCGGTTCCAAACGCTGTGTCTTTGTGAGACACAGTGTGGCTAATCGGATGATCTCTGCATGTGTATTTCCCACCGTGAAGCATGAGGGAGGAGGTGTTATGGTGTGGGGGTGCTTTGTTGGTGACACTGTCTGTGATTTATTTAGAATTCAAGGCACACTTAACCAGCATGGCTACCACAGTATTCTGCAGGGATACACCATCCCATCTGGTTTGGGCTTAGTGGGACAATCATTTGTTTTTCAACAGGACAATGACCCAACACACCTCCAGGCTGTGTGAAGGCTATTTGACCAAGAAGGAGAGTGATGGAGTGCTGCATCAGATGACCTGGCCTCCATAATCACCCAACCTCAACCCAATTGAGATGGTTTGGGATGAGTTGGACCGCATAGTGAAGGAAAAGCAGCCAACAAGTGCTCAACTCCTTCAAGACCATTGGAAAAGCATTCCAGATGAAGCTGGTTGAGAGAATGCCAAGAGTGTGCAAAGCTGTCATCAAGGCAAAGGGTGGCTATTTGAAGAATCTCATTTTATTTGTTTAACACTTTTTTGGTTACTACACAATTCTTTGTGTTATTTCATAGTTTTGATGTCTTCACTATTATTCTGCAATGTAGAAAAAGGAAAAATAAACAAAAAACCTTGAATGAGTAGGTATTCTAAAACTTTTTACCGGTGGTGTGTATATATATATATATATATATATTCCAATTTTTTATTTTGAATTTAATGTAATATCTTAAGTTGTTCTTGTCTATAACTGTTCTGTACTTCGTCATGTATTTGTACAGTGCCTTGCGAACGTATACTTTGTAGAGCCACCTTTTGCAGAAATAACAGCTGCAAGTCTCTTGGGGTATGTCTCTATAAGCTTGGCACATCTAGCCACCGGGATTTTTGCCCATTCTTCAAGGCAAAACTGCTCCAGCTCCTTCAAGTTGGATATTGCCACTCTGATTATTTATGGATTTAATTATTATTATTTAAAAAATATATATATTTTGACCCAACCCTGATCTGTACTTCTGTACAACTTTGTCCCTGACTTGTTTGAAGAGCTCCTTGGTCTTCATGGTGCCGCTTGCTTGGTGGTGTTGCAGACTCTGGGGCCTTTCAGAACAGATCATGTGACAGATCATGTGACACTTAAATAAAGTCCACCTGCTTGCAATCTAACTCATTCTGTGACTTCTGAAGGTGATTGGTTGCACCAGATCTTATTTAGGGGCTTCATAGCAAAGGGGGTGAATACATATGCAAAGGGGGTGAATACATATGCACACACCACTCTTCAGTTTTTATTTTTTGAATTTTTGAAACAAGTAATTTTTTTCATTTCACTTCACAAACTTGGAAAACTTGGACTATTTTGTGTATGTCCATGAAAAAAATCAATTTAAATTGCAGGTTGTAATGCAACAAATAGGAAAAGCGCCAAGGGGGATGAATACTTTTGCAAGGCACTGTACGTTTTATGTGGACCCCAGGAAGAGTAGCTCCTGCATTTGCAGTAGCTATTTGGGATCCTAATAAACTAAACTAAACTCACTCTCTCGCTCCCTCGCTCCCTCTATCTAATCTAATCACACAGTAATTGAGCCCAGGCTGAATTAGGTCATGCTGTGGGATAATCAGGTTGGGAGTAGAGCAACCACTGTAGAACCTTCATACCTGGTTTGAAATTGTATTTGAAACCTTTTCCACTGCTGGGATTTACACCGCGTACTGCCCAGTACATCACTGAGGCTGAGCTCCCTGCCATCCAGGACCTCTATACCAGGCGGTGTCAGAGGATAGCCCTATAGAGGGTGGTACGTACTGCCCAGTACATCACTGAGGCTGAGCTCCCTGCCATCCAGGACCTCTATACCAGGCGGTGTCAGAGGATAGCCCTATAGAGGGTGGTACGTACTGCCCAGTACATCACTGAGGCTGAGCTCCCTGCCATCCAGGACCTATATACCAGGCGGTGTCAAAAGAAGGCCCTAAAATTTGCCAAAGACGCCAGCCACCCAAATCATAGACAGTCCTCTCTGCTACCACACTGCAAGTGGTACCAATGCACCAAGTCTGGAACCAATAAGACCCTGAACAACTTGTAGACCCAAGCCACAATGCTAGTAAATAGTTGACCAAATAGCATCCCGGACTGTCTGCATTGACCCTTTTTGCATTCTCTTCATTCATCACATACGCTGCTGCTACTGTCTATGATCTATGATGTTGCCTTGTCACTTTATCCCTACCTATATGTACATATCTACCTCAATTCCCTCGTACGCCTGCACATCGACTCGGTATTGGTAGCCAAGTTATCGTTACTCCTCGTGTTATTAATTTCGCCCGAAATTGCATTCTAAACTGAAGACAAAGGTTATATGTGTTAGCAGAGACTGGGGCAAATGTGTGTCCCCAATCATGTCCCAGAGGACTGGAGTTACCCATCCCTGTTTTAGGCTTTAGATCAGCAGGTTAACACTGTCGTGTTGTGATGCACAGCTAACAAACCCAGTTGGTCCGACTAACTTCCAGCTGGATTAAGCGGGTTAAAAACAGAGCATTTCAGTCCTGCTGGCAATGGAACAGTAAATATTCCAATGACTGATTCCCTATATAGTGCACTGTGTTTGACCAGAGACCTATGTGCCCTGGTAGGGACTATATAGGGAATAGAGTGCATTTAGGATGCAGGCTTTACATTGTAAATTATTTTGTGCCAGCTATAGGAAGGTAACTAACGGTGCCAGCTATAGGAAGGTAACTAACAGTGCCAGCTATAGGAAGGTAACTAATGGTGCCAGCTATAGGAAGGTAACTAACGGTGCCAGCTATAGGAAGGTAACTAATGGTGCCAGCTATAGGAAGGTAACTAATAGTGCCAGCTATAGGAAGGCAACTAATGGTGCCAGTTATAGGAAGGTAACTAACAGTGCCAGCTATAGGAAGGTAACTAACAGTGCCAGCTATAGGAAGGTAACTAATAGTGCCAGCTATAGGAAGGTAACTAATGGTGCCAGCTATAGGAAGGTAACTAGTGGTGCCTGTTATTGGAAGATAACTAATGGTGCCAGCTATAGGAAGGTAATTAATGGTGCCAACAATAGGAAGGTAACTAATAGTGCCAGCTATAGGAAGGTAACTAACGGTGCCAGTTATAGGAAGGTAACTAATGGTGCCAGCAATAGGAAGGTAACTAGTGGTGCCTGTTATTGGAAGGTAACTAATGGTGCCAGCTAGAGGAAGATAACTAATGGTGCCAGCTAGAGGAAGATAACTAGTGGTGCCAGTTATAGGAAGGTAACTAATGGTGCCAGCTAGAGGAAGATAACTAATGGTGCCTGCTGTAGGAAGATAACTAGCTACTGTGTTGAGTGCTCATGGGAATTCTTTCTTTGTTTACACAAACTGTTGTGAAACTGTGACACGTGAGTGAGCTCACAATCATGTGTTTTAGAAGTAACCACCAGACCCAACCAACCCCAACACCAGACCCAACCAACCCCAACCCCAAAACCAGACCCAACCAACCCCAACACCAGACCCAACCAACCCCAACACCAGACCCAACCAACCCCAACACCAGACCCAACCAACCCCAACCCCAAAACCAGACCCAACCAACCCCAACCCCAAAACCAGACCCAACCAACCCCAACACCAGACCCAACCAACCCCAACACCAGACCCAACCAACCCCAAAACCAGACCCAACCAACCCCAACACCAGACCCAACCAACCCCAACACCAGAGCCAACCAACCCCAACACCAGACCCAACCAACCCCAAAACCAGACCCAACCAACCCCAACACCAGACCCAACCAACCCCAACACCAGAGCCAACCAACCCCAACACCAGACCTCTATTCTGGTCTGAATGGCAGCAGCAGCAGCACCAGCCAGATGAGTTTGTTGAATTCCAGGAACATTTAAGATAATAACATAGTAAAGTCTGTTTTTTAGCCCCAATCGCTAGAGCACAGTGACAGTCAAGACAGCTGAAATTGAGTGGTAGATAAATGTACCAGTGTTTTTTTTGGAGGTGTAGTTGAGAGGTCATTTACATTTATTAAATGGGCAAAGTGACAGTAGAACATGCAGTTATGAAAATTTGTATTTTCTCCATTGTTCCATCCAGAATGTACCTACTGTATGACAACCATAGGTCCACATGAAACTAATAGACATGGCTAATGATACTTTGTGCAATCGGATAAAGACTGTAACATTCTTAATCTGTTATGCACGATATCACATAATCATCATTGCCCTTCTATTCATGTGTTATTTATTTAAAACCAATATGGTGGTCGATAGGTCAGCATAGAACATAGGCCTTAGACAAACTACACAACTATCTATTTCCACTGGTCGTAAGCCAAAAACAAAATACGCTAGACAAGGTGGGTTCCTTTTGTGTCTGTAAAATGATCTATGTGAGAAATGGCGGTGGAAACGCCTTTTTGTGCAAAATTAATACAATAACCATCATACCAAAGTAAACTTGGAGTCACGCCATGACATGTTGTGTGGTCCTCCCACTACGACTCGTCAGGAAACCATGTAGTTTATTAGGATATATTTTAAATAAGTTACGATGAACTTCACAGGGTGGTGAAAATGCACGGTGATAAACTTGATGCTCCTGTCCAATAAATATTGAGGGTTTTATTCTGGAGACATGATGATTGATGCCTTGCTGCCGTTTGACAACAAAAAATAATCCTGCTCTTATCCATAATAACCTCAGCATGTAGACTAGCCGAACCACACTGTAGCTGTGAGATGTGACAAATCAAATCAAATCAAAGGTATTTATAAAGCCCTTCTTACATCAGCTGATGTCACAAAGTGCTGTACAGACACCCAGCCTAAAACCCCAAACAGCAAGTAATGCAGGTGTAGAAGCACGGTGGCTAGGAAAAAACTCCCTAGAAAGGCCAGAACCTAGAAAGAGACCTAGAGAGGAACCAGTCTATGAGGGGTGGCCAGTCCTCTTCTGGCTGTGCCGGCTGGAGATTATAACAGAACATGTCCAAGATGTTCAAATGTTCATATATGACCAGCAGGGTCAAATAATAATAATCACAGTGGTTGTCGAGGGTGCAACAGGTCAGCACCTCAGGAGTAAATGTCAGACACTGGCCCCAGCCGATGATAGACCAGAGTAGGCACATTCGCTGTGTAACGCAATTTTTTTTGTGACAAAACCATCCGTAGACCTGAAAAGGTGATGGAAACTCATTTCAATTGTCTTTTTCATTCGGTATATAGTATGACTTTACTCGTTTAAAAACTGTGGATGGAAACGTGGTTTACTGCACCTTTCGTAAAAAACACTCCAATGGCCCTTCTCTCTATCGGATCTATCGCTGTTGAAGCCAGCGGGCCTATTCTGCTATTGGCAGGGCTGTATATAATGCCCTTGTCTCCTGTTTTATGAGAAATGAGGGGCGGCGCTGCATAGCTGAGCTGTAATTCAAAGAGAGAAGTATTGCATTTAAGAGAGAGGTATTTTAAGGGTGGGGTGGATAGAGGAATCGGTTTGATCTCTAACAAGAAGTGAGTAGCAGCTTGATAATAAAAACACGTTTACAGACTAAGTTCATCTAAACCTCGATATGTAGTGAAGAAGACAACTAAGTATTGTGGCTTTGAAAGATACAACAGAACAAAAGCAGCAAAATGAGAAAAATCATCACTGAAGTCTTTAGAAATTGTCTTTGTAAAAAGCTAAAGAGACCTGGGCCTTGTTTCGATTGGTGAAGGCTCAGCGGCCTTCAGGAAGGACATCTGAAGTTATATCAGGAGGAGTAAAGTGACAAAATCATTACTGACGTTTTTAGAGAGATTGCCTTTAAACACACGCAAGCACCTACCACACACACACACACACACACACAAACACACACACACACACACACACACACACACACACACACACACACACACACACACACACACACACACACACACACACACACACGCGTAGGGTGAAACCTTGATCTGTAATCGAGAATAGAACTAAACCTTGTGGCGAATACTCAGCGGCCTTGGATAGTAAAAAAAAAAGTTGTAAAAAAAATAAGTTGTCTTAAAAAAAACCCACAAAGATAATTTTGCATAATATGCTCATAAATGACTCCTTGTGAACGATGGAAACAAACTCTAGATTGTCCTCATTTGAACTATTTATGAGTTCTGGTTAGAAGGTTTTGGCTGGGCTTCTCTATGCAGCAGAAACAGGCAGAACCAACCCAAAGCAATAATCTTTCATCTCAAACTACTTGATTCCTGTTCAGTGAAAAACTAACCTTGTCCCCAAGCTCAATAGCTACCAAATATATATACGTATAGAGAGAGCCAGCTGGGAACGAGATTAGTGAAAAACATACAGGCATTTATTTTTTGAACAATGTTACAATATTTCAGATAATATAAGACCATAAGCTTTTATTACAATGTTAGTCTGGTGCCATTCTGTATATATACTGTAGCCAACTCTCCTATCATTGTCATGTCATACATAACTTTGTTAATAATGTCTGTATCCCAAATAGCACCCTATCATAGATAGGGTATATTATAGATAGGGTAGGTCATTGATAGGGTACATCAGGTATTCCCAATGGATAAAAATAAGTGCACTACATAGGGAATAGGGGGGCCATTTGGAAAGCAGCTACGGTAACTGATCAGAGGCTGCTGATGGTGGCTAGAGCTCAAATAGATAGTCTCTCATTTTTCCTCCATCTATCCCCTCTGATAGATGGTATTAGTCCTTCATCTATCCCCTCTGATAGATGGTATTATTCCCATCTATCCCCTCAGGTAGATGTCTGGCATTATTCCTCCATCTATCCCCTCTGATAGATGGCATTATTCCTACATCTATCCCCTCTGATAGATGGCATTATTCCTCCATCTATCCCCTCTGATAGATGGTATTATTCCTCCATCTATCCCCTCTGATAGATGGCATTATTCCTCCATCTATCCCCTCAGGTAGATGTCTGGCATTATTCCTCCATCTATCCCCTCTGATAGATGTCTGGCATTATTCCTCCATCTATCCCCTCTGATAGATGGCATTATTCCTCCATCTATCCCCTCTGATAGATGGCATTATTCCTCCATCTATCCCCTCTGATAGATGGCATTATTCCCATCTATCCCCTCTGATAGATGGCATTATTCCTCCATCTATCCCCTCAGGTAGATGTATGGCATTATTCCTCCATCTATCCCCTCTGATAGATGGCATTATTCCTCCATCTATCCCCTCTGATAGATGGCATTATTCCTCCATCTATCCCCTCTGATAGATGGCATTATTCCTCCATCTATCCCCTCTGATAGATGGCATTATTCCTCCATCTATCCCCTCTGATAGATGGCATTATTCCCATCTATCCCCTCTGATAGATGGCATTATTCCTCCATCTATCCCCTCAGGTAGATGTATGGCATTATTCCTCCATCTATCCCCTCTGATAGATGGCATTATTCCCATCTATCCCCTCTGATAGATGGCATTATTCCTCCATCTATCCCCTCTGATAGATGGCATTATTCCTCCATCTATCCCCTCTGATAGATGGCATTATTCCTCCACCTATCCCCTCTGATAGATGGCATTATTCCTCCATCTATCCCCTCTGATAGATGGCATTATTCCTCCATCTATCCCCTCTGATAGATGGCATTATTCCTCCATCTATCCCCTCTGATAGATGGCATTATTCCTCCATCTATCCCCTCTGATAGATGGTATTATTCCTCCATCTATCCCCTCTGATAGATGGTATTTTTCCTCCATCTATCCCCTCTGATAGATGGTATTATTCCTCCATCTATCCCCTCTGATAGATGGCATTATTCCTCCATCTATCCCCTCTGATAGATGGCATTATTCCCATCTATCCCCTCTGATAGATGGCATTATTCCCATCTATCCCCTCTGATAGATGGCATTATTCCTCCATCTATCCCCTCTGATAGATGGCATTATTCCTCCATCTATCCCCTCTGATAGATGGCATTATTCCTCCATTTATCCCCTCTGATAGATGGCATTATTCCCCTCTATCCCCTCAGGCAAGACCATGGGGCGGCAGGGTAGACTAGTGGTTAGAACGTTGGACTAGAAACCGGAAGGTTGCAAGTTCAAACTCCCGAGCTGATAAGGTACAAATCTGTCGTTCTGCCCCTGAACAGGTAGTTAACCCACTGTTCCTCAGCCGTCATTGAAAATAAGAATTTGTTCTTAACTGACTTGCCTGGTTAAATAAAGGTAGATGTCTGGTATTATTCCTCCATCTATCCCCCTTTTCATGCTGTTAATTAGCTTGCAGTCCTGAAAAACAAATTCTCATGCAGCATTGATAGAAAGAATGCCTGGAGTTGGCCTCTCCACCAATAAAAGTCCGGCTCTCCAGGCCTCTCTACCAACCAGAGTCCAGCTCTCCAGGCCCCTCCACCAATCAGAAGGCAGTTCTCCAGAGTGGCGTGGAAGCAACAGAACAGAGAGCAGGTCCCATAGTTAAAAGCAGAGAAAGGAACGAGAGAAAAACAACATGACAAGGTAATGTTAGGATATATCAGATATCCTATTAGAGAGCTTGTGGCGAATCCACTGCGCTGTTTCAGGTGAAACGTTTATGGTCATGTCACAGCAGTGTGTAGGAGGGAGATTCCACGATGTGGGAAATGTGCAGCAAGGCATGGGACAGGATTGTGACAGGATTGTGATTGTGTATTTTCGTTGGATACATTTGTGTGTGTTAACCTTATGGTGGCAGCTGTAGAGAAGTACTTGGGGTTACGAGATTTGACTTCAGAAGAGTTACAGCGCGTGTTGAGTGCACAGGAGGTTGGTGGCACCTTAATTGGGGTGAATGGGCTCATGGTAATGACTGGAGCGGAGTCAGTGGAATGGTATCATGTACATTAAACACATGGTTTCCAGGTGTTTGAGGCCATTCCATTTGCTCCGTTCCAGACATTATTATGAGCCTTTCTTCCGTCAGCAGCTTGCTGTGGTTGAGTGGTAGTGTCCCGTCCTCTCAGGCGTTGGCCTGGGGTAGGATCAGATAGGGTTGAGGTAGTGGAATATCACATCCGGCCATGATTGGGAGTCCCATAGGGCGACGCACAATTGGCCCAGCGTGGTCGAGGTGTGACGGGGTAACTGACTTGCCTAGTTAAATAAAGGTTAAAAAAATAAGTAAATACGAATAAGGTGATGGTTTTAATGAGAATAAGGTTAGTTGGTAGGGTAATTAAAATAATAATTAAAATATATGTATTTGTTATTTTTTATACATTTGAAGTCGGAAGTCGGAAGAGTCATTAAAACTTGTTTTTCAACCACTCCACAAATTTTTTGTTAACAAACTATAGTTTTGGCAAGTCGGTTAGGACATCTACTTTGTGCATGACACAGGTCATTTTCCAACAAATGATTACAGACAGTTTATTTCACTTATAATTCACTGTATCACAATTCCAGTGGGTCAGAAGTTTACATACAGTAAGTTGACTGTGCCTTTAAACTTAGAAAATTCCAGAAAATGATGTCATGGCTTTAGAAGCTTCTGATAGGCTAATTGACATCCTTTGAGTCAATTGGAGGTGTACCTGTGGATGTATTTCAAGGCCTACCTTCAAACTCAGTGCCTCTTTGCTTGACATCATGGGAAAATCAAAAGAAATCAGCCAAAACCTCAGAAATAAGGTCCTTGCACGGTGTCTCAGAGGAGCTTGCTGCTCGGGTGTTACCCACGGATCTGGACTCCCTCATCACTTTCACCATCCACATCGATGGGCGATTGCGGGAATGATGGATGGAGAGGAACCTTGATTTCGCTCGAACGTCCAGGGATTCCACCTCGCCTCCGAGTCATCCCGGAGGTCCCCAATGGTCCCCAAGCCGAGAGCACCCGAGGTTTCCAGACCTTCCTCGAGAGTCACCGATGATGACCAGGCCACTGTTTCCCAAGTCTATGCAACCAGGCAGAGCTGGGCCAGCGGAACAGCAACACAGGATCAACACAAAGAGCTGTCAGTATTGCGGGACCTTTGGTCATTTTGTGTCCTCTTTCACGGTAAAAGACCAGGCTCACCGGTAGGAGAGGTACTCTGGTGGGCCATATGAAGAAATGTTCTGCTTCCCTTACTCATAACCCTTTTCATGTCATTCTGCTGTGGGGAAAGCAGTCCAAATCTCTCCGGGTCCTCATTGACTCTGGAGCCAATGAGCGCTTTTTGTACGCCACACTGGCTTCCGAGCTGAACATCTCCACTTAGCCCCTTTCCATTCCCGTGGATGTTAGAGTGCTGGACGGGCATTCTATAGGTCAGGTCACCCATAACACCACTCCCATCAACCTACGTGTGTCAGGGAATCACAGAGAGACCATTCAATTCCTGCCCATCAAGTCCCCCCAGATTCCCATGGTTTTGGGATTCACCTGGCTCCAGCGACACAATCCCCTCATCAACTGGTCTACGGGTGCTATCATGGGCTGGAGTCCGTTCTGCCACGCCCATTGTCTGAAGTCGGCGCAATCTGCCCCGGCTCGTCTTCCTGGGGGCTTGGAAGCTGCTACGGACCTCTCTGCCATTCCCGCGAAGTACCAGGACCTGTTCAGCAAGTCCTGGGCCACTTCCCTTCCGCCCCACCGCCCCTATGGCTGGAGGATTGACCTTCTCCCTAGCATCAGGCCACCTCGGGACGTCTGTACTCTCTGTCGGGACCAGACCTACTCCCTAGCTGCACGATTTATCCATCCCTTCTCCTCTCCCGGTGGCGCAGGGTTCTTCTTTGTGGAGAAAAAGGACAAGACCCTGCGGCAGGGACTCAATGACATTACTCTGAAGAACCGTTATCTGCTACCCCTCATTTCCTATTCCTTTGAGCCGCTCCAGGGGGCCACTGTATTCTCCAAGCTGGATCTACGTAACGCCTACCGCCTGGTGCGGATATGAGAGGCGGACGAATGGAAGACCGCCTTCAACACGGCCTGCGGCCACTACGAATATCTGGTCATGCCATTTGGTCTCACCAACGCCCCTGCCGTGTTCCAGGCTCTGGTGAATGATGTTCTCCCCAACATGTTGAATCGCTGCCTAGTCTCCGCCAAACTTACCACCTGGAGTTAGCAACGGGTATGGGTTTAGTACACCTGCAAAACCCTTCCTTGCTATGCCACGGGTCTCTCGCCCTTCGAGTGTTCCTTGGGATATTAGCTTCCGCTCTTCCCGAGCAAGAGGAGGAAGTCAGCAATCCCTCTGCCCAGATGTTCATCCGCCACTGTCGCCATACCTCTCAGAGATCCCGGGCTGCACTGTTGAGGACCACTTCCAGGTATAGGCGACAAACGGATCGCCACCGAACCCTTGCTCCACGCTATCGGCTCTACCCCTCCAGGTGGAGTCCCGTAAACTCCCCCCCCCCCAGTTTCATAGGCCTGTTCCCCATCTCTAGAGTCATTAGCCCCACTGCTGTTTGTCTTTTGTTACCCCGTACCCTCTGTATTCACCCAACTTTCCATGTGTCTAGGATGAGAGGCCTCCTGAGTGTTCGATCACGGGGCAGGGGTTTCCAGTACCTGGTTGACTGGAAGGTTTATGGTCCGGAGGAGAGGTGCTGGGTCCCCGCTAGAGACATCCTGGACTTCCACCGCAGGCACCCCGGTCAGCCAGGTATGCGCCTGGAGGGGGGGGGGGGGGTACTGTCACACCCAGATATGTTTCACCTGTCTTTGTGATTGTCTCCACCCCCCTCCAGGTGTCACCCATCTTCCCCATTATCCCCTGTGTATTTATACTTGTGTTCTCTGTTTGTCTGTTGCCAGTTCGTCTGCCTACCCTGACCCTGCCTGCTGTCCGGTACGGTTGCCCCACCTCTGATTTACTGATCCCTGCCTGCCTTGATCTGTCTATTGCCCCTGTTGGATTATTAAACCATTGTTCCTTTGATGTTGTCTGCATCCGAGTCTTACCTTCATACCTGATATATATACAGAGAGATTAGTTTTTTCCTATTTTGTATCACAAAGTGTAATAGATTTCTACTATAGTTACGTTGGGGGTGGTAATGCAACATATTGGATGTCAACTGCTGTTAAACCTCACCAAAGAAAAGGAGAATAAGGAAAAAAACATAATATCATAATTTGGTGACCCAGACAGGGTACGTCATAGATAAGGTATATCAAAGGTAGGGTATGTCATTGAAGGGGTACGTCATAGATGGGGTTCGTCATAGACAGGACACTTCATAGACAGGGTACATATAGATAGGTTACATCCTCAGTCCACGTGGTTGTGCAGCTGCTCCGGTTTCAACTGTTCTGCCTTCGGCTATGGAACTCTGACCTGTTCACTTGACATGCTACCTCTTCCCAGACCTGCTGTTTTTGACTCTCTCTATACTGCTGTCTCGAAGTCTGAATGCTCGACTATGAAAAAACAGGGTACATCATAGACAGGGTACATCATAGACAGGGTACATCATAGACAGGGGACATGATAGATAGATATTATTATAGATAGAGTACGTCAAAGACAGGGTACATCATAGATAGGGTACACCATAGACAGGGAACATCATAGATAGGGTACACCATAGATAGGGTACATAATAGATAGGGCACACCATAGATAGGGTACATCATAGATAGGGTACGTCATTTATAGGGTATATTATAGATAGGGGTCATCATAGACAGGGTACATATTTGACAGGGTACATCATAGACAGGGTACATCATAGATATATATTATTATTATAGATAGGGTAAATAATATATAGGGTACATCATAGATAGGGTACACCATAGATAGGGTACATCGTAGACAGGGTACATCATAGACAGGGTACATCATATATAGGGTACACCATATATAGGGTACATCATAGACAGGGTACATCATAGATAGGGTACATCGTAGACAGGGTACATCATAGACAGGGTACATCATATATAGGGTACATCATAGATAGGGTACGTCATATACAGGGTATATCATAGATAGGGTATGTCATATACAGGGTACATCATAGATAGGGTAAGTCATATACAGGGTACATCATAGATAGGGTACATCATAGACAGGGTACATCATAGATAGGGTACATCATAGATAGGGTACATCATATATATATATATTATTATCATAGATAGGGTACATCATAGATAAGGTACATTATAGATAGGGTACATCATAGATAGGGTACATCATATATATATATATTATTATCATAGATAGGGTACATCATAGACAGGGTACATCATAGATAGGGTACATCATAGATAGGGTACATCATATATATATATATTATTATCATAGATAGGGTACATCATAGACAGGGTACATCATAGATAGGGTACATCATAGATAGGGTACATCATATATATATATATTATTATCATAGATAGGGTACATCATAGACAGGGTACATCATAGATAGGGTACATCATAGATAGGGTACATCATATATATATATATTATTATCATAGATAGGGTACATCATAGATAAGGTACATTATAGATAGGGTACATAATATATATATATTATTATTATTATAGATAGGGTATGTCATAGATATATATTATTATTATTATTATAGATAGGGTACATCGTAGATAGAGTACATCATAGACAGGGTGCATTATAGATAGGGTACATCGTAGATAGAGTACATCATAGACAGGGTACATCATAGACAGGGTACATCATAGATATATATTATTATTATAGATAGGGTGCATCATATATAGGGTACATCATAGATATATATTATTATTATAGATAGGGTGCATCATATATAGGGTACATCATAGATATATATTATTATTATAGACAGGGTACATCATAGACGGGGTACATCATAGACAGGGTACATCATAGACAGGGTACATCATAGATAGGTTATATCAGGTATTCCCTAACTGGGGGTACACGCAATGCCGTCGGGGGGTACGCCAAATAAAAATGTGATTCACATTGAAAACAATATATATATGTTTAAAAATAATAATAAAATAATCACGTTTTCAAACAGCAGGAAGTGGATCTGAAGCGATAGTGCCATTGGAGGGAACTGTAAGTCTACGTCCAAAAATGGCAGCCTATTCCCTACATAGTGTACTACTTTTGACCAGAGCTGGGTGCCCAAGAGTGTTTTGTTGCCGAAGGGCCTTGACCCTGCAGTGAGGTCTTGAGAGGTACTGCGTGTTCTACCTCCCTGTATGCATGCCCTTATCTTCACCAGGCCTACAGACATGAAGGTCAAGGAACCTTTGTTTCACTTGTGCTCTGCATACATAGCCTCCTTGGGTTTCACCATAATAATTGCTGGGACGGAGCAAATGGAATGGCATCGAACACATAGATACCATGTGTTTGGTACCGTTCCACTCATACCGCTCCGGACATTACCAAGAGCCCATCCTCCCCAATTAAGGCGCCACCAACCTCCTGTGGAAGGTTGGTAGATAAGGTGTTTAGAAACGTGCAGAAATGGTACATTTGCATTTATTTTTATTTAAATTTTAAATGACAAATGTCCAGTTTATAATGCTTGTATTTATTCTGTGAGATGAATATTCAATAGGGAACTCAAGCTCTGTGTGCTGTTAAATCCTGACCTAATGCATACAGCTTGATTGCATAACACTGTGAGAGCATGAGTAATGCAATGACTCGGGGGGGGGGGGGGGTCTATGATGCACCAGCAGAGAACAGACTGGACACATCGCCATAATATCGCCATCAAGTGAAGTATTATTACCGATAGCTTTAATTAGATAAGGGATTATTATTTTCTTTATAAATAAACACATTGGATAAAACACATTGTTGCAGTCTGTTACTGATGTGCATTCATGTTGTTGTCTGAGGTTATATCCCAAATGGCACCTTATTCCCTATGGGGCCCTGGTCTAAAGTAGTATAACGTATAGGGATTAACCCTGGTCTAAAGTAGTATAATGTATAGGGATTAACCCTGGTCTAAAGTAGTATAATTTATAGGGATTAACCCTGGTCTAAAGTAGTATAATGTATAGGGATTAACCCTGGTCTAAAGTAGTATAATGTATAGGGATTAACCCTGGTCTAAAGTAGTATAACGTATAGGGATTAACCCTTGTCTAAAGTAGCGCACTAGAGAGGAGGGTTGATAGAGTATAGGGCTCCGTTTGGGACTCTGGGCTGTGAACACAACTATGCCGTTGTAGATCTACCAGGACAACTGGTTTGTCCATCTACAAAACAAGCGAGTGCCGTCGTTGCCCCCCCACCCCCCCCCACCCCTTGTTTGTTAGTGTGCTCACACCAGGAGGGTTGACTGAAGAAGGTGGGGCAGAAGGGGAAGTTGGGAAGAGGTGTAGGGGGAGGTAGAGGATGCGGTAGAGGAGGACGAGGAGGTGGTGAGGAGAAGGTCTGAAGGAGGTGGAGGAGGTGGGTGAGGAGGTGGGGATGAGGTGGATGAGGTGGAAGAGGTGGAAGAGGAGGAGGTGGGGATGAGGTGGAGGAGGTAGAGGAGGTGGGAGGAGGAGGTGGGGATGAGGTGGAGGAGGTGGAAGGAGGAGGAGGAGGAGGTGGGGATGAGGTGGAGGAGGTAGAAATGGAAGAAGAGGTGGGGAGGAAGAGTAGGAGGTGGAGGTGGGGAGTAGGAGGTGGAGGAGGTGGAGGTGGGGAGGAGGAGGTAGAGATGGGGAGTAGGAGGTGGGGGAGGTGGAAGAGGAGTAGGAGAATTAAGGTTGGCATTAGGGTTAGTGTGCTCAAACCAAGAGGGAGGAGGGTTAAGGTTAGGGTTAGTGTGCTCAAACCAAGAGGGAGGAGGGTTAAGGTTAGGGTTAGTGTGCTCAAACCAAGAGGGAGGAGGGTTAAGGTTAGGGTTAGTGTGCTCAAACCAAGAGGGAGGAGGGTTAAGGTTAGGGTTAGTGTGCTCAAACCAAGAGGGAGGAGGGTTAAGGGTAGTGTTAGTGTGCTCAAACCAAGAGGGAGGAGGGTTAAGGTTAGGGTTAGTGTGCTCAGACCAAGAGGGAGGAGGGTTAAGGTTAGGGTTAGTGTGCTCAAACCAAGAGGGAGGAGGGTTAAGGTTAGGGTTAGTGTGCTCAAACCAAGAGGGAGGAGGGTTAAGGTTAGGGTTAGTGTGCTCAAACCAAGAGGGAGGAGGGTTAAGGTTAGGGTTAGTGTGCTCAAACCAAGAGGGAGGAGGGTTAAGGTTAGGGTTAGTGTGCTCAAACCAAGAGGGAGGAGGGTTAAGGTTAGGGTTAGTGTGCTCAAACCAAGAGGGAGGAGGGTTAAGGTTAGGGTTAGTGTGCTCAAACCAAGAGGGAGGAGGGTTAAGGTTAGGGTTAGTGTGCTCAAACCAAGAGGGAGGAGGGTTAAGGTTAGGGTTAGTGTGCTCAGACCAAGAGGGAGGAGGGTTAAGGTTAGGGTTAGTGTGCCAGACCAAGAGGGAGGAGGGTTAAGGTTAGGGTTAGTGTGCTCAAACCAAGAGGGAGGAGGGTTAAGGTTAGGGTTAGTGTGCTCAAACCAAGAGGGAGGAGGGTTAAGGTTAGGGTTAGTGTGCTCAAACCAAGAGGGAGGAGGGTTAAGGTTAGGGTTAGTGTGCTCAAACCAAGAGGGAGGAGGGTTAAGGTTAGGGTTAGTGTGCTCAAACCAAGAGGGAGGAGGGTTAAGGTTAGGGTTAGTGTGCTCAAACCAAGAGGGAGGAGGGTTAAGGTTAGGGTTAGTGTGCTCAAACCAAGAGTGAGGAGGGTTAAGGTTAGGGTTAGTGTGCTCAAACCAAGAGGGAGGAGGGTTAAGGTTAGGGTTAGTGTGCTCAAACCAAGAGGGAGGAGGGTTAAGGTTAGGGTTAGTGTGCTCAAACCAAGAGGGAGGAGGGTTAAGGTTAGGGTTAGTGTGCTCAAACCAAGAGGGAGGA
Organism: Oncorhynchus kisutch; assembly: GCF_002021735.2. Lineage (NCBI taxonomy): Eukaryota > Metazoa > Chordata > Actinopteri > Salmoniformes > Salmonidae > Oncorhynchus > Oncorhynchus kisutch. Next base: position 68,927,219 of record NC_034178.2, read on the forward strand.
GGGTTAAGGTTAGGGTTAGTGTGCTCAAACCAAGAGGGAGGAGGGTTAAGGTTAGGGTTAGTGTGCTCAGACCAAGAGGGAGGAGGGTTAAGGTTAGGGTTAGTGTGCTCAAACCAAGAGGGAGGAGGGTTAAGGTTAGGGTTAGTGTGCTCAAACCAAGAGGGAGGAGGGTTAAGGTTAGGGTTAGTGTGCTCAAACCAAGAGGGAGGAGGGTTAAGGTTAGGGTTAGTGTGCTCAAACCAAGAGGGAGGAGGGTTAAGGTTAGGGTTAGTGTGCTCAAACCAAGAGGGAGGAGGGTTAAGGTTAGGGTTAGTGTGCTCAAACCAAGAGGGAGGAGGGTTAAGGTTAGGGTTAGTGTGCTCAAACCAAGAGGGAGGAGGGTTAAGGTTAGGGTTAGTGTGCTCAAACCAAGAGGGAGGAGGGTTAAGGTTAGGGTTAGTGTGCTCAAACCAAGAGGGAGGAGGGTTAAGGTTAGGGTTAGTGTGCTCAAACCAAGAGGGAGGAGGGTTAAGGTTAGGGTTAGTGTGCTCAAACCAAGAGGGAGGAGGGTTAAGGTTAGGGTTAGTGTGCTCAAACCAAGAGGGAGGAGGGTTAAGGTTAGGGTTAGTGTGCTCAGACCAAGAGGGAGGAGGGTTAAGGTTAGGGTTAGTGTGCTCAGACCAAGAGGGAGGAGGGTTAAGGTTAGGGTTAGTGTGCTCAAACCAAGAGGGAGGAGGGTTAAGGTTAGGGTTAGTGTGCTCAAACCAAGAGGGAGGAGGGTTAAGGTTAGGGTTAGTGTGCTCAAACCAAGAGGGAGGAGGGTTAAGGTTAGGGTTAGTGTGCTCAAACCAAGAGGGAGGAGGGTTAAGGTTAGGGTTAGTGTGCTCAAACCAAGAGGGAGGAGGGTTAAGGTTAGGGTTAATGTGCTCAAACCAAGAGGGAGGAGGGTTAAGGTTAGGGTTAGTGTGCTCAAACCAAGAGGGAGGAGGGTTAAGGTTAGGGTTAGTGTGCTCAAACCAAGAGGGAGGAGGGTTAAGGTTAGGGTTAGTGTGCTCAAACCAAGAGGGAGGAGGGTTAAGGTTAGGGTTAGTGTGCTCAAACCAAGAGGGAGGAGGGTTAAGGTTAGGGTTAGTGTGCTCAAACCAAGAGGGAGGAGGGTTAAGGTTAGGGTTAGTGTGCTCAAACCAAGAGGGAGGAGGGTTAAGGTTAGGGTTAGTGTGCTCAGACCAAGAGGGAGGAGGGTTAAGGTTAGGGTTAGTGTGCTCAGACCAAGAGGGAGGAGGGTTAAGGTTAGGGTTAGTGTGCTCAAACCAAGAGGGAGGAGGGTTAAGGTTAGGGTTAGTGTGCTCAAACCAAGAGGGAGGAGGGTTAAGGTTAGGGTTAGTGTGCTCAAACCAAGAGGGAGGAGGGTTAAGGTTAGGGTTAGTGTGCTCAAACCAAGAGGGAGGAGGGTTAAGGTTAGGGTTAGTGTGCTCAAACCAAGAGGGAGGAGGGTTAAGGTTAGGGTTAGTGTGCTCAAACCAAGAGGGAGGAGGGTTAAGGTTAGGGTTAGTGTGCTCAAACCAAGAGGGAGGAGGGTTAAGGTTAGGGTTAGTGTGCTCAAACCAAGAGGGAGGAGGGTTAAGGTTAGGGTTAGTGTGCTCAAACCAAGAGGGAGGAGGGTTAAGGGTAGTGTTAGTGTGCTCAAACCAAGAGGGAGGAGGGTTAAGGTTAGGGTTAGTGTGCTCAGACCAAGAGGGAGGAGGGTTAAGGTTAGGGTTAGTGTGCTCAAACCAAGAGGGAGGAGGGTTAAGGTTAGGGTTAGTGTGCTCAAACCAAGAGGGAGGAGGGTTAAGGTTAGGGTTAGTGTGCTCAAACCAAGAGGGAGGAGGGTTAAGGTTAGGGTTAGTGTGCTCAAACCAAGAGGGAGGAGGGTTAAGGTTAGGGTTAGTGTGCTCAAACCAAGAGGGAGGAGGGTTAAGGTTAGGGTTAGTGTGCTCAAACCAAGAGGGAGGAGGGTTAAGGTTAGGGTTAGTGTGCTCAAACCAAGAGGGAGGAGGGTTAAGGTTAGGGTTAGTGTGCTCAAACCAAGAGGGAGGAGGGTTAAGGTTAGGGTTAGTGTGCTCAAACCAAGAGGGAGGAGGGTTAAGGTTAGGGTTAGTGTGCTCAAACCAAGAGGGAGGAGGGTTAAGGTTAGGGTTAGTGTGCTCAAACCAAGAGGGAGGAGGGTTAAGGTTAGGGTTAGTGTGCTCAAACCAAGAGGGAGGAGGGTTAAGGTTAGGGTTAGTGTGCTCAGACCAAGAGGGAGGAGGGTTAAGGTTAGGGTTAGTGTGCCAGACCAAGAGGGAGGAGGGTTAAGGTTAGGGTTAGTGTGCTCAAACCAAGAGGGAGGAGGGTTAAGGTTAGGGTTAGTGTGCTCAAACCAAGAGGGAGGAGGGTTAAGGTTAGGGTTAGTGTGCTCAAACCAAGAGGGAGGAGGGTTAAGGTTAGGGTTAGTGTGCTCAAACCAAGAGGGAGGAGGGTTAAGGTTAGGGTTAGTGTGCTCAAACCAAGAGGGAGGAGGGTTAAGGTTAGGGTTAGTGTGCTCAAACCAAGAGGGAGGAGGGTTAAGGTTAGGGTTAGTGTGCTCAGACCAAGAGGGAGGAGGGTTAAGGTTAGGGTTAGTGTGCCAGACCAAGAGGGAGGAGGGTTAAGGTTAGGGTTAGTGTGCTCAAACCAAGAGGGAGGAGGGTTAAGGTTAGGGTTAGTGTGCTCAAACCAAGAGGGAGGAGGGTTAAGGTTAGGGTTAGTGTGCTCAAACCAAGAGGGAGGAGGGTTAAGGTTAGGGTTAGTGTGCTCAAACCAAGAGGGAGGAGGGTTAAGGTTAGGGTTAGTGTGCTCAAACCAAGAGGGAGGAGGGTTAAGGTTAGGGTTAGTGTGCTCAAACCAAGAGGGAGGAGGGTTAAGGTTAGGGTTAGTGTGCTCAAACCAAGAGTGAGGAGGGTTAAGGTTAGGGTTAGTGTGCTCAAACCAAGAGGGAGGAGGGTTAAGGTTAGGGTTAGTGTGCTCAAACCAAGAGGGAGGAGGGTTAAGGTTAGGGTTAGTGTGCTCAAACCAAGAGGGAGGAGGGTTAAGGTTAGGGTTAGTGTGCTCAAACCAAGAGGGAGGAGGGTTAAGGTTAGGGTTAGTGTGCTCAAACCAAGAGGGAGGAGGGTTAAGGTTAGGGTTAGTGTGCTCAGACCAAGAGGGAGGAGGGTTAAGGTTAGGGTTAGTGTGCTCAAACCAAGAGGGAGGAGGGTTAAGGTTAGGGTTAGTGTGCTCAAACCAAGAGGGAGGAGGGTTAAGGTTAGGGTTAGTGTGCTCAAACCAAGAGGGAGGAGGGTTAAGGTTAGGGTTAGTGTGCTCAAACCAAGAGGGAGGAGGGTTAAGGTTAGGGTTAGTGTGCTCAAACCAAGAGGGAGGAGGGTTAAGGTTAGGGTTAGTGTGCTCAAACCAAGAGGGAGGAGGGTTAAGGTTAGGGTTAGTGTGCTCAAACCAAGAGGGAGGAGGGTTAAGGTTAGGGTTAGTGTGCTCAAACCAAGAGGGAGGAGGGTTAAGGTTAGGGTTAGTGTGCTCAAACCAAGAGGGAGGAGGGTTAAGGTTAGGGTTAGTGTGCTCAAACCAAGAGGGAGGAGGGTTAAGGTTAGGGTTAGTGTGCTCAAACCAAGAGGGAGGAGGGTTAAGGTTAGGGTTAGTGTGCTCAAACCAAGAGGGAGGAGGGTTAAGGTTAGGGTTAGTGTGCTCAGACCAAGAGGGAGGAGGGTTAAGGTTAGGGTTAGTGTGCTCAGACCAAGAGGGAGGAGGGTTAAGGTTAGGGTTAGTGTGCTCAAACCAAGAGGGAGGAGGGTTAAGGTTAGGGTTAGTGTGCTCAAACCAAGAGGGAGGAGGGTTAAGGTTAGGGTTAGTGTGCTCAAACCAAGAGGGAGGAGGGTTAAGGTTAGGGTTAGTGTGCTCAAACCAAGAGGGAGGAGGGTTAAGGTTAGGGTTAGTGTGCTCAAACCAAGAGGGAGGAGGGTTAAGGTTAGGGTTAATGTGCTCAAACCAAGAGGGAGGAGGGTTAAGGTTAGGGTTAGTGTGCTCAAACCAAGAGGGAGGAGGGTTAAGGTTAGGGTTAGTGTGCTCAAACCAAGAGGGAGGAGGGTTAAGGTTAGGGTTAGTGTGCTCAAACCAAGAGGGAGGAGGGTTAAGGTTAGGGTTAGTGTGCTCAAACCAAGAGGGAGGAGGGTTAAGGTTAGGGTTAGTGTGCTCAAACCAAGAGGGAGGAGGGTTAAGGTTAGTTAGACTGACTGACTGACTGACTGCCTGACTGACTGACTGACTGACTGACTTAGTGACTGACTGACTGACTGACTGACTGACTGACTTAGTGACTGACTGACTGCCTGACTTAGTGACTGACTTAGTGAAAGGGTGAAGTCATTCGGCTGGCCTTGGCAAAACTAGTCCCTGTGATGTGCTACGGGCCCCACTTAGAGAGAGATATGTTATCTCTATGTCCCTGAGACTTTGACATATACAGTATTGCCTGGCATTGTTTTAGTTCTGTTGGATCGTGATGTCACTTGAAGGCACTTCAAGTCACGTGTATGGCACATATTGGAGTGACAATACACATTTAACCATGGTATGATATGAAGCCAAATTAAACATATATCATTGCTTTCATGTTTTCATGACCGACATTTCAATGACTGGAATTTAAAGTCCACAGAACAGAACAGATAACTGGAATTTAAAGTCCACAGAACAGAACAGATAACTGGACATTAAAGTCCACAGAACTGAACAGATGACTGGACTTTGAAGTCCACAGAACAGTACAGATGACTAGATTCTATGCCTTATTAGGTCTAGTAACTTAAAATATCTTTATCTTATGACCAAGCCAAACATCTATGAATTATGTTTAAAATGATACGAATAGAATGCCCTGTTGAACATGCTGCCGTGTCAATAGTGTCTTGTCAATGATCTTTAATTGAAAACACACATTAAAACTATTATCATTAGTCACACCCATGTTTAATTGATCGTTAACCCTGACTTGCAGTGCCTACGGAAAGTGTTTACACCCTTTGACTTATTCCACATTTTGATACATTACAGCCTTATTCTAAAATGGATTATAAAAATCTACACACAATACCCCATAATGACATCACAGTACAACCATAATGACATCACAGTACCCCATAATGACATCACAGTACCCCATAATGACATCACAGTACCCCATAATGACATCACAGTACCCCATAATGACATCACAATACCCCATAATGACATCACAGTACCCCATAATGACATCACAATACCCCATAATGACATCACAGTACCCCATAATGACATCACAGTACCCCATAATGACATCACAATACCCCATAATGACATCACAGTACCCCATAATGACATCACAATACCCCATAATGACATCACAATACCCCATAATGACATCACAATACCCCATAATGACATCACAGTACCCCATAATGACATCACAGTACCCCATAATGACATCACAGTACCCCATAATGACACCACAGTACCCCATAATGACATCACAGTACCCCATAATGACATCACAATACCCCATAATGACATCACAGTACCCCATAATGATATCACAGTACCCCATAATGACATCACAATACCCCATAATGACATCACAGTACCCCATAATGACATCACAGTACCCCATAATGACATCACAATACCCCATAATGACATCACAATACCCCATAATGACATCACAATACCCCCACAATACACTGCTCAAAAAAATAAAGGGAACACTAAAATAAAATAAAAGTATTTAATAAGAATATTTCATTCATTCAGATTTAGGATGTGTTATTTTAGTGTTCCCTTTATTTTCAAATACTTGCACTGCCCGGTAGGTACAATGGCACAATGTGGATGCGGGCAAACCTACCCAAAATTCCCAGTTTTCCTATAAATCATGGTTGGAAGACCAAGTGGGGGCGGCAGGTAGCATAGTGGTTAGAGCGTTGGACTAGTAACTGGAAAGTTGCAAGTTCAAATCTCCGAGCTGACAAGGTACAAATCTGTCGTTCTGCCCCTGAACAAGGCAGTTAACCCACTGTTCCTAGGCTGTCATTGAAAATAAGAATTTGTTCTTAACTGACTTGCCTACTTAAAAAATTAAAATCTAGGAAACGCAACCAGGAATTCTGGGAATGTTACTGTGAAATTGTCAAAACTACTTCTAAGTATTTAAAATAATTAGACATTATGTTTTGACCGAGGTATTCCATTTACCCAGATATGTTTTTGACCGAGGCCTTCACGACTCAGAGGTCTTAGTTCAGAAACTGGAAGGTGTTGTAACCTAACTCTGGTAAGCCTACTTACTCACCAACACTGTAAACAAACCCATCACGTCTTTATCTAGAAGGAATTTGCACAATACCAAGTGTTTGTAGTTACTAGCGTTGGCTGGCTGACAGATTCATTTCCAGCAGCCACGGGAGCAGCCAACTGTGGGCAGACAAACAAAACCCTAACCTCAGCCCTAAATCCTGTTTGGCCGCTCACTCTTGGCGGGTCACCCTGCTAAAATCAAGCCGATGCTTCTTATATCAACGAGAGGGAGTGAGCAAGTGCAAACTTCAGATAGAAGGCAAATTGGGACGCAAACCATGAGCTATAAAACCCTAAGAGCTCTTCTCTCATTACACTTCTGCTTCACTCTGTCATAACATACAGATACGAGTCAAGAGACTGTTATGTCCGAGTGCATTCTTCTTATCTTGTGTGTATCCCAAATGGCACCCCATTCCTTATTTGGTGTTATGGGCCCTAGTTTAAAAGTAGTATCGTACATAGGGAATAGGGTGCCATTCAGGAGGTATCCCTTATCTTGTGTTGTGCCACTGCCTGAGATAGCTTCCTTTTACAGCCTTACTAACCTGCCAAGCCCAGGCTGAGTCCCAAACGGCACCCTGTGCCCTTTGGCCCATAGGACTCTGGCCAAACGTAGTGCACTATACAGAGAATAGGGTGCCATTGGGTGCCATTGGTGACGTACCCTCAAATCCACCGTTATGCATGTGACCTCCTAGCACTGCAGGCTGCGGCAGTGATGTCATTGTGTTCACAGGCGTGTCGTGGAATTGGCTAGGCACATTTCTCTAACGAAAAGAGGGCTAGTGCCATGCCAGAACCCTTATATGGTGACATTGTGTGTGGTGTGGTGACGTGGTGTGGGGTGTTGTGTTGTCTGTGTGGTGTGGTAATGTTGTCGGGTGTGGTGTGGTGTGATGTTGTGATGTTGTGTGTGGTGACCTTGTGTGTGGTATGTGATATTGTGTGTGGTGTGTTGACGTTGTGTGTGGTGTGGTGACCTTGTGTGTGGTGACCTTGTGTGTGGTGACGTTGTGTGTGGTGACCTTGTGTGTGGTGTGGTGACGTTGTGTGTGGTGACCTTGTGTGTGGTGTAGTGACGTTGTGTGTGGTGACCTTGTGTGTGGTGTGGTGACGTTGTGTGTGGTGACGTTGTGTGTGCTGTGGTGACGGTGTGTGTTGACGTTGTGTGGTGTGTTGACATGGTGTGTGGTGTGTTGACATTGTGTGTGTTGACATTGTGTGTGTTGACGTTGTGTGGTGTGTTGACGTTGTGTGGTGTGTTGACGTTGTGTGTGGTATGTTGACGTTGTGTGTGGTGTGTTGACGTTGTGTGTGGTGTGGTGATGTTGTGGGTGGTGTGGTGACATTGTGGGTGGTGTGGTGACGTTGTGGGTGGTGTGGTGATGTTGTGGGTGGTGTGGTGATGCTGTGGGTGGTGTAGTGATGTTGTGGGTGGTGTGGTGATGTTTTGGGTGATGTGGTGATGTTGTGGGTGCTGTGGTAAGGTAAGGTGAGGTGTGATGTGGTGAGGTGAGGTGTGGTGAGATGAGTTGAGGTGTGGTGAGATGAGTTGAGGTGAGGTGTGGTGAGGTATGGTGAGGTGAGGTGAGATGAGGTGAGGTAAGGTGAGGTGTGGTGAGCTGATGTGTGGTGAGATGAGGTGTGGTGAGGTGTGGTGAGGTGAGTTGAGGTGTGGTAAGATGAGGGGTGGTGAGTTTTGAAGTGCTGTGGTGTGTTGTGGTGAGGTGTGGTGAGGTGTGGTGAGATGAGGTGAGTTGAGGTGTGGTGTGGTAAAGTGAGGTGTGGTAAGGTGTGGTGAGGTAAGGTGAGCTGTGGTGCGGTGTGTTGAGGTTAGGTGTGGTGATGTTTGGTGAGGTGTGGTGTGGTGAGGTGAGGTGTGGTGAGGTGAGGTGAGGTGTGGTGTTTTGAGGTGAGGTGTGGTGAGAAGAGATGTAGTGGGGTGAGGTGAGGTGTGGTTAGGTGGGCTGTGGTGAGGTGCGGTAAGGTGAGTTGTGTGTTGTGGTGAGCTGAGCTGTGGTGAGGTAAGGCGAGGTGTGGCAAGGTGTGGTGAGGTGAGCTGTGGTGATGTGAGGTGTGGTAAGGTGTGGTGAGATGAGGTGTGGTAAGGTGAGGTTTGGTAAGGTGAGGTAAGGTGTGGTAAGGTGAGGTGTGGTGAGGTGAGGTGTGGTGTAGTGACATGAGGTGTGGAAAGGTGTAGTGAGGTGAGGTAAGTAGAAGTGTGGTATGTTGAGTTAAGTGGTGACATGAGGTGTGGTGTGGTGAGCTGTGGTGTGGTGATGTAAGGTGAGATGAGGTGTGGTGTGGTGTGGTGAGGTGAGTTGGGGTGAGTTGAGGTGTGGTAAGGTGTGATGTGGTGAGATGAGGTGTGGTGTGGTGAGGTGTGGTGAGGTGAGGTAAGGTGTGAAGTGCTGTGGTGTGGTGAGTTGTGGTGAGATGAGGTGAGTTTAGGTGTGGTGTGGTAAAGTGAGTGGTTGTAAGTTGTGGTGAGGTAAGGTGAGGTGAGCTGTGGTGTGGTGAGGTGTGGTGAGGTGCTGTGTGGTGTGGTGAGGTGAGGTGTGGTAAGGTAAGGTGAGGTGTGATGTGGTGAGGTGAGGTGAGGTGTGATGTGATGTGGTGAGGTGAGATGAGTTGAGGTGTGGTGAGGTGAGGTATGGGGAGGTGAGATGAGGTGAAAGGTGTGGTGAGGTGTGTTGAGATGAGTTGAGGTGTGGTGTCGTGAGATGAGTTGAGGTGTGGTAAAGTGAGGTGTGGTAAGGTGTGGTGAGGTAAGATGAGCTGTGTGTTGAGGTTAGGTGTGGTGAGGTGAGGTATGGTGAGATGAGGTGAGATGAGGTGAGGTGTGGTGAGGTGAGATGAGCTGTGGTGTGGTGAAGTGAGCTCAGGTGAGCTGTGGTGAGCTGAGCTATGGTGAGGTGAGGTATAGTGAGGTGAGGCGAGGTGTGGTGAGGTGAGGTGTGGTAAGATGTGGTGAGGTGAGGTGAGGTGTAGTGATGTGAGTTGTGGTATGGTGGGATGAGGGAGGTGAGGTGAGATGAGATGTGGTAAGGTGAAGTGAGCTGTGGTGTAGTGAGGTGTGGTGAGGTGAGGTGAGGCAAGGTGGGGTGAGGTGTGGTGAGGTGAGTTGAGATGTGGTAAGTTGAGGTACGGTGAGGTATGGTGAGGTGAGGTGTGGTGTGGTGAGGTGAAGTAAGTTTAGGTGTTGTAAGGTGAGGTGTGTTAAGGTAATGTGTGATAAGGTGAGGTGTGGTGAGGTGAGTTGAGGTGTGGTAAGGTGTGGTGAGGTGTGGTCAGGTATGGTGATGTGTAGTGGGGTGAGGTGATGTGTAGTGGGGTGAGGTGTTGTGAGGTGAGGCAAGGTGTAGTAGGGTGGGGTGAGGTGAGGTGAGGTGTGGTGTGGTGAGTTGAGGTGAGGTGTGGTGAGGTGAGTTGAGGTGTGATGTGGTGAGGTGTGGTGAGGTGAGGCAAGGTGTCGTGGGGTGGAGTGAGGTGGGGTGAGGTGTGATGAGGTGTGGTGAGGTGAGGTGTGGTGAGGTGTGGTGAGGTGAGGTGTGGTGAGGTGAGGTGTGGTGAGGCGAATTGAGGTGAGGTGTGGTGAGGTGAGGTGTGGTGTGGTAAGTTGAGGTGAGGTGAGCTATGGTCAGGTGAGGTGTGGTGAGATGTGCTGAGGTGAGAGGTGGTGAGGTGAGGTGTGGTGTGGTGTGGTAAGCTGAGCTGTGGTGAGGTGTAGTGGTGTGAGGTGAGGTGTGGTGTGTTGAGGTGTTGTGTGGTGAGGTGTGGTGAGGTGTGGTGTGGTGAGGCGAGGTGTGGTGAGGTGTGGTGTGGTGAGGTGTGGTGTGGTGAGGTGTGGTGAGGTGTGGTGAGATGTGGTGTGGTGAGGTGTGGTGAGGTGTGGTGTGGTGAGGTGAGTTGTGGTGAGGTGAGGTGTGGTGAGGGGTGGTGAGGTGTGGTGAGGTGTGGTGTGGCGAGATGTGTGGTGAGGTGTGGTGAGGTGTGGTGTGGTGAGGTGTGGTGTAGTGATGTGAGTTGTGGTATGGTGGGATGAGGTGAGGTGAGATGAGATGTGGTAAGGTGAGGTGAGCTGTGGTGTAGTGAGGTGTGGTGAGGTGAGGCAAGGTGGGGTTAGGTGAGGTGAGGTGAGGTGTGGTGTGGTGTGGTGAGTTGAGGTGTGGTAAGTTGAGGTACGGTGAGGTATGGTGAGGTGAGGTGTGGTGTGGTGAGGTGAAGTAAGTTTAGGTGTTGTAAGGTGAGGTGTGTTAAGGTAATGTGTGATAAGGTGAGTGGTGGTGAGGTGAGTTGAGGTGTGGTAAGGTGTGGTGAGGTGTGGTCAGGTATGGTGATGTGTAGTGGGGTGAGGTGATGTGTAGTGGGCTGAGGTGTTGTGAGGTGAGGCAAGGTGTAGTGGGGTGGGGTGAGGTGAGGTGAGGTGTGGTGTGGTGAGTTGAGGTGAGGTGTGGTGAGGTGAGTTGAGGTGTGATGTGGTGAGGTGAGTTGAGGTGTGATGTGGTGAGGTGTGGTGAGGTGAGGCAAGGTGTAGTGGGGTGGGGTGAGGTGAGGTGAGGTGAGGTGTGGTGTGGTGAGTTGAGGTGAGGTGTGGTGAGGTGAGCTGAGGTGTGATGTGGTGAGGTGTGGTGAGGTGAGGCAAGGTGTCGTGGGGTGGAGTGAGGTGGGGTGAGGTGTGATGAGGTGTGGTGAGGTGAGGTGTGGTGAGGTGAGGTGTGGTGAGGCGAATTGAGGTGAGGTGTGGTGAGGTGAGGTGTGGTGTGGTAAGTTGAGGTGAGGTGAGCTATGGTCAGGTGAGGTGTGGTGAGATGTGCTGAGGTGACAGGTGGTGAGGTGAGGTGTGGTGTGGTGTGGTAAGCTGAGCTGTGGTGAGGTGTAGTGGTGTGAGGTGAGGTGTGGTGTGTTGAGGTGTTGTGTGGTGAGGTGTGGTGAGGTGTGGTGTGGTGAGGCGAGGTGTGGTGAGGTGAGGTGTGGTGTGGTGAGGTGTGGTGTGGTGAGGTGTGGTGAGGTGTGGTGAGATGTGGTGTGGTGAGGTGTGGTGAGGTGTGGTGTGGTGAGGTGAGTTGTGGTGAGGTGAGGTGTGGTGAGGTGTGGTGAGGTGTGGTGAGGTGTGGGGTGGCGAGGTGTGGTGAGGTGTGGTGAGGTGTGGTGTGGTGAGGTGTGGTGTAGTGATGTGAGTTGTGGTATGGTGGGATGAGGTGAGGTGAGATGAGATGTGGTAAGGTGAGGTGAGCTGTGGTGTAGTGAGGTGTGGTGAGGTGAGGCAAGGTGGGGTTAGGTGAGGTGAGGTGAGGTGTGGTGTGGTGTGGTGAGTTGAGGTGTGGTAAGTTGAGGTACGGTGAGGTATGGTGAGGTGAGGTGTGGTGTGGTGAGGTGAAGTAAGTTTAGGTGTTGTAAGGTGAGGTGTGTTAAGGTGATGTGTGATAAGGTGAGTTGTGGTGAGGTGAGTTGAGGTGTGGTAAGGTGTGGTGAGGTGTGGTCAGGTATGGTGATGTGTAGTGGGGTGAGGTGATGTGTAGTGGGGTGAGGTGTTGTGAGGTGAGGCAAGGTGTAGTGGGGTGGGGTGAGGTGAGGTGTGGTGTGGTGAGTTGAGGTGAGGTGTGGTGAGGTGAGTTGAGGTGTGATGTGGTGAGGTGAGTTGAGGTGTGATGTGGTAAGGTGTGGTGAGGTGAGGCAAGGTGTAGTGGGGTGGGGTGAGGTGAGGTGAGGTGTGGTGTGGTGAGTTGAGTTGAGGTGAGGTGTGGTGAGGTGAGCTGAGGTGTGATGTGGTGAGGTGTGGTGAGGTGAGGCAAGGTGTAGTGGGGTGGAGTGAGGTGGGGTGAGATGTGGTGAGGTGAGGTGTTGTGAGGTGAGGTGTGGTGAGGTGTGGTGAGGCGAGTTGAGGTGAGGTGTGGTGAGGTGTGGTGTGGTAAGTTGAGGTGAGGTGAGCTATGGTCAGGTGAGGTGTGGTGAGATGTGCTGAGGTGAGAGGTGGTGAGGTGTGGTGTGGTGTGGTAAGCTGAGCTGTGGTGAGGTATAGTGGTGTGAGGTGAGTTGTGGTGTGTTGAGGTGTTGTGAGGTGAGTTGAGATGTGGTAAGGTGTGGTGGAGTGAGGTTGGGTGAGATGTGTAGTGATGTGAGGTGTGGTAAGGTGTAGTGAGGTGTGGTGAGGTGTGGTGTAGTGACATGAGGTGTGGAAAGGTGTAGTGAAGTGAGGTGAGTCGAAGGTGTGGTGTGGTAAGGTGTGGTGAGGTGAGGTGTGGTGAGGTGTGGTGAGGCGAGGTGTGGTGAGGTGTGGTGTAGTGACATGAGGTGTGGAAAGATGTAGTGAAGTGAGGTGAGTCGAAGGTGTAGTGAAGTGAGGTGAGTCGAAGGTGTGGTGTGGTAAGGTGTGGTGAGGTGTGGTGAGGTGTGGTAAGGTGTGGTGAGGTGTGGTGTGATGAGTTGAGGTGAGGTGTGGTAAGGTGTGGTGAGGTGTGGTAAGGTGAGGTGAGGTGTGGTGAGGTGTGGTGAGGTGTGGTAAGGTGAGGTGAGGCGAGGTGTGGTAAGGTGTGGTGAGGTGTGGTAAGGTGAGGTGAGGTGTGGCAAGGTGAGGTGAGGTGTGGTAAGGTGAGGTGTGGTGTGGTAAGGTGTGGTGACGTGTGGTGAGGTGTGGTAAGGTGAGGTGAGGTGTGGCAAGGTGAGGTGTGGTGTGGTAAGGTGAGGTGAGGTGTGATAAGGTGAGGTGAGGTGTGGTAAGGTGAGGTGAGGTGTGGTGAGGTGTGGTAAGGTGAGGTGAGGTGAGGTGTGGTGAGGTGTGGTAAGGTGAGGTGTGGTGTGGTGACGTGTGGTGAGGTGTGATGAGGTGTGGTAAGGTGAGGTGTGGTGTGGTAAGGTGTGGTGACGTGTGGTGTGGTGTGGTAAGGTGAGGTGAGGTGTGGTGAGGTGTGGTAAGGTGAGGTGTGGTGTGGTGACGTGTGGTGAGGTGTGGTAAGGTGAGGTGAGGTGTGGTGTGGTGAGGTGTGGTAAGGTGAGGTGTGGTGTGGTGACGTGTGGTGAGGTGTGGTAAGGTGAGGTGAGGTGTGGTGTGGTGAGGTGTGGTAAGGT